>NC_091156.1:38703418-38993418 GCF_040958095.1 Procambarus clarkii | reverse complement strand
GGTGGAGGGCAGGCAGGGAGGCCGTGGTGGAGGGCAGGCAGGGGGCCGTGGAGGAGGGCAGGCAGGAAGACCGTGGTGGAGGGCAGGCAGGAAGACCGTGGTGGAGGGCAGGCAGGGGGCCGTGGAGGAGGGCAGGCGTGGAGGGCAGGCAGGGGGCCGTGGTGGAGGGCAGGCAAGGAGGCCGTGGTGGAGGGCAGGCAGGGAGGCCGTGGTGGAGGGCAGGCAGGGGGCCGTGGAAGAGGGCAGGCAGGGAGGCCGTGGTGGAGGGCAGGCAGGGGGCCGTGGTGGTGGAGGGCAGGCAGGGAGGCCGTGGTGGAGGGCAGGCAGGGAGGCCGTGGTGATGGAGGGCAGGCAGGGAGGCCGTGGTGGAGGGCAGGCAGGGGGCCGTGGACGAGGGCAGGCAGGGAGGCCGTGGTGGAGGGCAGGCAGGGAGGCCGTGGTGGAGGGCAGGCAGGGAGGCCGTGGAGGAGGGCAGGCAGGAAGGCCGTGGTGGTGGGTAGGCAGGCAGCCAGGCCGTGGTGGTGAAGGGCAGGCAGGGAAGCCGTAGTGGTGGAGGGCCCGCTAAGAAGGTTGTGGTGGTGGAGGGCAGACAGGGAGGCCGTGGTGGAGGAGGGCAGGCAGGGAGGCCGTGGTGGTGGGGGGCAGGCAGGGAAGCCGTGGTGGTGGAGGGCAGGCAGGGAGGCCGTGGTGGTGGCAGGCAGGGAGGCCGTGGTGGTGCCAGGCAGGGAGGCCGTGGTGGTGGGCAGGCAGGGAGGCCGTGGTGGTGGAGGGCAAGCTACGAAGGTTGTGGTGGTGTAGGGCAGACAGGGAGGCCGTGGTAGAGGGCAGGCAGGGAGGCCGTGGTGGTGGAGGGCAGGCAGGGAGGCCGTGGTGGTGGGCAGGCAGGGAGGCCGTGGTGGTGGAGGGCAGGCAGGGAGGCCGTGGCGGAGGGCAGGCAGGGAGGCCGTGGTGGTGGAGGGCAGACAGGGAGGCCGTGGTGGTGGAGGGCAGGCAGGGAGGCCGTGGTGGTGGAGGGCAGACAGGGAGGCCGTGGTGGTGGAGGGCAGGCAGGGAGGCCGTGGTGGTGTAGGGCAGACAGGAAGGCCTTGGTGGTGGAGGGCAGGCAGGGAGGCCGTGGCGGTGGGCAGGCAGGGAGGCCGTGGCGGTGGGCAGGCAAAGAGGCCGTGGCGGTGGGCAAGCAGGGAGGCCGTGGTGGTGGAGGGCAGGCAGGGAGGCCGTGGTGGAGGGCAGGCAGGGAGGCCGTGGTGGTGGAGGGCAGGCAAGGAGGCCGTGGTGGTGGAGGGCAGGCAGGGAGGCCGTGGTGGTGGAGGGCAGGCAGGGAGGCCGTGGTGGGTGAGGGCAGGCTAGGAAGGTTGTGGTGGTGGAGGGCAGACAGGGAGGCCGTGGTGAAGGGCAGGCAGGGAGGCCGTGGTGGTGGAGGGCAGGCAGGGAGGCCGTGGTGGAGGGCAGGCAGGGAGGCCGTGGTGGAGGCAGGCAGGGAGGCCGTGGTGGTGGAGGGCACGCTAGGAAGGTTGTGGTGGTGGAGGGCAGGCAGGGAGGCCGTGGTGGTGGAGGGCAGGCAGGCAGGCCGTGGTGGTGGAGGGCAGGCAGGGAGGCCGTGGTGGAGGCAGGCAGGGAGGCCGTGGTGGTGGAGGGCAGGCAGGGAGGCCGTGGTGGAGGCAGGCAGGGAGGCCGTGGTGGTGGTGGGCAGGCAGGGAGGCCGTGGTGGTGGAGGGCAGGCAGGGAGGCCGTGGTGGAGGGCAGGCAGGGAGGCCGTGGTGGAGGCAGGCAGGGAGGCCGTGGTGGAGGGCAGGCAGGGAGGCCGTGGTGGTGGAGGGCACGCTAGGAAGGTTGTGGTGGTGGAGGGCAGGCAGGGAGGCCGTGGTGGTGGAGGGCAGGCAGGCAGGCCGTGGTGGTGGAGGGCAGGCAGGGAGGCCGTGGTGGTGGAGGGCAGGCAGGGAGGCCGTGGTGGTGGGCAGGCAGGGAGGCCGTGGTGGTGGGGGGCAGGCATGGAGGCCGTGGTGGAGGGCAGGCAGGGAGGCCGTGGTGGTGGAGGGCAGGCAGGGAGGCCGTGGTGGTGGAGGGCAGGCAGGGAGGCCGTGGTGGTGGATGGCAGGCAGGGAGGCCGTGGTCGAGGGCAGGCAGGGAGGTCGTGGTGGTGGAGGGCATTCAGGGAGGCCGTGTTGGTGGAGGGCATGCTAGGAAGGTTGTGGTGGTGGAGGGCAGGCAGGGAGGCCGTGGTGGATGGCATGCAGGGAGGCCGTGGTGGAGGGCAGGCAGGGAGGCCGTGGTGGTGGAGGGCAGACAGGGAGGCCGTGGTGGTGGAGTGCAGGCTAGGAAGGTTGTGGTGGTGTAGGGCAGACAGGGAGGCCTTGGTGGTAGAGGGCAGGCAGGGAGGCCGTGGTGGTGGAGGGCAGGCAGGGAGGCCGTGGTGGTGGAGAGCAGGCAGGTAGGCCGTGGTGGAGGGCAGGCAGGGAGGCCGTGGTGGTGGAGGGCAGGCAGGGAGGCCGTGGTGGAGGGCAGGCAGGGAGGCCATGGTGGAGGGCAGGCAGGGAGGCCGTGGTGGTGGAGGGCACGCTAGGAAGGTTGTGGTGGTGGAGGGCAGAGAGGGAGGCCGTGGTGGAGGGCAGGCAGGGAGGCCGTGGTGGTGGAGGGCAGGCAGGGAGGCCGTGGTGGAGGGCAGGCAGGGAGGCCGTGGTGGTGGAGGGCAGGCCAGGAAGGTTGTGGAGGTGGAGGGCAGGCAGAGAGGCCGTGATGGAGGGCAGGCAGGGAGGCCGTGGTGGTAGAGGGCAGGCAGGGAGGCCGTGGTGGTGGAGGGCAGGCTAGGAAGGTTGTGGTGGTGGAGGGCAGAAAAGGAGGCCGTGGTGGAGGGCAGGCAGGGAGGCCGTGGTGGAGGGCAGGCAGGGAGGCCGTTGGGGTGTGCAGGCAGGAAGGCCGTGGCGGTGGGCAGGCAGGGAGGCCGTGGTAGTGGAGGGCAGGCACGGAGGCCGTGGTGGTGGGCAGGCAGGGAGGCCGTGGTGGAGAGCAGGCAGGGAGGCCGTGGTCGAGGGCAGGCAGGGAGGCCGTGGTGGTGGAGGGCATTCAGGGAGGCCGTGGTGGTGGAGGGCATGCTAGGAAGGTTGTGGTGGTGGAGGGCAGGCAGGGAGGCCGTGGTGGAGGGCAGGCAGGGAGGCCGTGGTGGTGGAGGGCAGGCAGGGAGGCCGTGGTGGTGGATGGCAGGCAGGGAGGCCGTGGTGGTGGGCAGGCAGGGAGGCCGTGGTGGTGGATGGGTTGCAGGGAGGCCGTGGTGGTGGAGGGCAGGCAGGGAGGCCGTGGTGGTGGAGGGCAGGCTAGGAAGGTTGTGGTGGAGGAGGGCAGGCAGGGAGGCCGTGGTGGAGGGCAGGCAGGGAGGCCGTGGTGGTGGAGGGCAGGCAGGGAGGCCGTGGTGGTGGAGGGCAGGCTAGGAAGGTTGTGGTGGTGTAGGGCAGACAGGGAGACTGTGGTGGAGGGCAGGCTAGGAAGGTTGTGGTGGTGGAGGGCAGACAGGGAGGCATTGGTGGTGGATGGCAGGCAGGGAGGCCGTGGAGGAGGGCAGGCAGGGAGGACGTGGTGGATGGCAGGCTAGGAAGGTTGTGGTGGTGGAGGGAAGACAGGGAGGCCGTGGTGGAGGGCAGGCAGGGAGGCCATGGTGGAGGGCAGGCAGGGATGCCGTGGTGGTGGCCGTGGTGGTGGAGGGCTGGCCAGGAAGGTTGTGGTGGTGGAGGGCAGGCAGGGAGGCCGTGGGGGTGGGCAGGCAGGGAGGCCGTGGCGGTGGGCAGGCAGGGAGGCCGTGGTGGTGGAGGGCAGGCAGGGAGGCCGTGGTGGTAGAGGGCAGGCTAGGAAGGTTGTGGTGGTTGAGGGGAGACAGGGAGGCCGTGGTGAAGGGCAGGCAGGGAGGCCGTGGTGGTGGAGGGCAGGTAGGGAGGCCGTGGTGGTGGAGGGTAGGCAGAGAGGCCGAGGTGGTGGGCAGGCAGGGAGGCCGTGGTGGTGGAGGGCAGGCTAGGAAGGTTGTGGTGGTGTAGGGCAGACAGGGAGGCCTTGGTGGTGGAGGGCAGGCAGGGAGGCCGTGGTGGTGGAGGGCAGGCAGGGAGGCCGTGGTGGTGGAGGGCAGGCAGGGAGGCCGTGGTGGAGGGCAGGCAGGGAGGCCGTGGTGGAGGGCAGGCAGGGAGGCCGTGGTGGAGGGCAGGCAGGGAGGCCGTGGGGGTGGGCAGGCAGGGAGGCCGTAGCGGTGGGCAGGCAGGGAGGCCGTGGTGGTGGAGGGCAGGCAGGGAGGCCGTGGTGGTGGGCAGGCAGGGAGGCCGTGGTGGTGGAGGGCAGGCAGGGAGGCCGTGGTGGAGGGCAGGCAGGGAGGCCGTGGTGGTGGAGGGCAGGCCAGGAATGTTGTGGAGGTGGAGGGCAGGCAGAGAGGCCGTGATGGAGGGCAGGCAGGGAGGCCGTGGTGGTAGAGGGCAGGCAGGGAGGCCGTGGTGGTGGAGGGCAGGCTAGGAAGGTTGTGGTGGTGGAGGGCAGAAAAGGAGGCCGTGGTGGAGGGCAGGCAGGGAGGCCGTGGTGGAGGGCAGGCAGGGAGGCCGTTGGGGTGTGCAGGCAGGAAGGCCGTGGCGGTGGGCAGGCAGGGAGGCCGTGGTAGTGGAGGGCAGGCACGGAGGCCGTGGTGGTGGGCAGGCAGGGAGGCCGTGGTGGAGAGCAGGCAGGGAGGCCGTGATCGAGGGCAGGCAGGGAGGCCGTGGTGGTGGAGGGCATTCAGGGAGGCCGTGGTGGTGGAGGGCATGCTAGGAAGGTTGTGGTGGTGGAGGGCAGGCAGGGAGGCCGTGGTGGAGGGCAGGCAGGGAGGCCGTGGTGGTGGAGGGCAGGCAGGGAGGCCGTGGTGGTGGATGGCAGGCAGGGAGGCCGTGGTGGTGGGCAGGCAGGGAGGCCGTGGTGGTGGATGGGTTGCAGGGAGGCCGTGGTGGTGGAGGGCAGGCAGGGAGGCCGTGGTGGTGGAGGGCAGGCTAGGAAGGTTGTGGTGGAGGAGGGCAGGCAGGGAGGCCGTGGTGGAGGGCAGGCAGGGAGGCCGTGGTGGTGGAGGGCAGGCAGGGAGGCCGTGGTGGTGGAGGGCAGGCTAGGAAGGTTGTGGTGGTGTAGGGCAGACAGGGAGACTGTGGTGGAGGGCAGGCTAGGAAGGTTGTGGTGGTGGAGGGCAGACAGGGAGGCATTGGTGGTGGATGGCAGGCAGGGAGGCCGTGGAGGAGGGCAGGCAGGGAGGACGTGGTGGATGGCAGGCTAGGAAGGTTGTGGTGGTGGAGGGAAGACAGGGAGGCCGTGGTGGAGGGCAGGCAGGGAGGCCATGGTGGAGGGCAGGCAGGGATGCCGTGGTGGTGGCCGTGGTGGTGGAGGGCTGGCCAGGAAGGTTGTGGTGGTGGAGGGCAGGCAGGGAGGCCGTGGGGGTGGGCAGGCAGGGAGGCCGTGGCGGTGGGCAGGCAGGGAGGCCGTGGTGGTGGAGGGCAGGCAGGGAGGCCGTGGTGGTAGAGGGCAGGCTAGGAAGGTTGTGGTGGTTGAGGGGAGACAGGGAGGCCGTGGTGAAGGGCAGGCAGGGAGGCCGTGGTGGTGGAGGGCAGGTAGGGAGGCCGTGGTGGTGGAGGGTAGGCAGAGAGGCCGAGGTGGTGGGCAGGCAGGGAGGCCGTGGTGGTGGAGGGCAGGCTAGGAAGGTTGTGGTGGTGTAGGGCAGACAGGGAGGCCTTGGTGGTGGAGGGCAGGCAGGGAGGCCGTGGTGGTGGAGGGCAGGCAGGGAGGCCGTGGTGGTGGAGGGCAGGCAGGGAGGCCGTGGTGGAGGGCAGGCAGGGAGGCCGTGGTGGAGGGCAGGCAGGGAGGCCGTGGTGGAGGGCAGGCAGGGAGGCCGTGGGGGTGGGCAGGCAGGGAGGCCGTAGCGGTGGGCAGGCAGGGAGGCCGTGGTGGTGGAGGGCAGGCAGGGAGGCCGTGGTGGTGGGCAGGCAGGGAGGCCGTGGTGGTGGAGGGCACGCTAGGAAGGTTGTGGTGGTGGAGGGCAGGCAGGGAGGCCGTGGTGGTGGAGGGCAGGCAGGCAGGCCGTGGTGGTGGAGGGCAGGCAGGGAGGCCGTAGTGGAGGCAGGCAGGGAGGCCGTGGTGGAGGGCAGGCAGGGACGCCGTGGTGGTGGAGCGCACGCTAGGAAGGTTGTGGTGGTGGACGGCAGGCAGGGAGGCCGTGGTGGTGGAGGGCAGGCAGAGAGGCCGTGGTGGTGGAGGGCAGGCAGGCAGGCCGTGGTGGTGGAGGGCAGGCAGGGAGGCCGTGGTGGTGGAGGGCAGGCAGGGAGGCCGTGGTGGTGGGCAGGCAGGGAGGCCGTGGTGGTGGGGGGCAGGCAGGGAGGCCGTGGTGGAGGGCAGGCAGGGAGGCTGTGGTAGAGAGCAGGCAGGGAGGCCGTGGTGGTGGATGGCAGGCAGGGAGGCCGTGGTGGTGGAGGGCTGGCAGGGAGGCCGTGGTGGTGGAGGGCAGGCAGGGAGGCCGTGGTGGAGGGCAGGCAGGGTGGCCGTGGTGGAGGGCAGGCAGGGAGGCCGTGGTGGTGGAGGGCAGGCAGGAAGGCCGTGGTAGAGGGCAGGCAGGGAGGCCGTGGTGGTGGTGGGCAGGCAGGGAGGCCGTGGTGGTGGAGGGCAGGCAGGGAGGCCATGGTGGAGGGCAGGCAGGGAGGCCGTGGTGGTGGAGGGCAGGCAGGGAGGCCATGGTGGAGGGCAGGCTGGGAGGCCGTGGTGGTGGAGGGCACGCTAGGAAGGTTGTGGTGGTGGAGGGCAGACAGGGAGGCCGTGGTGGAGTGCAGGCAGGGAGGCCGTGGTGGTAGAGGGCAGGCAGGGAGGCCGTGGTGGTGGAGGGCAGGCTAGGAAGGTTGTGGTGGTGGAGGGCAGGCAGGGAGGCCGTGGTGGAGGGCAGGCAGGGAGGCCGTGGAGGTGGAGGGCAGGCACGGAGGCCATGGTGGTGGAGGGCAGGCTAGGAAGGTTGTGGTGGTGTAGGGCAGACAGGGAGACTGTGGTGGAGGGCAGGCTAGGAAGGTTGTGGTGGTGGAGGGCAGACAGGGAGGCATTGGTGGTGGATGGCTGGCAGGGAGGCCGTGGAGGAGGGCAGGCAGGGAAGCCGTGGTGGATGGCAGGCTAGGAAGGTTGTGGTGGTGGAGGGCAGACAGGGAGGCCGTAGCGGTGGGCAGGCAGGAAGGCCGTGGTGGTGGAGGACAGGCAGGGAGGCCGTGGGGGTAGAGGGCAGGCAGGGAGGCCATGGTGGAGGGCAGACAGGGAGGCCGTGTTGAAGGGCAGGCAGGGAGGCCGTGTTGAAGGGCAGGCAGGGAGGCCGTGGGGGTGGGCAGGCAGGGAGGTCGTGGCGGTGGGCAGGCAGGGAGGCCGTGGCGGTGGGCAGGCAGGGAGGCCGTGGTGGTGGAGGGCAGGCAGGGAGGCCGTGGTGGTAGAGGGCAGGCAGGGAGGCCGTTGTGGTGGAGGGCAGGCTAGGAAGGTTGTGGTGGTGGAGGGCAGGCAGGGAGGCCGTGGTGGAGGGCAGGCAGGGAGGCCGTGGAGGTGAAGGGCAGGCAGGGAGGCCGTGGTGGTGGAGGGCAGGCTAGGAAGGTTGTGGTGGTGTAGGGCAGACAGGGAGACTGTGGGGGAGGGCAGGCTAGGAAGGTTGTGGTGGTGGAGGGCAGACAGGGAGGCATTGGTGGTGGATGGCAGGCAGGGAGGCCGTGGAGGAGGGCAGGCAGGGAGGCCGTGGTGGATGGCAGGCTAGGAAGGTTGTGGTGGTGGAGGGCAGACAGGGAGGCCGTAGCGGTGGGCAGGCAGGAAGGCCGTGGTGGTGGAGGACAGGCAGGGAGGCCGTGGGGGTAGAGGGCAGGCAGGGAGACCATGGTGGAGGGCAGACAGGGAGGCCGTGTTGAAGGGCAGGCAGGGAGGCCGTGTTGAAGGGCAGGCAGGGAGGCCGTGGGGGTGGGCAGGCAGGGAGGCCGTGGCGGTGGGCAGGCAGGGAGGCCGTGGCGGTGGGCAGGCAGGGAGGCCGTGGTGGTGGAGGGCAGGCAGGGAGGCCGTGGTGGAGAGCAGGCAGGGAGGCCGTGGTCGAGGGCAGGCAGGGAGGCCGTGGTGGAGGGCAGGCAGGGAGGCCGTGGTGGTGGAGGGCATGCTAGGAAGGTTGTGGTGGTGGAGGGCAGGCAGGGTGGCCGTGGTGGAGGGCAGGCAGGGAGGCCGTGGTGGTGGAGGGCAGGCAGGGAGGCCGTGGTGGAGGGCAGACAGAGAGGCCGTGGTGGTGGAGGGCAGGCAGGGAGGCCGTGGTGGTGGATGGGTTGCAGGGAGGCTGTGGTGGTGGAGGGCAGGCAGGGAGGCCGTGGTGGTGGAGGGCAGGCTAGGAAGGTTGTGGTGGTGGAGGGCAGACAGGGAGACTGTGGTGGAGGACAGGCTAGGAAGGTTGTGGTGGTGGAGGGCAGACAGGGAGGCATTGGTGGTGGATGGCAGGCAGGGAGGCCGTGGAGGAGGGCAGGCAGGGAGGCCGTGGTGGTGGAGGGCAGGCAGGGAGGCCGTGGTGGTGGGCAGGCAGGGAGGCCGTGGTGGTGGGGGGCAGGCAGGGAGGCCGTGGTGGAGGGCAGGCAGGGAGGCTGTGGTAGAGAGCAGGCAGGGAGGCCGTGGTGGTGGATGGCAGGCAGGGAGGCCGTGGTGGTGGAGGGCTGGCAGGGAGGCCGTGGTGGTGGAGGGCAGGCAGGGAGGCCGTGGTGGAGGGCAGGCAGGGTGGCCGTGGTGGAGGGCAGGCAGGGAGGCCGTGGTGGTGGAGGGCAGGCAGGAAGGCCGTGGTGGAGGGCAGGCAGGGAGGCCGTGGTGGTGGTGGGCAGGCAGGGAGGCCGTGGTGGTGGAGGGCAGGCAGGGAGGCCATGGTGGAGGGCAGGCAGGGAGGCCGTGGTGGTGGAGGGCAGGCAGGGAGGCCGTGGTGGAGGGCAGGCAGGGAGGCCGTGGTGGTGGAGGGCACGCTAGGAAGGTTGTGGTGGTGGAGGGCAGACAGGGAGGCCGTGGTGGAGTGCAGGCAGGGAGGCCGTGGTGGTAGAGGGCAGGCAGGGAGGCCGTGGTGGTGGAGGGCAGGCTAGGAAGGTTGTGGTGGTGGAGGGCAGGCAGGGAGGCCGTGGTGGAGGGCAGGCAGGGAGGCCGTGGAGGTGGAGGGCAGGCAGGGAGGCCGTGGTGGTGGTGGGCAGGCTAGGAAGGTTGTGGTGGTGTAGGGCAGACAGGGAGACTGTGGTGGAGGGCAGGCTAGGAAGGTTGTGGTGGTGGAGGGCAGACAGGGAGGCATTGGTGGTGGATGGCAGGCAGGGAGGCCGTGGAGGAGGGCAGGCAGGGAGGCCGTGGTGGATGGCAGGCAGGGAGGCCGTGGTCGAGGGCAGGCAGGGAGGCCGTGGTGGAGAGCAGGCAGGGAGGCCGTGGTCGAGGGCAGGCAGGGAGGCCGTGGTGGAGGGCAGGCAGGGAGGCCGTGGTGGTGGAGGGCATGCTAGGAAGGTTGTGGTGGTGGAGGGCAGGCAGGGTGGCCGTGGTGGAGGGCAGGCAGGGAGGCCGTGGTGGTGGAGGGCAGGCAGGGAGGCCGTGGTGGAGGGCAGACAGAGAGGCCGTGGTGGTGGAGGGCAGGCAGGGAGGCCGTGGTGGTGGATGGGTTGCAGGGAGGCTGTGGTGGTGGAGGGCAGGCAGGGAGGCCGTGGTGGTGGAGGGCAGGCTAGGAAGGTTGTGGTGGTGGAGGGCAGGCAGGGAGGCCGTGGTGGAGGGCAGGCAGTTAGGCCGTGGTGGTGGAGGGCAGGCAGGGAGGCCGTGGTGGTGGAGGGCAGGCTAGGAAGGTTGTGGTGGTGTAGGGCAGACAGGGAGACTGTGGTGGAGGACAGGCTAGGAAGGTTGTGGTGGTGGAGGGCAGACAGGGAGACTGTGGTGGAGGACAGGCTAGGAAGGTTGTGGTGGTGGAGGGCAGACAGGGAGGCATTGGTGGTGGATGGCAGGCAGGGAGGCCGTGGAGGAGGGCAGGCAGGGAGGCCGTGGTGGATGGCAGGCTAGGAAGGTTGTGGTGGTGGAGGGCAGACAGGGAGGCCGTTGCGGTGGGCAGGCAGGAAGGCCGTGGTGGTGGAGGACAGGCAGGGAGGCCGTGGGGGTAGAGGGCAGGGAGGGAGGCCATGGTGGAGGGCAGGCAGGGAGGCCGTGTTGAAGGGCAGGCAGGGAGGCCGTGTTGAAGGGCAGGCAGGGAGGCCGTCGGGGTGGGCAGGCAGGGAGGCCGTGGCGGTGGGCAGGCAGGGAGGCCGTGGCGGTGGGCAGGCAGGGAGGCCGTGGTGGAGGGCAGGCAGGGAGGCCGTGGTGGTGGAGGGCAGGCAGGGAGGCCGTGGCGGTGGGCAGGCAGGGAGGCCGTGGTGGTGGAGGGCAGGCAGGTAGGCCGTGGTGGAGGGCAGGCAGGGAGGCCGTGGTGGTGGAGGGCAGGCAGGGAGGCCGTGGTGGTGGAGGGCAGGCTAGGAAGGTTGTGGTGGTGGAGGGCAGGCTAGGAAGGTTGTGGTGGTGGAGGGCAGGCAGAGAGGCCGTGGTGGAGGGCAGGCAGGGAGGCCGTGGTGGTGGAGGGCAGGCAGTGAGGCCGTGGTTGTGGAGGGTAGGCAGGGAGGCCGAGGTGGTGGGCAGGCAGGGAGGCCGTGGTGGTGGAGGGCAGGCAGGGAGGCCGTGGTGGTGGAGTGCACGCTAGGAAGGTTGTGGTGGTGGAGGGCAGACAGGGAGACCGTGGTGGAAGGCAGGCAGGGAGGCCGTGGTGGTGGAGGGCAGGCAGGGAGGCCGTGGTGGTGGAGGGCTGGCTAGGAAGGTTGTGGTGGTGGAGGGCAGGCTAGGAAGGTTGTTGTGGTGGAGGGCAGGCAGAGAGGCCGTGGTGGAGGGCAGGCAGGGAGGCTGTGGTGGTGGAGGGCAGGCAGGGAGGCTGTGGTGGTGGAGGGCAGGTTAGCAAGGTTGTGGTGGTGTAGGGCAGACAGGGAGGCCTTGGTGGAGGAGGGCAAGAAGGGAGGCCGTGGTGGAGGGCAGGCAGGAAGGCCGTGGTGGAGGAGGGCAGGCAGGGAGGCCGTGGTGGAGGGCAGGCAGGAAGGCCGTGGTGGGGGGCTGGCAAGGAAGGTTATGGTGGTGGAGGGCAGACAGGGAGGCCGTGGTGGTGGAGGGCAGGCCAGGAAGGCCGTGGTGGTGGAGGGCAGGTCAGGAAGGCCGTGGTGGTGGAGGGCAGGCCAGGAAGGCCGTGGTGGTGGAGGGGCAGGCCAGGGAAGCCGTGGTGGTGAGATCAGGCCAGGAAGGTCATGGTGGTGGAGGGCAGGCAGGAAGGCCGTGGTGGAGGAGGGCAGGCAGGGAGACCGTGGTGGAGGGCAGACAGGGAGGCCGTGGTGGTAGAGGGCAGGCTAGGAAGGTTGTGGTGGTGGAGGCCAGAAAAGGAGGCCGTGGTGGAGGGCAGGCAGGGAAGCCGTGGTGATGGAGGGCAGGCAGGGAGGCCGTGGTGGAGGGCAGGAAGGGAGGCCGTGGTGGTGGAGGGCAGGCAGAGAGGCCGTGGTGGAGGGCAGGCAGGGAGGCCGTGGGGGTGGGCAGGCAGGGAGGCCGTGGCGGTGGGCAGGCAGGGAGGCCGTGGTGGTGGAGGGCAGGCAGGGAGGCCGTGTTGGAGGGCAGGCAGGGAGGGCGTGGTGGAGGGCAGGCAGGGAGGCTGTGGTGGTGGAGGGCACGCTAGGAAGGTTGTGGTGGTGGAGGGCACGCTAGGAAGGTTGTGGTGGTGGAGGGCAGACAGGGATGCCGTGGTGGAGAGCAGGCAGGGAGGCCGTGGTGGTGGATGGCAGGCAGGAAGGCCGTGGTGGTGGAGGGCAGGCAGGGAGGCCGTATTGGTGTAGGGCAGGCTAGGAAGCTTGTGGTGGTGGAGGGCAGGCAGGGAGGCCGTGGTGGAGGGCAGGCAGGGAGGCCGTGGTGGTGGAGGGCAGGCAGGGATTCCGTGGTGGTGGAGGGCAGGCTAGGAAGGTTGTGGTGGTGTAGGGCCGACAGGGAGGCCTTGGTGGTGGAGGGCAGACAGGGAGCCCGTGGAGGAGGGCAGGCAGGGAGGCCGTGGTGGAGGGCAGGCTAGGAAGGTTGTGGTGGTGGAGGGCAGAAAAGGAGGCCGTGGTGGAGGGCAGGCAGGGAGGCCGTGGTGGTGGAGGGCAGGCAGGGAGGCCGTGGTGGAGGGCAGGCATGGAGGCCGTGGTGGTGGAGGGCAGGCAGGGAGGCCGTGGAGGAGGGCAGGTCAGGAAGGTCGTGGTGGGGAAGGGCAGGCCAGGAAGGTCGTGGTGGTGAGGGCAGGCCAGGAAGGCCATGGTGGTGGAGGGCAGGCCAGGAAGGTCGTGGTGGTGAGGGCAGGCCAGGAAGGTCGTGGTGGTGGAGGGCAGGCAAGGAAGGTCGTGATAACCATTTCTTCCCATGATATGAAAACCGCACATTAGCCAATTAATAAACACTGATGCTCTGGGTGCACGTGCACCCAGAGCATCCCCGTGTTACAATGGTGGCAGCGGTGGGATGGTTTCTCGACTTATCTTTCCTTCTTCTCCCCCTCTACCCGTATTCTTACTATTTATTTCTCTACAAGGGACTCCAAAACTTTTACTAAAGCCGACTCCACGCCACGTGGTCCTAAGACGATTGACCGACTTAGGATTCTACAACCCGTATGACGTGACCTAGGCTTTGAGCAAAACCCTAGAGTCGCCTCCGCCACCACCACCAGACCAGTAACACAGAGCAATGATCGAGGTCTGGATCGATCATGCTAATTAACCAACCTTGGGGCTTGATCCCCACTATAACCGATGACCTTGAGTGTCTTAAGAGTGTGGAATTAATTACACGGGAATGATGAATTCCGACTCGATGTTAGAATCGGCGCCCAATCCAACTCTGCCTCGTGTGGACCACGTGACCAGGACAAGTTCACATACTGTACATATAACAAATACATGGAAACAATAAAAATGCAAAATATTAACTAATTAATTTATTAAAAGAAACTAAAACAAAATCTAAATATGTTCACTCCCTGTCACTTTAACACTCCCTACTTGACCTGAATGGCAATGAGTTGACTATCCCTATAAATAACAATAGCAACACACACCGGGGTAGCTGTCTCGAGATCACCACTACCCACCTGCTGCGTCATCAAGACTGCAGCCATTCCAGCAGTGTTGGAGGAGAGGTCAAGAAATGGAAAGCACGTAGCAGTACTCAAGAATTTCGCCGGAAGATTAATGATTACGTCATCTGAAGTAACAAGAAAGCGGAAGTAAGGCGGTCACAGGTGGAAGGCACGGTTTCCCTACAGAGTACCGGGACTCGCCAATAGAAGGTCGCAAAATTGTCTCCTTTGGCCTAAAGTCGGCGGTACGAGGGTATACACAGTTGGTGTTTACGGCCTAGTAACCTGGTGACATCAAGAAACGCCGGAGATGACATGAGCAATGATGGAAGACGAGATTCACCTGTTCTGCAAACAAGCAACCCGCCTCTACGACCTTCTGACACCACTCCTGCTAAGAGACACCGTTGGTACATCCTTTCCTGCTCTGCTGTGGTCATCTGCGACGTCAAGTTTAACATCAAGACTGCCGTGTGAACTGTTATTGATACGAAGGCGTGTGGACTGTCGACAGCAAGATTAATGGCCGAAGTAACAGTATTTTACAGCTGTCACTTGGCACTCCGCTCTACTACACTCTGTCGTCATTCAGGAGTACCGGATGGGAGTACAAGAGGACCAGGTATTGATGTCTACACATGGGAAGAAGCAAGATCGACACCGTCATCGTCAGCGACTACATTCAGCATCCAGCAGCATCGATTTGTTTTTCTCGATTACTCAATATGAACAATTGATACAAACAACAAAGTGGCTCCGAACATCTGTGTAAAGAATATCTGGACACTTTTGTTTAAATGTTGAAAAACAGAGTTAGAATCACAATACTTTTTAAATGTTGAAAAACAGATTTAAAATAATTCAGGTATAATATATGAAAATTTTACTCTATAAATTGGTCAGTAATCAAAATCGAAGCCCCTGTGTAATTGTCTCAGCCCAGAACAAACGGTTATGGAAAATTATGTTGTGTGCTATTTTTTTTCAGAATGTTTGAACACAGGAGAGGCGGACCAATATAAACATTGACACTCTTACAGTGAGTGAGAACACTTGGCTGTACAGTCAGCTGAAACCTGTGATATAGTATAGGAATTTTTGTTTATATTTTTAGATACATGTAATAAACATTAGGTGTGTTCCTTAGCATGTCAGGTTAACATTGAGTGGGGAGTGGGTAGTACACAGATGTGAACTTGATAGTTCCGTAGTACGCTCCCGGATGACTGAAAGTTCAGTCTGAAGATATAACTTTAATGTTTGTTTGAGCACGGTGTGGCCGGCTCTAGAGGACACATGGACTTGGGTAGTGAAGAGCCAAGAGAGTTTAATAGCTAGTCTTTGATGGTAGAGTAGGGACATGTTATTTAGCTATGTCAGTAAGGATAGGATGTATGTTTCCTGATGTTAGAGGATTGCTGTCAGTTGACAGCTGAGAAATTTATGAAATGTGAACATATTTATTATGATGTTGGACTCTATTAATTGTCAAATTTTATTAGTTAGGTTAGCTTTTGTTTGTGGCATGAGTTGAATTCTGGGTTTGGATACTAAACCTCGTGCTTTTTTAACAAATTAACAAGGTTTACTAAGTGCTTGTGCGGGGGGGTTGTAACAAACTAGGCTGGTTGTAAGAATTATCCAGAGTGGTTTATCGACAAAAGAGAATGGGAAGCTGAGCCCGCGTGGTGACCCGGGACCTGACCCCAGGGGAATTCGCGGTGAAAATAATCGACGCCTTGTTCATAGCTGCGTATAATGAATCATCCTATAGTATTCAATAAGTTAGAGAAATTAGCCTTTATTCCTTTTGTATTAAAATTGTATTGTATAATATTACTGGGTACAATATCAAGAGTATTCTAATTATTGAGTTAAGTCACCATCAGTGACATCACGAATCAGATCTAAGTTGTAAGGCGGAGTGACCTGGCGGTCATAGGTCATCAGTGTTGACATGTCTACTATTTCTCAAAGTTTTAATAACCATTTTGGGGAACGGGAACAGCTCTGCCGTTAGCTGCTTGTGTAAATTAATTTCAGTAAAATAATTCAACCAGTCTGGATCAATTCAGTACAAACAGAGGTTAATTGTTATAACTTAAACCTGGCTAAGTAACTGGGTAAGCGATGTGGAACAATACAATGCTCTAGTCTGGGGTAGACCGGACGAGGAGAGATCAGTGTGGAGTCCAGATCAACTGGGGGAGGTCAACCATCTTACCTCTCCCCCAAGACCAGCCCAACATCTTTAGCTGGTAAAACATAGAGGTATAGTTGCTATTGTTATTTATAGGGATAGTCAACTCATTGCCATTCAGGTCAAGTAGGGAGTGTTAAAGTGACAGGGAGTGAACATATTTAGATTTTGTTTTAGTTTCTTTTAATAAAATAATTAGTTAATATTTTGCATTTTTATTATTTCCATGTATTTGTTATATGTACAGTATGTGAACTTGTCCTGGTCACGTGGTCCACACGAGGCAGAGTTGGATTGGGCGCCGATTCTAACATCGAGTCGGAATTCATCATTCCAGTGTAATTAATTCCACACTCTTAAGACACTCAAGGTCATCGGTTATAGTGGGGATCAAGCCCCAAGGTTGGTTAATTAGCATGATCGATCCAGACCTCGATCATTGCTCTGTGTTACTGGTCTGGTGGTGGCGGCGGAGGCGACTCTAGGGTTTTGCTCAAAGCCTAGGTCACGTCATACGGGTTGTAGAATCCTAAGTCGGTCAATCGTCTTAGGACCACGTGGCGTGGAGTCGGCTTTAGTAAAAGTTTTGGAGTCCCTTGTAGAGAAATAAATAGTAAGAATACGGGTAGAGGGGGAGAAGAAGGAAAGATAAGTCGAGAAACCCTCCCCGTGTTACACCACCACCACGGCCTCCCTGCCTGCCCTCCACCACCACGGCCTCCCTGCCTGCTACCACCACGGCCTCCCTGCCTGCCCTCCACCACCACGGCCTTCCTGCCTGCCCTCCACCACGGCCTCCCTGCCTGCCCTCCACCACCACGGCCTCCCTGCCTGCCCTCCACCACCACGGCCTCCCTGCCTGCTACCACCACGGCCTCCCTGCCTGCCCTCCACCACCACGGCCTCCCTGCCTGTCCTCCACCACCTTGGCCTCCCTGACTGCCCTCAACCATGGCCTCACTGCCTGCCCTCCACCACCACGGCCTTCCTGCCTGCCCTCCACCACGGCCTCCCTGCCTGCCCTCCACCATTACGGCCTCCCTGCCTGCCCACCGCCACGGCCTCCCTGCCTGCCCACCCCCACGGCCTCCCTGCCTGCCCTCCACCACCACGACCTCCCTGCCTGCCCTCCACCACGGCCTCCCTTTCTCCCCTCCACCACCACAACCTTCCTAGCCTGCCCTCTACCACAATGGCCTCCCTGCCTGCCCTCCACCACCACGGCCTCCCTGCCTTCCCTCCACCACGGCCTCTCTGCCTGCCCTCCACCACCACATCCTTCCTAGCCTGCCCTCCACCACCACAACCTTCCTAGCCTGCCCTCCACCACCACGGCCTCCCTGCCTGCCCTCCACCACCACGGCCTCCCTGCCTGCCCTCCACCACGGCCTTCCTGTCTGCCCTTCACCACCACAACCTTCCTAGCCTGCCTTCCACCACCACAACCTTCCTGGCCTGCCCTTCACCACCACGGCCTCCCTGCCTGCCCTCCACCACCACGGCCTCCCTGCCTGCCCTCCTCCACGGCCTTCCTAGTAGTAGGGGGTAAGCGCTACACGTGATATTTTTTTTGGGGGGGCAAATATCACGTGAAGCGCTTGGGCGTTTTCAGGTAAATTTAGAAATATCACCTGTAGCGCTTGGAGGTTTTCAGGCTAATTTGGGGAGACACAAATTTGGAATTAAGGATATCTTATGAGCGAGTAATTTCTGAGATTTTAGAAGTTTGTTAAAAGTTCTTATGATGAAAATAAGTTCGTACAAGTTTGTTAAAGTTCTTATGGGAGAAATTCAAATTCATGTTTATGAGCCAGGGTTTTCAGGTAAATTTTGTCAGTCACAGATTTTAGAAGTTGTTAAAGTTCTTATAATGAAAATAATGTCATACGAGTTTGTTAAAGTTCTTATGATGAAAATAATGTCATACGATAATGTCCCTCCCCCCCTTACCTCACAATCTGTGGCCCACCTGTGTTTACTTTTAGACCGTCAGCCAGACGCGGCCTTCAGGTTACCTCTTATCTTATCTTATCTTATCTTCTCCATAATATCTGGACCGTCCCTCTCCTTCATATTGTTCATTCATAGTTCCTTTTCATTAAACTATTCAGTTTTACCTATATAAACAAAGTCAGGGACTAGCTCACGTTCCCACCTTAGTTTTACTAATACATCTTCTTTAGTCTCCAATCATTTTCTTCGAGATTTAAAACACAGCTATTTCAAACGTATTAAAATTCAATAATTTTGTTATCGAGCTACAGCTCCTATCCCGCCTTAGTCCCCTGTCGTATAATGAATACTATCAGTCCAATCCCTCTAAAATTTAAAAATAATCATATTTCAAACGTAGTTCAATACAGTAATTTAGTTACCAAACTCTAGCTCTTGTCCTCCGCCTTAGCTCTTTCTCGTATCTTCGTTAATACCTATTCTAATTCCCCGAAATTTCTACCCGCTGTATTTCAGACATAGTTTAGTAAATGCAAACAGTTACCGAACTCTACCTCTTATCCTCCGCCTTAGCTCTCTCTCGTATTTTCGTTAATACCTAATCAAATTCCCTGAAATTTCTACCCTCTGTATTTCAGACACCGTAAATATGATCAAAACAGTTATCGAGCTCCAGCTCTCGTCCCACACCTTAGTTCTCTCTCGTATATTTGTAAATAACCCATCAATTTCCCTGAAATTTTTACCCTCTGTATTTCAGACACCGTAAATAAGATCAAAACAGTTATCGAGCTCCAGCTCTCGTCCCCCAACTTAGTTCTCTCTCGTATATTTGTAAATAACCCATCAATTTCCCTGAAATTTTTACCCTCTGTATTTCAGACATAGTAAATATGATGTAAACAATTATAAAACTCTAGCTCTTGTCCTCTGTCCAAGTTCACTCCTGTAAATTCATAACTATCAGTCCTAATCCCCCTGAGATTTAAACACCCAACTACATTTTCAGACATAGTAAATAAAAACCAGTTCAGTTATCAAGTTTCAATTCTTGTCCCCCAGCTTAGTTCATTTTGTACAAGTTCTTTATTTTCCAACTAAATCACCATGAGATTTAAGATCACCTTATTTCTAACGTAGTAAAATTAATCTGGACATTAGCCAAGCTCCATTTCCTCTGTCTTAGATCAACGAACATAAATATATCCGATCAAGTCCCTCTCCAGCCTAACTCTTATCCGAGTACTCACAAAACCCCATCCTGTGAAATTACCTTCTCATCCCCCAAGGTATCCGAACCTTCAATAATCATACTGTATTTGCATATTTTCTCTATATTCAGCTGTGTTCTTCACATTTTTCCATGTTATCTGTGTTCGCTCCATGTTCTACAAATGTTCACAGCATGCTCTGTTCAAATTTTTTCACCTGTTTTTCTCATTTTTTCTGTTTTCTACCATTTTCCGCATATGTTCACTATGTTCTTTGTCATGTTTTCATGTACATCATATGTTCTCTGTACAACTTTTTATACTCAATATTCATGTTCTCAATGTTCTTAGCTTGTTCTTCACATGTTCTGTGTTCATTCTTTGTATTCCCTATGTTCCTTATCACGTTTTCATATTCTCTGTAAGTTCATATTCCCTGCATGTTCACTCTATTCATCAACTTTTCTTACATGTTTTCTGTGTTCACCGTATGTTCACTGTGTTCATTCCCTTACCTAGTCTCATTTTTTTATGTTCTTTGTATCGTTTAACCAATTATTTCTTCCATTCAGTAACTAGTTCTTTTTTCAAATATTATCATCAGCAATACAGTTCCCCCAACAAATTTAGTCACCCAGTTTATTTGCAAAAACTATGTCAAAGTAATTCTCGTAGTCAACTTAATAGTTCTACCAACCCTGTTCTTAAACAAATCTACACTTTATTCAGTTCCAAATTTACAAAGACAAACCTTTCTTGTAACTTCTTAACTAAAAATCTTAAGCCAAACAACTAAAACATAGTCACTTTCGTCATTTCTCAACTAAACTTATTATCCAGTCAACTAAAACATAGTCACTTTCGTTATTTCTCAACTAAACTTATTATCCAATCAACTAAAACATAGTCACTTTCGTCATTTCTCAACTAAACTTATTATCCAATCAACTAAAACACAGTCACTTTCGTCATTTCTCAACTAAACTTATTATCCAATCAACTAAAACATAGTCAGGATTAATCTCATTCAACACCGTTCTTAACTAAAAACAACCTTTCTCTTAGCTAAAAATAGTCAGGATTAATCTCATTCAACACCGTTCTTAACTAAAACAACCTTTCTCTTAGCTAAAAATTGTCAAAGGAATCTTTCCAATACTGTTCATAACTAACTTTATCCATCGTCAAGTAATTGAAAATAGTCTTGTTCATCATTTCGTAACAGCCATTATGTTTTCGTCAAGTAAGAAAATATAGTCAAAGATATCTATCATCGTCGTTCTTAACTGACATTTATACTTTGTGGAGCACTAAAATAGTCACTGTCGTCTTATTTTTTTCTTGTCTTTCCTCAACTAAAATAGTCAAATGTAACTTTTTCAGCACTTTCGTAAAAATAATATGTCGTTAAGTAAGAAAAAAAAATAGTCAAAGGTGCTTTCCGTAACACTAAAGTTACTCTTCGAGATAACAAAAGACACTCTCAAACACTCAAAAATTTACTCGCATCCTCAAAGTTATTCTCAGAGTCATCAAAAAGTTAATCTCAGTCATCAAAATGCTATTCTCTAAGTAACCTTTCGTTCATCAGAAAAAACTTTCTAAGACATCTTCGTTCATTAAAGTTAATCTCAGAGGCATAAAAGTTATTCTCAGAGTCATCAAAAAGTTAATCTCAGTCATCAAAATGCTATTCTCTAAGTAGCCTTTCGTTCATCAGAGAATCTTTCTAAGACATCTTCGTTCATTAAAGTTAATCTCAGAGGCATAAAAGTTATTCTCAGAGCTATCAAAATTATTCTCGATGTCATCAAAAAGTATTTTCTCGTTCATCAAAGTTAATCTCAGAGTTAACAAAGGTAATCTCTAACTCACTTTCGTTCAACATATTAATTCTCTAGGTCCTCAAAGTTATTCTCTAAGACAACAAAGTCTTTCTCAGAGCTATCAAACTTGTTCTCAAAGTCATCAAAGTTATTCCAAGAGACGTCAAAGTTAATCTAAGACATCATCTTTCATCAAAGATATTCTCTCTAAGCCATCAATGTTCTTCTCTAAGACATAAAAGTTATTCTCTATGTCATCAAAAAGTTATTCTCTGAGCTAACAAAATACTACTCATGTTCTCAAAGACATTCTCAAAGTCATCAAAGTTATTCTAAGAGCTATCAAACTTGTTCTCAAAGTCATCAAAGTTATTCACAGAGTCATCAAAGTTATTCTCTAACTCACTTTTGTTCATTAAAGTTAATTTCTATGTTATAAAAGTTATTCTCAGAGACATTTAAAGTTAATCTTGCTCATCAAAGTTGATCTCTAAGACATAAAGGTTATTCTCAGAGTCATCAAAAGTTGTTCTCTAAGACATCAATGTTCTCTAAGACATCAAACTTAAGGTAAGGTAAGTTAAGTTAGGATAGGTAAAGTTAGGTTTAGGAACGTTACGTTAACTAAGTAACATTGGGTGGAGAGGATAGGTTACGTAGGTTTGAACAGTGTAGTTCAGAGAACAGTTTTAGGGTAAAGCGACTAAGAAAATATATTTTAACAGAAGTGCAGGTTTGGTATGAAAAGCTGAACTAGTTACATTTTGGAGAGAAATTTTATGACTGAAGATGTCTTAAAGAATAACATGATGGAAGAAGGAGAGTTTCTTTGATGAACGAAGGTGTCTTAGAGAACAACTTTTGGAGAACGAAGGTGAATTAGAGATCACTTTGATGACTCTGAGAATAACTTTGGTCAACGAATATGGATTGGAAAGTTTCTCTAATGAACGAAGGTGCCTTAAAGATTAACTTTTATGATTTAGAGAACATCTTTGATGTCTTAGAGAGCAACATTGATGTCTTAGAGAACAACGTTTGATGACTCTGAGAATAAGTTTTATGTCTTAGAGATCAACTTTGATGAGCAAGATTAACTTTAGATGTCTCTGAGAATAGCTTTTATAACATAGAAATTAACTTTAATGAACAAAAGTGAGTTAGAGAATAACTTTGATGACTCTGTGAATAATCTTTAAGACTTTCCTCCTCAGCTCTCTCTTGCCTATTTAATGCCTGTCCCTACCTGTCCTCATCACAATCGACTTGAGAATGGTCCAGGACGGACCGAAGCGTCGTCGTCTCTTCAATTTCTAGTGTGTGGTCTGGTCAACTCTGTGAATAACTTTGATGACTTTGAGAATGTCTTTGAGAACATGAGTAGTATTTTGTTAGCTCAGAGAATAACTTTTTGATGACATAGAGAATAAATTTTATGTCTTAGAGAAGAACATTGATGGCTTAGAGAGAATATCTTTGATGAAAGATGATGTCTTAGATTAACTTTGACGTCTCTTGGAATAACTTTGATGACTTTGAGAACAAGTTTGATAGCTCTGAGAAAGACTTTGTTGTCTTAGAGAATAACTTTGAGGGTTTAGAGAATTAATATGTTGAACGAAAGTGAGTTAGAGATTACCTTTGTTAACTCTGAGATTAACTTTGATGAACGAGAAAATACTTTTTGATGACATCGAGAATAATTTTGATAGCTCTGAGAATAACTTTTATGCCTCTGAGATTAACTTTAATGAACGAAGATGTCTTAGAAAGATTCTCTGATGAACGAAAGGCTACTTAGAGAATAGCATTTTGATGACTGAGATTAACTTTTTGATGACTCTGAGAATAACTTTTATGCCTATGAGATTAGCTTTAATGAACGAAGATGTCTTAGAAAGTTTTTTTCTGATGAACGAAAGGTTACTTAGAGAATAGCATTTTGATGACTGAGATTAACTTTTTGATGACTCTGAGAATAACTTTGAGGATGCGAGTAAATTTTTGAGTGTTTGAGAGTGTCTTTTGTTTTCTCGAAGTGTAACTTTGGTGTTACGGAGAGCACCTTTGACTATTTTTCTTTCTTACTTAACGACATATTATTTTTACGAAAGTGCTGAAAAAGTTACATTTGACTATTTTAGTTGAGGAAAGACAAGAAAAAAATAAGACGACAGTGACTATTTTAGTGCTCCACAAAGTATAAATGTCAGTTAAGAACGACGATGATAGATATCTTTGACTATATTTTCTTACTTGACGAAAACATAATGGCTGTTACGAAATGATGAACAAGACTATTTTCAATTACTTGACGATGGATAAAGTTAGTTATGAACAGTATTGGAAAGATTCCTTTGACAATTTTTAGCTAAGATAAAGGTTGTTTTAGTTAAGAACGGTGTTGAATGAGATTAATCCTGACTATTTTTAGCTAAGAGAAAGGTTGTTTTTAGTTAAGAACGGTGTTGAATGAGATTAATCCTGACTATTTTTTAGTTGATTGGATAATAAGTTTAGTTGAGAAATGACGAAAGTGACTATGTTTTAGTTGACTGGATAATAAGTTTAGTTGAGAAATGACGAAAGTGACTATGTTTTAGTTGTTTGGCTTAAGATTTTTAGTTAAGAAGTTACAAGAAAGGTTTGTCTTTGTAAATTTGGAACTGAATAAAGTGTAGATTTGTTTAAGAACAGGGTTGGTAGAACTATTAAGTTGACTACGAGAATTACTTTGACATAGTTTTTGCAAATAAACTGGGTGACTAAATTTGTTGGGGGAACTGTATTGCTGATGATAATATTTGAAAAAAGAACTAGTTACTGAATGGAAGAAATAATTGGTTAAACGATACAAAGAACATAAAAAAATGAGACTAGGTAAGGGAATGAACACAGTGAACATACGGTGAACACAGAAAACATGTAAGAAAAGTTGATGAATAGAGTGAACATGCAGGGAATATGAACTTACAGAGAATATGAAAACGTGATAAGGAACATAGGGAATACAAAGAATGAACACAGAACATGTGAAGAACAAGCTAAGAACATTGAGAACATGAATATTGAGTATAAAAAGTTGTACAGAGAACATATGATGTACATGAAAACATGACAAAGAACATAGTGAACATATGCGAAAAATGGTAGAAAACAGAAAAAATGAGAAAAACAGGTGAAAAAATTTGAACAGAGCATGCTGTGAACATTTGTAGAACATGGAGCGAACACAGATAACATGGAAAAATGTGAAGAACACAGCTGAATATAGAGAAAATATGCAAATACAGTATGATTATTGAAGGTTCGGATACCTTGGGGGATGAGAAGGTAATTACACAGGTTGGGGTTTTGTGAGTACTCGGATAAGAGTTAGGCTGGAGAGGGACTTGATCGGATATATTTATGTTCGATGATCTAAGACAGAGGAAATGGAGCTTGGCTAATGTCCAGATTAATTTTACTACGTTAGAAATAAGGTGATCTTAAATCTCAGGGTGATTTAGTTGGAAAATAAAGAACTTGTACAAAATGAACTAAGCTGGGGGACAAGAATTGAAACTTGATAACTGAACTGGTTTTTATTTATTATGTATGAAAATGTAGTTGGGTGTTTAAATCTCAGGGGGATTTGGACTGATAGTTATGAGTTTACAGGAGTGAACTTGGGCAGAGGACAAGAGCTAGAGTTTTATAATTGTTTACATCATATTTACTATGTCTGAAATACAGAGGGTAAAAATTTCAGGGAAATTGATGGGTTATTTACAAATATACGAGAGAACTAAGTTGGGGGACGAGAGCTGGAGCTCGATAACTGTTTTGATCTTATTTACGGTGTCTGAAATACAGAGGGTAAAAATTTCAGGGAAATTGATGGGTTATTTACAAATATACGAGAGAGAACTAAGGTGTGGGACAAGAGCTGGAGCTCGATAACTGTTTTGTTCATATTTACGGTGTCTGAAATACAGAGGGTAGAAATTTCAGGGAATTTGATTAGGTATTAACGAAAATACGAGAGAGAGCTAAGGCGGAGGATAAGAGGTAGAGTTCGGTAACTGTTTGCATTTACTAAACTATGTCTGAAATACAGCGGGTAGAAATTTCGGGGAATTTGAATAGGTATTAACGAAGATACGAGAAAGAGCTAAGGCGGAGGACAAGAGCTAGAGTTTGGTAACTAAATTACTTTATTGAACTACGTTTGAAATATGATAATTTTTAAATTTTAGAGGGATTGGACTGATAGTATTCATTATACGACAGGGGACTAAGGCGGGATAGGAGCTGGAGCTCGATAACAAAATTATTGAATTTTAATACGTTTGAAATAGCTGTGTTTTAAATCTCGAAGAAAATGATTGAAGACTAAAGAAGATGTATTAGTAAAACTAAGGTGGGAACGTGAGCTAGTCCCTGACTTTGTTTATATAGGTAAAACTGAATAGTTTAATGAAAAGGAACTATGAATGAACAATATGAAGGAGAGGGACGGTCCAGATATTATGGAGAAGATAAGATAAGATAAGATAAGAGGTAACCTGTAGGCCGCGTCTGGCTGACGGTCTAAAAGTAAACACAGGTGGGCCACAGATTGTGAGGTAAGAGGGGGAGGGACATTATCGTATGACATTATTTTCATCATAAGAACTTTAACAAACACGTATGACATTATTTTCATTATAAGAACTTTATCAACTTCTAAAATCTGTGACTGACAAAATTTACCTGAAAACCCTGGCTCATAAACACGAATTTGAATTTCTCCCATAAGAACTTTAACAAACTTGTACGAACTTATTTTCATCATAAGAACTTTTAACAAACTTCTAAAATCTCAGAAATTACTCGCTCATAAGATATCCTTAATTCCAAATTTGTGTCTCCCCAAATTAGCCTGAAAACCTCCAAGCGATACAGGTGATATTTCTAAATTTACCTGAAACCCCCAAGCGCTACACGTGATATTTGCCCCCCCAAAAAAATATCACGTGTAGCGCTTACACCCTACTACTCTCCCTGCCTGCCCTCCCAGCAAACACAAATCATCTACACAACGTTCGCCTATCTCTTCCCATAGGTGTGGGAATGATTTGCATTGAGAATGGTGCAGGAGAGCCTTTGAGAAACTTTTACTCAAAAAATCCAAACACAAAGGTTTAATTATAAATTGTTTTTCTACAATTATTTTCTTCCAAATGTAAAACAAATAGTTTTTACATGTTTAAATATAAAATTTATGGTGTTTTTTTGTAAAATTCATTAATAAATTGTGAATGATATATATTGGCTGAGTGAAACCTTTAAAATCCATTTAGTTATAATATGAACAGAAAAAAGTAGTTTTCCAAATTTTCTAAAAATCGCTCTTTTTAACACAATTTGATTCCTTATGCATTCCACTAAACACTAATATCATGTTTAAATATATAATTTATGTATTATTCCCTAAGATAATTTATATAAATTATAAAAGTTGCTGGAAAGTGGTGAGAAAGAATCTGAAAACGTTTTGTTGTCTTATATTGGCGTGTTCTTATTAACTAGAGTGAGTAAGAGTGAGCGAGAGTGGGTAAGAGTGAGTAAGAGTGACTGAAGGTGAGTGAGAGTGCCAGAGAGTGTGTAAGTGTGAGTAAGAGTGAGTATAAGTAAGAGTGACAGAGTGAGTATAAGTGAGAGTAAGGGTGACAGAATGAGTAAGAGTGAGAGTAAAGTGATTGAGAGTAAGGGTGAGTATGAGAGTAAGAGTGATTGAGAGTTAGAGTGAGAGTAAGAGTGATTGAGAGTTAGTGAGAGTAAGAGTGATTGAGAGTAAGAGTGATTGAGAGTAAGAGTGATTGAGAGTAAGAGTGATTGAGAGTAAGAGTGATTGGGAGTAAGAGTGATTGGGAGTAGGAGTTAGAGTGAGAGTAGGAGTAAGAATGAGAATAAGAGTGATTGAGAGTAAGAGTGAGTAAGAGTAAGAATGAGAGTAGGAGTGATTGAGAGTAAGAGTGATTGAGAGTAAGAGTGATTGGGAGTAAGAGTGATTGGGAGTAAGAGTAAGAGTGAGAGTAAGAGTAAGAATGAGAATAAGAGTGATTGAGAGTAAGAGTGATTGGGAGTAAGAGTAAGAATGAGAGTAGGAGTGATTGAGAGTAGGAGTGATTGGGAGTAGGAGTGATTGGGAGTAAGAGTGATTGAGAGTAAGAGTAATTGAGAGTAAGAGTATGAGAGTAAGAGTGAGAGAGTGAGTATGAATGGGTAAGGGTGACTGAGAATGAGTAAGAGTGACAGAGTAAGAATGACAGAGTAAGAGTGATAGAGAGTAAGAGTGACAGAGAGTAAGAGAGACAGAGAGTAAGAGTGACAGAGTAAGAGTGACAGAGAGTAAGAGTGACAGAGAGTAAGAGTGACAGAGAGTAAGAGTGACAGAGAGTAAGAGTGACAGAGAGTAAGAGTGACAGAGTAAGAGTAAGTATGAGAGTGAGTAAGGATGACTGAGAGAAAGAGTGAGTAATAGTGCGTAAGAGTGATTGAGAGTTAGAGTGAGAGTAAGAGTGATTGAGAGTTAGTGAGAGTAAGAGTGATTGAGAGTAAGAGTGATTGAGAGTAAAAGTGATTGAGAGTAAGAGTGATTGAGAGTAAGAGTGATTGGGAGTAAGAGTGATTGAGAGTAAGAGTGATTGGGAGTAAGAGTGATTGGGAGTAGGAGTAAGAATGAGAAAAAGAGTGATTGAGAGTAAGAGTGAGTAAGAGTAAGAATGAGAGTAAGAGTGATTGAGAGTAAGAGTGATTGAAAGTAAGAGTGATTGAGAGTAAGAGTGATTGAGAGTAAGAGTGATTTGGAGTAAGAGTGATTGGGAGTAGGAGTAAGAATGAGAATAAGAGTGATTGAGAGTAAGAGTGAGTAAGAGTAAGAATGAGAGTAAGAGTGATTGAGAGTAAGAGTGATTGAGAGTAAGAGTGATTGAGAGTAAGAGTGATTGGGAGTAAGAGTGATTGGGAGTAAGAGTAAGAGTGAGAGTAAGAGTAAGAATGAGAATAAGAGTGATTGAGAGTAAGAGTGATTGGGAGTAAGAGTAAGAATGAGAGTAGGAGTGATTGAGAGTAGGAGTGATTGGGAGTAGGAGTGATTGGGAGTAGGAGTGATTGAGAGTAAGAGTAATTGAGAGTAAGAGTATGAGAGTAAGAATGAGAGAGTGAGTATGAATGGGTAAGGGTGACTGAGAGTGAGTAAGAATGACAGAGTAAGAGTGACAGAGAGTAAGAGTGACAGAGAGTAAGAGTGACAGAGAGTAAGAGTGACAGAGAGTAAGAGTGACAGAGAGTAAGAGTGACAGAGAGTAAGAGTGACAGAGAGTAAGAGTGACAGAGTAAGAGTGACAGAGTAAGAGTGACAGAGAGTAAGAGTGACAGAGAGTAAGAGTGACAGAGTAAGAGTGACAGAGTGTAAGAGTGACAGAGAGTAAGAGTGACAGAGAGTAAGAGTGACAGAGAGTAAGAGTGAGAGAGTAAGAGTGACAGAGAGTAAGAGTGACAGAGAGTAAGAGTGACAGAGAGTAAGAGTGACAGAGTAAGAGTGACAGAGTGTAAGAGTGACAGAGAGTAAGAGTGACAGAGAGTAAGAGTGACAGAGAGTAAGAGTGACAGAGAGTAAGAGTGACAGAGAGTAAGAGTGACAGAGAGTAAGAGTGACAGAGTAAGAGAGTGAGAGTGATTATGAGAGAGTTAAGAGTGTGAGGTGTGAGAGTGTAGCAGGCCAGGGAGGCAGGATGTGTGGTCACAGGCGAGGCCTAGGCCTCGTGATCTCTAATGTTGGTTTTTATATATATGTTGGATTTTTTGTCCTGTTTCAAATTATAATTATTTAGCAGGAATGTAATAAGATATTGCACAGTATTAATGTGACAATAATATATGCATTATTTCCTTGATAATCAAACTTGTTGTTCAAAGATAATATACAATCTTTGAAGGAAACATTTTGAGAGCGCGAGCTGGCAACACTGGGCTGGTGGGTGAGAGAGACATATGGTTAGTTGTACTCAGACCTTCAGTGGTGAAGGGTGTGTCCCAGCTGGCCGCCACCAGCCGCCACCCGCCGCCACCCGCCGCCACCCGCCGCCCACCACCAGCCGCCACCCGCCACCACCCACCACCCACCACCAGCCGCCACCCACCACCAGCCGCCACCCGCCACCACCCACCACCAGCCGCCGCCTGCCACCACCCACCACCAGCCGCCACCCGCCGCCACCCGCCACCCACCACCAGCCGCCACCCGCCAGCCACCACCGCCACCCGCCACCCACCACCAGCCGCCACCCGCCGCCACCCGCCACCCACCACCAGCCGCCACCCACCACCAGCCGCCACCCGCCACCACCCACCACCAGCCGCCACCTGCCACCACCCGCCACCACCCGCCACCACCCACCACCACCCGCCACCACCCACCACCACCCGCCACCACCCACCACCAGCCGCCACCCGCCACCACCCACCACCAGCCGCCACCCGCCACCACCCACCACCAGCCGCCACCCGCCACCAGCCACCGCCACCCACCACCGCCACTCACCACCCGCCGTCACCACCCACCACCTGCCACCCACCACCAGCCGCCACCCGCCACCACCCACCACCAGCCGCCACCCGCCACCACCCACCACCAGCCGCCACCCGCCACCACCCGCCACCAGCCGCCACCCGCCACCAGCCACCGCCACCCACCACCGCCACTCACCACCCGCCGCCACCACCCACCACCAGCCGCCACCCGCCACCAGCCACCGCCACCCACCACCGCCACCCGCCGCCACCACCCACAACCACCACCAGCCGCCGCCGCCACCACCACCCACCACCACCGCCGCCACCACCCATCACCGCCGCCGCCACCACCACCCACCACCACCCACCACCACCACCGCCGCCGCCACCACCCATCACCGCCGCCGCCGCCACCACCCACCACAGCCGCCGCCGACACCACCGCCACCACCCACCACAGCCGCCACCACCACCCACCACCACCACCACCACCACCCACCACCGCCGCCACCACCAGCCGCCACAAGCCGCCACCGCCCGCCACCAGCCGCCATCACCACCACCACCACCACCAGACGCCATCACCGCCACCAGCCGCCACCAGCTGCCACCACCACCAGCCGCCATCACCGCCACCAGCTGCCACCACCACCAGCCGCCATCACCGCCACCAGCTGCCACCACCACCAGCCGCCACCACCACCACCACCAGCCGCCATCACCGCCACCAGCTGCCACCACCACCAGCCGCCATCACCGCCACCAGCTGCCACCACCACCAGCCGCCACCACCAGCCGCCACCACCGCCACCACCACCTGCCACCACCGCCCGCTATCAGCCGTCACCGCCCGTTGCCACAGTCGCCACCGCAAGCCGCCACCGCCAGCCGCCACCAGCCCCCCCCCACCGCCGATCGTCACCACCCACCACAGCCGCCGCCGCCCGCCACCGCCCGCCACCGCCCGCTACCGCCCGCCACCACCCACCACAGCCGCCGCCACCACTCACCACCACCAGCCGCCGCCGCCACCCACCACCCGCCGCCACCACCCACCACCACCAGCCGCCGCCGCCACCACCACCCACCACCACCGCCGCCACCACCCACCACCACCAGCCGCCGCCGCCACCACCACCCACCACCACCGCCGCCACCACCACCCACCACCACCGCCGCCACCACCCACCACCGCCAGCCGCCACCACCACCCACCACCACCGCCGCCACCACCCACCACCACCAGCCGCCGCCGCCACCACCACCCACCACCACCGCCGCCACCACCACCCACCACCACCGCCGCCACCACCCACCACCGCCAGCCGCCACCACTCATCACAGACGCCGCCACCCGCCACCGCCCGCCACCACCGCCAGACACAGCCGCCAGTGTCCGCCACCGCCGCCACTGTCCGCCACCGCCGCCACTGTCCACCACCGCCGCCACTGTCCGCCACCGCCTCCACTGTCCGCCACCGCCACCACTGTCTGCCACCGCCACCACTGTCCGCCCGCCGCCACCACTGTCCGCCCGCCGCCACCACTGTCCGCCCGCCGCCACCACTGTCCGCCCGCCGCCACCACTGTCCGCCCGCCGCCTCCACTGTCCGCCCGCCGCCTCCACTGTCCGCCCGCCGCCTCCACTGTCCGCCCGCCGCCACCACTGTCCGCCCGCCGCCACCACTGTCCGCCCGCCGCCGCCACTGTTCGCCCGCCGCCGCCACTGTCCGCCCGCCGCCGCCACTGTCCGCCCGCCGCCGCCACTGTCCGCCCGCCGCCACTGTCCACCACCGCCGCCAAAGCCGCCACGGTCCGCCCGCCGCCACTATCCGCCACTGTCCGCCCGCCGCCACTGTCCGCCCGCGGCCACTATCCGCCACCGCCGCCACTGTCCTCCAGCCGCCACTGTCCGCCCGCCGCCACTGTCCGCCCGCCGCCGCCCTGTCCGCCCGCCGCCACTATCCGCCACCGCCGCCACTCCGCCCGCCGCCACTATCCGCCACCGCCGCCACTGTCCGCCCGACGCCACTGTCCGCCCGCCGCCACTATCCGCCACCGCCGCCACTGTCCGCCCGCCGCCACTGTCCGCCCGCTGCCACTATCCGCCACCGCCACCACTGTCCGCCACCTCCACCACTGTCTGCCACCGCCACCACTGTCTGCCACCGCCACCACTGTCCGCCCGCCGCCACCACTGTCCGCCCGCCGCCACCACTGTCCGCCCGCCGCCACCACTGTCCGCCCGCCGCCACCACTGTCCGCCCGCCGCCTCCACTGTCCGCCCGCCGCCACCACTGTCCGCCCGCCGCCGCCACTGTCCGCCCGCCGCCGCCACTGTCCACCACCGCCGCCAAAGCCGCCACGGTCCGCCCGCCGCCACTATCCGCCACTGTCCGTCCGCCGCCACTGTCCGCTCGCCGCCACTGTCCGCCCGCCGCCACTATCCGCCACCGCCGCCACTCCGCCCGCCGCCACCGCCGCCACTGTCCGCCCGACGCCACTGTCCGCCCGCCGCCACTATCCGCCACCGCCGCCACTGTCCGCCACCGCCACCACTGTCTGCCACCGCCACCACTGTCTGCCACCGCCACCACTGTCCGCCCGCCGCCACCACTGTCCGCCCGCCGCCACCACTGTCCGCCCGCCGCCACCACTGTCCGCCCGCCGCCTCCACTGTCCGCCCGCCGCCCCCACTGTCCGCCCGCCGCCGCCACTGTCCGCCCGCCGCCGCCACTGTCCGCCCGCCGCCGCCACTGTCCACCACCGCCGCCACGGTCCGCCCGCCCCCACTATCCGCCACAGCCGCCACTATCCGCCACTGTCCGCCCGCCGCCACTGTCCGCCCGCCGCCACTATCCGCCACCGCCGCCACTGTCCGCCCGCCGCCACTATCCGCCACCGCCGCCACTGTCCGCCCGCCGCCACTGTCCGCCCGCCGCCGCCACTCTCCGCCCGCCGTCACTGTCCGCCCGCCGCCACTGTCCGCCAGCCGCCACTATCCGCCACCGCCGCCACTGTCCGCCACAGCCGCCACTCTCCGCCGTACAGCCTCCCCTCTCTCCGTTAGTAAATAATTATAATTGTTAGTAAATAATAAAAGAAATATAAATTATTAGATTTTTTTTACCCTTAAATTGGTTTTAATATTTAAATTGAAAATAATAATATAATATAAAATATAATAAAAATAATATAATATAAAATATAATTTAATTTCAAGAAATTTAACTTTAAACACAAAGATGTGAAAAGGGTTCAGATTATAGGCTCAAACCTTTCATAAGAGATTCATATTGGTATTTTGAATGGATTATGAATGACTCATATTAGGAGTGTAAAGTTGCCACAACATCTCAAATTAGTGTTAGATACATATGTCTTGGTTATAAGTTTTGGAAACCTATTTAAGTCCACACACAATATCGTATCTGATACGATAAAACAAACGTTTCCAAAACTTTCAAATACTTTCCAGATATGTTGTGGCAACCTAAAATTGTTTGCTGGGCTCCACCACCACGGCCTCCCTGCCAGCCCTCCACCACACCCTCCCTGCCAGCCCTCCACCACCACGGCCTCCCTGCCTGCCCTCCAACACCACGGCCTCCCTGCCTGCCCTCCACCACCACGGCCTCCCTGCCTGCCCTCCACCACGGCCTCCCTGCCTGCCCTCCACCACCACGGCCTCCCTGCCTGCCCTCCACCACCACGGCCTCCCTGCCTGCCCTCCACCACCACGGCCTCCCTGCCTGCCCTCCACCACCACGGCCTCCCTGCCTGCCCTCCACCATGACCTCCCTGCCTGCCCTCCACCACCACGGCCTTCCTGCCTGCCCTGCACCACGGCCTCCCTGCCTGCCCTCCACCACCACGGCCTCCCTGCCTGCCCACCGCCACGGCCTCCCTGCCTGCCCTCCACCACCACGGCCTCCCTGCCTACCCACCACCACGGCCTCCCTGCCTGCCCTCCACCACCACGGCCTCCCTGCCTGCCCTCCACCACCACGGCCTCCCTGCCTGCCCTCCACCACCACGGCCTCCCTGCCTGCCCTCCACCACCACGGCCTCCCTGCCTGCCCTCCACCACCACGGCCTCCCTGCCTGCCCTCCACCACCACGGCCTCCCTGCCTGCCCTCCACCACCACGGCCTCCCTGCCTACCCACCACCATGGCCTCCCTGCCTGCCCTCCACTACGGCCTCCCTGCCTGCCCTCCACCACTACAGCCTCCCTGCCTGCCCTCCACCACCACGGCCTCCCTGCCTGCCCTCCACCACCACGGCCTCCCTGCCTGCCTTCCACCACCACAACCTTCCTAGCGGGCCCTCCACCACCACGGCCTCCCTGCCTGCCCTCCGCCACCACAACCTTCCTAGGCTGCCCTCCACCACCACGGCCTCCCTGCCTGCCCTCCACCACGGCCTCCCTGCCTGCCTTCCACCACCACAACCTTCCTAGCGGCCCCTCCACCACCACGGCCTCCCTGCCTGCCCTCCACCACCACAACCTTCCTAGGCTGCCCTCCACCACCACGGCCTCCCTGCCTGCCCTCCACCACTACGGCCTCCCTGCCTGCCCTCCACCACCACGGCCTCCCTGCCTGCCCTCCACCACGGCCTCCCTGTCTGCCCTCCACCACGGCCTCCCTGCCTGCCCACCACGTCTGCCTCCCTGCCTGCCCTCCACGTCTGCCTCCCTGCCTGCCCTCCACCACGGCCTCCCTGCCTGCCCTCCACCACCACGGCCTCCCTGCCTGCCCTCCACCACGGCCTCCCTGCCTGCCCTCCACCACCACGGCCTCCCTGCCTGCCCACCGCCACGGCCTCCCTGCCTACCCACCACCACGGCCTCCCTGCCTGCCCTCCACCACGGCCTCCCTGCCTGTCCTCCATCACCACTGCCTCCCTGTCTGCCCTCCACCACCACGGCCTCCCTGCCTGCCCTCCACCACCACGGCCTCCCTGCCTGCCCTCCACCACCACGGCCTCCCTGCCTGCCCTCCACCACCACGGCCTCCCTGCCTGCCCTCCACCACCACGGCCTCCCTGCCTGCCCTCCACCACGGCCTCCCTGCCTGCCCTCCACCACCACGGCCCCCTGCCTACCCTCCACCACGGCCTCCCTGCCTGCCCTCCTCCACGGCCCCCTGCCTTCCCTCCTCCACGGCTTCCCTGCCTGCCCACCGCCACGGCCTCCCTGCCTACCCACCACCACGGCCTCCCTGCCTGCCCTCCACCACGGCCTCCCTGCCTGCCCTCCACCACCACGGCCTCCCTGCCTGCCCTCCACCACGGCCTCCCTGCCTGCCCTCCACCACCACGGCCTCCCTACCTGCCCTCCACCACGGCCTCCCTGCCTGCCCTCCACCACCACGGCCCCCTGCCTGCCCTCCACCACGGCCTCCCTGCCTGCCCTCCTCCACGGCCCCCTGCCTGCCCTCCACCACGGTCTTCCTGCCTGCCCTCCTCCACGGCCCCCTGCCTGCCCTCCACCACGGCCTCCCTGCCTGCCCTCCACCACGGCCTCCTTGCCTGCCCTCCACCACCACGGCCCCCTGCCTGCCCTCCACCACGGCCTTCCTGCCTGCCTTCCTCCACGGCCCCCTGCCTGCCCTCCACCACGGTCTTCCTGCCTGCCCTCCTCCACGGTCCCCTGCCTGCCCTCCTCCACGGCTTCCCTGCCTGCCCACCGCCACGGCCTCCCTGCCTACCCACCACCACGGCCTCCCTGCCTGCCCTCCACCACGGCCTCCCTGCCTGCCCTCCACCACCACGGCCCCCTGCCTGCCCTCCACCACGGCCTCCCTGCCTGCCCTCCTCCACGGCCCCCTGCCTGCCCTCCACCACGGCCTCCCTGCCTGCCCTGCACCACCACGGCCTCCCTGCCTGCCCTCCACCACGGCCTCCCTGCCTGCCCTCCACTACCACGGCCCCCTGCCTGCCCTCCACCACGGCCTCCCTGCCTGCCCTCCTCCACGGCCCCCTGCCTGCCCTCCACCACGGCCTCCCTGCCTGCCCTCCACCACGGCCTCCCTGCCTGCCCTCCTCCACGCCCCCCTGCCTGCCCTCCACCACGGCCTCCCTGCCTGCCCTCCACCACGGCCTTCCTGCCTGCCCTCCTCCACGGCCCCCTGCCTGCCCTCCACCACGGTCTTCCTGCCTGCCCTCCTCCACGGCCCCCTGCCTGCCCTCCTCCACGGCTTCCCTGCCTGCCCACCGCCACGGCCTCCCTGCCTACCCACCACCACGGCCTCCCTGCCTGCCCTCCACCACGGCCTCCTTGCCTGCCCTCCACCACCACGGCCCCCTGCCTGCCCTCCACCACGGCCTCCCTGCCTGCCCTCCTCCACGGCCCCCTGCCTGCCCTCAACCACGGCCTCCCTGCCTGCCCTCCACCACCACGGCCTCCCTGCCTGCCCTCCACCACGGCCTCCCTGCCTGCCCTCCACCACCACGGCCCCCTGCCTGCCCTCCACCACGGCCTCCCTGCCTGCCCTCCTCCACGGCCCCCTGCCTGCCCTCCACCACGGCCTCCCTGCCTGCCCTCCACCACGGTCTTCCTGCCTGCCCTCCTCCACGGCCCCCTGCCTGCCCTCCTCCACGGCTTCCCTGCCTGCCCACCGCCACGGCCTCCCTGCCTACCCACCACCACGGCCTCCCTGCCTGCCCTCCACCACGGCCTCCCTGCCTGCCCTCCACCACCACGGCCCCCTGCCTGCCCTCCACCACGGCCTCCCTGCCTGCCCTCCTCCACGGCCCCCTGCCTGCCCTCCACCACGGTCTTCCTGCCTGCCCTCCTCCACGGCCCCCTGCCTGCCCTCCACCACGGCCTCCCTGCCTGCCCTCCACCACGGCCTCCCTGCCTGCCCTCCACCACCACGGCCCCCTGCCTGCCCTCCACCACGGCCTTCCTGCCTGCCTTCCTCCACGGCCCCCTGCCTGCCCTCCACCACGGTCTTCCTGCCTGCCCTCCTCCACGGCCCCCTGCCTGCCCTCCTCCACGGCTTCCCTGCCTGCCCACCGCCACGGCCTCCCTGCCTACCCACCACCACGGCCTCCCTGCCTGCCCTCCACCACGGCCTCCCTGCCTGCCCTCCACCACCACGGCCCCCTGCCTGCCCTCCACCACGGCCTCCCTGCCTGCCCTCCTCCACGGCCCCCTGCCTGCCCTCCACCACGGCCTCCCTGCCTGCCCTCCACCACCACGGCCTCCCTGCCTGCCCTCCACCACGGCCTCCCTGCCTGCCCTCCACCACCACGGCCCCCTGCCTGCCCTCCACCACGGCCTCCCTGCCTGCCCTCCTCCACGGCCCCCTGCCTGCCCTCCACCACGGCCTCCCTGCCTGCCCTCCACCACGGCCTCCCTGCCTGCCCTCCACCACGGCCCCCTGCCTGCCCTCCACCACGGCCTCCCTGCCTGCCCTCCTCCACGGCCCCCTGCTTGCCCTCCACCACGGTCTTCCTGCCTGCCCTCCTCCACGGCCCCCTGCCTGCCCTCCACCACGGCCTCCCTGCCTGCCCTCCACCACGGCCTTCCTGCCTGCCCTCCTCCACGGGCCCCTGCCTGCCCTCCACCACAGCCTTCCTGCCTGCCCTCCACCACGGCCTCCCTGCCTGCCCTCCACCACGGCCTCCCTGCCTGCCGTCCACCACGGCCTTCCTGCCTGCCCTCCTCCACGGCCTCCCTGCCTGCCCTCCACCACGGCCTCCCTGCCTGCCCTCCACCACGGCCTCCCTGCCTGCCCTCCACCACGGCCTCCCTGCCTGCCCTCCACCACGGCCTCCCTGCCTGCCCTCCACCACGGCCTCCCTGCCTGCCCTCCACTGACTTTTTGGGGGTGTCCAAGGAAGATTGACCCCCTTAAAGTGTTGCAGTTGGACCAACCTTCACCTGCCTATGACAGCAGCCTACACCCCACTGGTCATTCTGCGAATTCTAATAACAAAGCCTCACACGTCTGGCATCTCTTTGAGCATTCAAATGAATTTATATTCACAATTCTGCGACTGAAACTAAAGTGCGTAATGTAAATGGGGTCTAACAAGCTTACACTGAAGCTTTCATCCTGTCCTGTCTTGCTTTCTATGCTGTAAGGTACAGTTCCCTCAGTCATAGTTCACAGTTCCCTCAGTCATTCCTCACAGTTCCCTCAGTCATTCTTCCCAGTTTCCTTCTGTTCCCATTCTTCTCATTTCTTTGCCATCAACAGCAAACATTGATATAATCAAACTTCCTTTGTCATGACTTGCATTAGAAATATTGTGGCTTAGAGCTGGCCCCTTCTGGCACTGCACTCGTTAGAGTGACATTTACAGTAAGGCACTCGTGACCAACATCTGTGGCAGTCATGGTCGTCACCATTAGTGATAAAAATAGCATGTGATCGGCAAGCAGAACAGTAGCTCCATACAAAGAGGAAACCCCGACCAAAGAATAAGCTCTACATAGCGTGGATTTTCCCCAAAGAGGAAACTCCTAGGGAAGAAACCTTAAAAAGATATATACAGAGGCAGCTCTAAACAGATAGGAAGCCTTCATAACAAAAAGTGAAAGAGTCTGGCTTTTATAAACAAATGACATAAGAGGGAACTCATGCAGGAAGGTAATCCAAAACAAAAGTATGTGCTTCAACAGAGAAGAAACCTTTTATGAACATAAAATCTTAAACACAAAGTGTACCCCTAAAAAAGGATGAGGCACAAAAGCAAAGAGGATGCCTCAAACAAAAGTAAAGTTGAAAAAAAAAAGTTCCAGACGAAAGAAATCCTCAGTAAAAATAGGAAACCCCCAACATGAGGGGAGGAAAAAAGAGCTAAAAGAAGCTCTACCAGAAAAGAAACCTTAGATGAAATGAAGGGTTTTGCTAGTTATTCCCACCAGACGCAAGATCGAACCTATCACCCAAGCCTAAGAAAGGAAATGGAAAAATAACACAAATTTCTTCAAGAGGAGAATGAGAGAAGAAGCGGAATATTTTTCCTACGCTGGAGATATCGCCCTGAGATAATCGCTTCTTTGGGGATAAAAATATCCCAGAAGGAAAGATGCTCCGAGGAGCGTATTTTTTTGTGGTCGTTTTTGGGGCAATATCCAATCGGGTCTGAAGCCATTATTACTCCCGTCTTCATAAGATAGGCATCTAAAGATTGATTGTATTGTCCTCCATCACCCCTCTGTCTGTTCGTATTTTGTGAGCCTTCCTGTCTCTCTCTCTCTCAGTCTCTCCGTGTCTCTCTCTCTCTGTCTGTCTATCTGTCTCTCTATCTGTATCTCTGTCTCTCTCTTGTCTCTTTCTCTCTTTCTTGTCTCTCTGCCTCACTTGTCTCTCTGTCTCTCTTGTCTCTCTGTGTCTCTGTGTCTCTGTTTGCTTGTCTGTCTGTCTGTCTGTCTGTCTGTCTGTCTGTCTGTCTGTCTGTCTGTCTGTCTGTCTGTCTGTCTGTCTGTCTGTCTGTGTCTAACTGTCTATCTGTCTATCTGTCTCTCTCTCTCTCTCTCTCTCTCTCTCTCTCTCTCTCTCTCTCTCTCTCTCTCTCTCTCTCTCTCTCTCTCTCTCTCTCTCTCTCTCTCTCTCTCTCTCTCTCTCTCTCTCTCTCTCTCTCTCTCTCTCTCTCTCTCTCTCTCTCTCTCTCTCTCTCTCTCTCTCTCTCTCTCTCTCTCTCTCTCTCTCTCTCTCTCTCTCTCTCTCTCGCTCTCTCTCTCGCTCTCTCTCTCTCTCTCTCTCTCTCTCTCTCTCCTCTCTCTCTCTCTCTCTCTCTCTCCTCTCTCTCTCTCTCTCTCTCTCTCGCTCTCTCTCTCTCTCTCTCTCTCTCTCTCTCTCTCTCTCTCTCTCTCTCTCTCTCTCTCTCTCTCTCTCTCTCTCTCTCTCTCTCTCTCTCTCTCTCTCTCTCTCTCTCTCTCTCTCTCTCTCTCTCTCTCTCTCTCTCTCTCTCTCTCTCTCTCTCTCTCTCTCTCTCTCTCTCTCTCTCTCTCTCGCTCTCTCTCTCTCTCTCTCTCTCTCTCTCTCTCTCTCTCTCTCTCTCTCTCTCTCTCTCTCTCTCTCTCTCTCTCTCTCTCTCTCTCTCTCTCTCTCTCTCTCTCTCTCTCTCTCTCGCTCTCTCTCTCGCTCTCTCTCTCTCTCTCTCTCTCTCTCTCTCGCTCTCTCTCTCGCTCTCTCTCTCTCTCTCTCTCTCTCTCTCTCTCTCTCTCTCTCTCTCTCTCTCTCTCTCTCTCTCTCTCTCTCTCTCTCTCTCTCGCTCTCTCTCTCGCTCTCTCTCTCGCTCTCTCTCTCTCTCTCTCTCTCTCTCTCTCGCTCTCTCTCCTCTCTCTCTTCTCTCTCTCTCGCTCTCTCTCTCGCTCTCTCTCTCTCTCTCTCTCTCGCTCTCTCTCTCGCTCTCTCTCTCTCTCTCTCTCTCTCTCTCTCTCTCTCTCTCTCTCTCTCTCTCTCTCTCTCTCTCTCTCTCTCTCTCTCTCTCTCTCTCTCTCTCTCTCTCTCTCTCTCTCTCTCTCTCTCTCTCTCTCTCTCTCTCTCTCTCTCTCTCTCTCTCTCTCTCTCTCTCTCTCTCTCTCTCTCTCTCTCTCTCTCTCTCTCTCTCTCGCTCTCTCTCTCGCTCTCTCTCTCTCTCTCTCTCTCTCTCTCTCTCTCTCTCTCTCTCTCTCTCTCTCTCTCTCTCTCTCTCTCTCTCTCCTCGCTCTCTCTCTCGCTCTCTCTCTCTCTCTCTCTCTCTCTCTCTCTCTCTCTCTCTCTCTCTCTCTCTCTCTCTCTCTCTCTCTCTCTCTCTCTCTCTCTCTCTCTCTCTCTCTCTCTCTCTCTCTCTCGCTCTCTCTCTCGCTCTCTCTCTCTCTCTCTCTCTCTCTCTCTCTCTCTCTCTCTCTCTCTCTCTCTCTCTCGCTCTCTCTCTCGCTCTCTCTCTCTCTCTCTCTCTCTCTCTCCTCTCTCTCTCTCTCTCTCTCTCTCTCTCTCTCTCTCTCTCTCTCTCTCTCTCTCTCTCTCTCTCTCTCTCTCGCTCTCTCTCTCGCTCTCTCTCTCTCTCTCTCTCTCTCTCTCGCTCTCTCTCTCGCTCTCTCTCTCTCTCTCTCTCTCTCTCTCTCTCTCTCTCTCTCTCTCTCTCTCTCTCTCTCTCTCTCTCTCTCTCTCTCTCTCTCTCTCTCTCTCGCTCTCTCTCTCGCTCTCTCTCTCGCTCTCTCTCTCTCTCTCTCTCTCTCTCTCTCGCTCTCTCTCTCTCTCTCTTTCTCTCTCTCTCGCTCTCTCTCTCGCTCTCTCTCTCTCTCTCTCTCTCTCGCTCTCTCTCTCGCTCTCTCTCTCTCTCTCTCTCTCTCTCTCTCTCTCTCTCTCTCTCTCTCTCTCTCTCTCTCTCTCGCTCTCTCTCTCTCTCTCTCTCTCTCTCTCTCGCTCTCTCTCTCTCTCTCTCTCTCTCTCTCTCTCTCTCTCTCTCTCTCTCTCTCTCTCTCTCTCTCTCTCTCTCTCTCTCTAGCTCTCTCTCTCTCTCTCTCTCTCTCTCTCTCTCTCTCTCTCAGTTAGAGAGAGACAGGACCATGGGTGAAAGGAGGAGGGGAAGATGAAAGGAGTAACACCAAGAGAAGAGAGAGAGGAAGGAAAGATAACAGAAAGTGTGCATGCATAACGAAGCCTACAAAGAGTGGGAGGAGGAGACCGGAGCTCCTTAAGGAGAGGTGATACGAAGCAAAGCAAATTTACTTTGGACTAGCTTTAAGAGGGTTTCAGTTTGAGGCTGACGATTTAACCGAACATTTACAAGGAAAAACAAAACTTATTAAAACAAACATGGTTTTAATCAAGCAAAATCAACATAATTCTCGCTAAAGTGATGATTTCAAACATTTGTGTATTTTAAATCACTTAACCTGTTCATTGTAACTATTGTGTGTCAATAATTTTGTTTAGTGGGGCTGTTTAACCTGTTGTTTAGTGGGACGGTTTAACCTGTTGTTTAGTGGGGCTGTTTAACCTGTTGTTCAGTGGGGCTGTTTAACCTGTTGTGTAGTGGTGCTGTTATGTATTGTTAAAGGCGGTATGTATTATATTGTTTACGAGGATGTTTAGTATGTTTTATGTACTTTTTAAATATATACATATATACAATAAAAATATAAGCATATTTCAGTGAATGTGTGTGTGTATATACATGTAATGTAATGTGTGTGTAAATCACATGTAATGTAATGTGTGTGTAAATCACATGTAATGTAATGTGTGTGTAAATCACATGTAATGTAATGTGTGTGTAAATCACATGTAATGTGTAATGTGAAAGTAAATGTAGTACATACACACGCGGGCAGGGCTTGGGAGTCGTAGTCCTAAGAACTCAGGTTCAATTCTCGGCTGAGGCAAAAACCAGTGGACAAAGTTTCTTTCACCTGATGGCCCTGTGCATTCAGTAAATAGGTACCTGGGAGTTAACTGCTAGGGGCTGTATCATGTGTGTGTGTACGCACCTAATTGTACTCACCTAATTGTGCTTTCGGGGGTTGAGCTTTGGCTCTTTGGTCCCGCCTCTCAACTGTCAATCAACTGGTGTACAGATTCCTGAGCCTACTGGTCTTTATCATATCTACATTTGAAACTGTGTATGGAGTCAGCCTCTACCACATCACTGCCTAATGCATTCCATCTATTAACTACTCTGACACTGAAAAAAAATTCTAACGTCGCTGTGGCTCATCTGGGTAATACGTTTCCACCTGTGTCCCCTTGTTCGTGTCCCTTGTTCTTTGTCCACCCTGTCGAAATGCAATTGACAGGGTGGACAAAGACAAACTCTTCAGCACAGGTGGAACATGAACAAGGGGACACAGGTGGAAATTTAGTACCCAGATGAGCCACAGAGACAGTAGAAATATGTTTTCAGTGTCAGAGTAATTAACAGCTAGAATGCACTAGGATGTGATGTGGTGGAGGCTGACTCCATACACAGTTTCAAATGAAGATATGATAGAGCCCAAAAGGCTCAGGAACCTGTACACCTGTTGATTGACGGTTGAGAGGCGGGACCAAAGAGCCAGAGCTTAATCCCCGCAAGCACAATTATGTGAGATCATACACACAAGGGGGCCGGTGGTTGACTGGTCAGCACCCTGGACGCGTGATCCTGTGGTAGCGGGTTCGATTCCCGACGCCGGCGAGAAAATGGGCACAGTTTCTTTCACCCTAATGCCCCTGCCCCTGTTACCTAGCAGTAAATAGGTACCTGGGAGTTAGTCAGCTGTCCCGGGTTGCTTACTTACAGAAACAAAGCTAACGAAAACCATAACAGATGCAGTGTTCTCACAGGACTACTATGTAGTGAGGAAAGAGAGAGAAGGAGGAGGAGGAGGTGGTGTAGCTTTGCTGATAAGAAAATGCTGGAGTTTTGAGGAGATTGTTATTCAGAGCTGTGAAGATTTCAGTGACTACATAACGGGTACCATAACAATTGGAGGACAAATTTTATTAGGAATAGTCATATATAACCCCCAACAAACGACAGAAGACTCAGACAGAAATATGAAAGAAACAACATGGCCACCGTCAATATAATAGAGAGAGCAGTTTCTGTTGCTAGCAGGAACGGATCCAGACTACTAATCATGGGAGACTTCAACCACGGGATGATAGATTGGGAGAACAGAGACCCACATGGAGGACCGGACACATGGAGAGCTAAGCTGCTGAACGAAGCTACAAGAAACTTTCTAAGTCAATACATCAAGGGACCAACGAGAATGAGAGGAGAGGATGAACCAGCTATGCTTGATCTGATATTTACCCTAAATGAGTCGGATATAAGGGAAGTTCAGTTGGAAGCCCCCTTAGGAATGAGTGATCCCAGTGAATTGATCTTTGAGTACCTGGTAGAGCTAGGAATCTCCTAGCTCTAGCAGGCTAATATAAGGTTGGCTAATATAAGAAAGCCAAAAAACAGAACTGGGAAACAAAGGGCTGGCGTACCGAAATTGAAATTATAAAGAGATGAGAAAATTCCTAGGGGATATACCATGGGACACAGAACTCACAACTAAGTTCGAACATGACATGATGGACTATGTCACCCAAAAGTGTCAGGAGGCAGTAAACAGGTTTATTCCAGCCCGACGGGAAAAAAACGAGAAGCAAAGGAAGAATCCGTGGTTTAATAGGGATTGTATGAAAGCAAAGGAATTGAACAAAAGGGCGTGGAAGAACTTCCGAAATAACAGAACACCAGACAGAAGAGAGAGATACCAGAGAACCAGGAACGAGTATGTTAGTGTGAGAAGAGAAGCTGAGAAAAAGTATGAAAATGATATAGCTAATAAAGCCAAGACCGAACCAAAGCAACTCCACAGTCACATCAGGAGTAAAACAACAGTGAAGGAACAGGTGATGAAACTTAGAACGGGTGAGGACAGGTACACAGAAAATGACAAAGAGGTGTGTGAGGAACTCAACAAGAGGTTCCAGGAGGCCTTCACAATAGACGAAGGAGAGGTCACTGCGCTAGGAGAGGTGGCAGTAAACAAGGCGGCCTTGGAAAGGTTCGAAATTACAAGAGATGAGGTCAAGAGGCACCTGTTAGGTTTGGACGTGAGTAAGTTTGTTGGCTCGGACGGAAACTCACCATGGGTATTGAAAGAGTGTGCAGGAGCGCTTTGCTTCCCACTCTCCATAGTGTATAGTAGGTCACTGGAAACGGGAGACCTACCAGAAATATAGAAGATGGCTAATGTAGTCCCAATATACAAAAAGGGTTACAGACAAGAGGCACTGAACTACAGATCAGTGTCCTTAACTTGTATACCATGCAAGGTGATGGAGAAGATCATGAGAAAAAACCTAGTAACATCTGGAAAGAAAGGACTTCGTGGGAACCAATCAACATGGGTTAAGGGAGGGTAAATTTTGCCTTTTTGACTTAATATAATTCTAGGATCAGGTGACAAAGATTAAGTAAGAAAGAGAAGGATGGGCGGACTGCATTTTTTGGAATATCGGAAAGCCTTTGACTCAGTATCCCATAAAAGGCTGTTACATAAGCTGGAGAAACTGGCAGGAGTAGCTGGTAGGGCGCTCCAGTGGATAAGGGAGTACCTAAACAATAGGAAGCAGAGAGTTACAGTGACGGGTGAGACCTCAGATTGGCGTGAAGTCAAAAATTGAGTCCCACAGGGCTCTGTACTAGGACCTATCTTGTTTCTGATATACGAAAATGATCTCCCAGAGGGTATAGACTCATTCATCTCAATGTTTGCTGACGAAGTAAAAATTATGAGATTAAGACAGAGGAGGACTGCTTGAGGTTTGAAGAAGACCTGGACAAGCTGCAGGAATGGTCGAACAAATGGTTGTTAGAGTTTAACCCAAGCAAATGCAATGTAATGAAAATAGGGGTAGGAAGCAGGAGATCAGAAACAAGTAGAAGGGTGTTCACATACACACACATACACCCAACCCACAATACATTTCATTTGGGAGATGAAATACTTTAAGTGTCAGAGAGAGAGAAAAAGACCTGGGGGTTGATATCACGCCAGACCTGTCCCCTGCAGCTCATATTAAGAGGATAACATCAGCGGCATATGCCATTTGGCTAATATAAGAACGGCCTTTAGAAACTTGTGTAAGGAATCATGAAGAACTTTGTATACCACATATGTCAGACCAATCCTGGAGTATGCGGCTCCAGCATGGAGCGCATATCTAGTGAAGCATAAGACTAAACTGGAGAAGGTTCAAAGGTTTGCCACCAGACTAGCACCAAAAATGAGGGGACAGAGCTACGAGGAGAGACTACGGGAATTAAACCTCACGTCACTGGGAGACAGAGGAGTTAGAGGGGATATGATCACCACATGCAAGATTCTCAGTGGAATTCATAGGGTAGATAAAGACAGGCTATTTACCACAAGGGACTCACGCATTAGAGGAAACAGGTGAAAATTTAGTTCCCAAAAAAGCCACAGAGACGTTAGAAAGAATTTTTTCAGTGTCAGATTGGTAGACAAATGGAATGCATTAGTAAGTGATGTGGTGGAGGCTGACTCCATAAACAGCTTCATGTGTAGATATGATAGCGCCCAGTAGGCTCAGGAACCTGTACACCAGTTGATTGACAGTTGAGAGGGGGACTAAAGAGCCAGAGCTCAATCCCCGCAAGCACAATTAGGTAAGTACAATTAGGTAAGGTAAGTACACACTCCATGGCTCCACCAACACATACACTCTCCCTGGCTCCACCCACACATACACCCTCCCTGCCTCCACCCACTCATACACCGTCCCTGGCTCCACCAACACATACACCCTCTCTGGCTCCATTCACACATAAACCCTCCTTGGCTCCACCCACTCATACACACTCCCAGGCTCCACCCACACATACACCCTTCCTGGCTCCACCCGCTCATACACCCTCTCTGTCTCCACACACATATACACCCTCCCTGGTTCCACCCACTCATATGCCCTCCCTGACTCCACACACTCATACACCCTCCCTGGCTCCACCCACACATACAACCTCCCTGGCTCCACCCACTCATACACCCTGCCTGGCTCCACCCACACAAACGCCCCTCCTTGGCTACATCTACTCATACACCCTCCCTGGCTCCACCCACACATACAACCTCCCTGGATCCACCCACGCATACGCCCTCCCTGGCTCCACCCACACATACACCCTCCCTGGCTCCACTCACTCATACACCCTCCCTGGCTCCACCCATACAAACACCCTCCCTGGCTCCACCCACTCGTACACCCTCCCTGGCTCCACCCACACATACACCCTCCCTGGCTCCACCCACATATACACCCTCCCTGTCCCCACCCACACAAACACCCTCCATGGCTCCACCCACACATGCAACCTCCCTGTCCCCACCCACACAAACACCCTCCATGGCTCCACCCACTCATACACCCTCCCTAGCTCCACCTCAAATACACCCTCCCTGGGTTCACCCACTCATACACCCTCCCTGGGTCCACCCACATATACCACCTCCCTGGCTCCACCAACACATACACCCTCACTGGCTCCACCCACACATACACCCTCCCTGGCTTCACACACACATACACCCTCCCTGGGTCCACCCACATATACCACCTCCCTAGCTCCACCCATACATAAACCCTCACTGGCTCCACCCACACATACACCCTCCCTGGCTTCACACACACATACACCCTCACTGACTCCACCCACTCATACACCCTCCATGACTCCACCCGCACATACACCCTCCCTGGCCCCACCCACTCATACACCCTCCCTGACTCCACCCACACATATACCCTCCCTGCCTCCACCCACACATACACCCTCACTGACTCTTTCCACTGGTACACCCTCCCAGGCTCCACCCACACATACACCCTCACTGACTCCACCCACTGGCATACCCTCCCTGGCTCCACCCACTCATACACCCTCCCTGACTCCACCCACACATATACCCTCCCTGCCTCCACCCACACATACACCCTCACTGACTCTTTCCACTGGTACACCCTCCCAGGCTCTACCCACACATACACCCTCACTGACTCCACCCACTAGTATACCCTCCCTGGCTCCAACCACACATACACCCTCCCTGGCTCCACCCACTCATACACCCTCCCTGACTCCACCCACACATATACCCTCCCTGCCACCACCCACACATACACCCTCAATGACTCTTCCAACTGGTACACCCTCCCAGGCTCCACCCACACATACGCACTCACTGACTCCACCCACTGGAATACCCTCCATGGCTCCACCCACTCATACACCCTCCCTAGCTCCACCCACTCGTAAACCCTCTCTGACTCCAAACACACATACACCCTCTCTGGCTCCACCCACTCCCTGGCTCCACCCACTCATACACCCTCCCTGGCTCCACCCACACATACACCCTTCCTGGCTCCACCCACTCATACACCCTCCCTGACTCCACCCACATATTCACTCTCCCTGGCTCCACCCACACATACACCTTCACTGACTCCACCCACTGGTACACCCTCCCACGCTCCACCCACACACACACCCTCACTAACTCCATCCACACATACACTCTCCCTGGCTCAACCCACTCGGACACCCTCCCTGGCTCCACCCACACATATGAACAACCAACCGATATACGCTCTGTTTATTGGTGGAGGTTCTCAGCTAGTGCTATATTCTCAGCACCTTTTTAATCACTTCTCTGTCTTTATTTTAAATGTAGAGTAACGTCACCCTTGTTCTTAGTTTTTATGTTGTATTTTTGACTTGTTTGTTTGCACTGTACATAGCCAAGGGATTCTATTTGTTCAAAATTTTTAAAGTTAATTAAAAGTTCATTGTTCATACTATGTGTTTTGCGTGTCTTCCCTTACTTTACCACAGACAACAGCCAAGCAGTCGATCTTTTTTTTCCAAAATGTGATAGGCATTGACACCAGCCATTAGGAGGACTGCCGAACACTAACACTTCTACACTTTCCCGTCACAATATATATATATATATATATATATATATATATATATATATATATATATATATATATATATATATATATATATATATATATATTTATATATATATATATATATATATATATATATATATATATATATATTTATATATATATATATTTGCAACAATGATCACAAAAACACTGATCCAAGTATGCAGAATAACCACATGTGAAAAATAGAAAATGCTTAACGCGTTTTCGGCTAATTCGCCTTCAACAGAGCAAAGTAGAATGAAGATAAGATTGCTGATCAGACCTTTATATCCGCCTGGGCAGATCACCTGACCACCAAAAATAAGTGGAGGAAAGGAATTATAAGAAAGAAGGTAACTATTGGTCCATACGAGGCCGCTCCTATTAATATCTCCAAGTGCCATACGTGTTAAATGATTGCTGTATTGTTTTGACGTGCTATAATGAGGCTTAAATAGGGATCTAACTTGTACATACCGGGGCTCACATTAAGGCTGTTGTTACAATGTTTGATCAGAGCAGACTCGATCACGTTTCGTTCAACAAAATCCTTACTTTCAACAATACATTTTGCCCCTGTGAAGTCGATAGAATGATTACATAAACTGGAATGTAAATACAATGCACTGGATTGCTGGGCTGTACGAATAGCATATGAATGCTGTTTTAAACGCGAGGAAAGAGATTTACCTGTCTGGCCGATGTAAACACATGCACACTCATTACAAGGGATGGAATACACACAACCTGCTACAGACGAGGGCGAGTTCTTAATTAACATGGACTTAACTGTATTATCATTTTTGAACACTAGATTAATATTAAGGTTATTCAGGGCTGGGGCAAGATTTACTAGACCCTCAGAATATGGTAATACCAACGAATTTTTCAGTTCTGGTTTAGACTTAGTAGTCTGTTTGTAGAAAGTCCTTTTTGCTTGACCAAACGCAAGATCCAAGATCGATTTTGGGTATTTTAACTTCATCCCAATTTCAAATATATTTGCTATTTCTTCATCGAAAAACTCCGGACTGCAAACTTTCAGTGCTCTGAGAAACATACCAGAAAAAACTGCCAGCTTGACCTGAACATGATGATTTGAATAGAAATGTACATACGAGCACACATTGGGACGTTTCCTATACACATTGAATTTGAAACTCCTACCAATTCTATGAATCATGATGTCTAAAAAAGGCAGAACACCATTCACTTCGTTCTCAATTGTGAATTTAATTGACGGAACCAGCAAATTAATTTGATTGAGGATAAAGAGGGCCATAGTTCCTCTAGCACGAACCTTAGTTGCTGAATTGGGACCTCAGCAGCAGTTCTCGTCACCAGTTGACACCTCGCACCCCTACACACCGGTCAGAGATGATGATATTTACCTAGGTTGGGAATAAGCCTTCTTTTTTCAGAGCACAAAAGTTCGCTAATTCTGTAAGTATCATATTTCATTTTAGTGGGAAAAACTTGCTTATGTCCTATAGAGACTCGGCAATGTATGCCTACATTCTTGGACTACCTAATTCACTTTTGAGGCAATTAAATGTTTCATTTGTTTTAGAAACTCAGTTTCGCTTATTTAGTAGGATTTTCTTGCCCTTATCCTCTTACATGAGTACCGGGTACAAGATTTCCTGCGATCTTGATTTATTAATCATTTACCATCTTGAAATTAACATTAATTGTTAACGATTCCACAGGATAGGTACCAGTTGCCACGTTGTCCTGTTTCTGACATTCACCATATCACAACAGTATATTCGTTGTATATTTATTTGCTAATTTCACCATGTTTCGTCTCCAAGCTTTCCGTGCAGATCCAGCAGGTGAAATAGGGATCTTAAGTCGTGCCAAGAGGATCGAATTACAAGCTCTTGCACACGAGTATTAGCTAGATGTTCCCCATGGAGCCAACAAAAATGAACTGTATAACATGTTACTGGATCATCTCTTAGAGGAAGGTAAGATTGACTCTGAAACTCACGAAACTTACTCTATTGCAGATAAACCTGATTTGGCAACGATGAAACTCAAACTAGAGCTTGACAAGATCGAACGAGAGCAGCAAAGGGAAGCAACTGCAATACGAAAGGAAGAAAAAGAACGAGAAGCTGCCATACGGAAAGAAGAACAGGAACGTGAAATCGCCTTCAAGGAACGAAAAGCTGCCTTGAGGAAAGAAGACCAAGAACGTGAGATTGCAATACTCCGTGAACGTGAGCGAGTACAGCTTGAAGCAAAACAACGCCACCTGGAGATGCAACGCGAGCATGACAAACAACAAGCTGCTATGGCTATGGAATGTCGTCAACAAGAACTCGCGTTGGAAACTACACACCTCACTGAACGCCAGCAAGCTACCGCCAATCTTCCCGTCAGTTTCAATATCTCACATGCAAGTAAGTTAATGCCACCATTCGTAGAGACAGAGGTTGACGTATTTTTCACCACCTTTGAGACCCTTGCTAATCAACTTAGTTGGCCTGCCGACCAATGGGCTACCCTTCTCAGAGTACATCTCACAGGTAGAGCTGCAGTTACACTCAGTACTTTTGCGTCTGAGAATGACTAGCAGACTCTGAAACAAGGAGTGTTGGACACCTACCTTCTCTCCACCGAAAGCTACCGAAGAAAATTCCGTGACCACCTAAAGGCAAGTACCACTACCTCTCTAGAATTTGCTAATACCAAAAGGAGATATTTTATGAAATGGCTGGAAGCAGCACATGTTTCTACCTTTGCAGAACTCGTCAACCTCATGCTAGTTGAAGAATTCTTGTGGCGTGTGCCGCCTCCTGTCCGTTTATATTTAGCAGATAAAGAAGAGACCGACTACCTAAAGTGTGCTAAGTCGGCTGACACTTACAGCCTCATCCACCGGCTGACACCAGAACCGCCTTCCAGTAAGAAGTCTTGGTACAGTTACGAGAAAGTGAGTACCGATCAAGCTGGCTCGCAATTGTACTGTAAGTATTGTAGACTCTATGGACATACCATAGATAAATGTGGTAAGTCTCAATACAAAGGTACTACTGAATCCACTAAACCCAAACAGACTCCTCCTAAGTCCGGTAAGCCTGTGATGAATGTTGGTGTTCATGTTAATGATCTTTCTCTTTTCAGTAAACGCCTGTATACTGGAACTGTCTCTACCAACGGTTCAGATCCGGAGGGACGTTTCAAACCGAAGATCTTGAGGGACACAGCGACTCTTCAATAAATCCTTTTGAAATCAGCTGTGCCCAATATCGCCTACACCGGGGAAACCGTCTTCATCACTGACCTCACTGCTACCACTCCTCATCCTCTCGCCAGAGTCCACCTGGATTGTCCCTTCGTGACCGGAGAAGTCCAAGTCGCCATCAGGGAAAAGCCTTTTCCCATGCCTGGAGTGCAACTTCTCCTGGGCAACGACTTGGCAGAAGACCTGCAATCGACCAACCTGGTCGTCATGGACAAACCCCAGGTGTGTACCTCTGTAATGGATAATCCCATCTTTGAGTATGTTCCAGCAAAGGTTCAAGAGAGTGATGAAGTTTTTCCACCGGTTTTAGTGACCACCCGTGCACAAGCTGCACGACCACAGCCAGCTGACTCTAATGCTATCGCTGTCCCTCAAGACCCTCAGAAACTACCCCCGAATCTGACCACGTTGGAGTTCCGTAAGTTACAGAGGGAAGATCTATCATTAACACCATTATTCTTCCAGGCTGAGACTCAACATGACAGTATCCCTGGGTTCTTTCTTGAGAATCAGTTGCTCTACCGCAGATACAGACCCTGTAAACTGAAGGAGGAGGACGATTGGGCCAACGTCGAACAACTAGTGATTCCTGCCAGCCTGCGGCCCACTATTCTACACCTGGCCCACGGAGCACTCTCCCACTACGGATTTAACAAGACCTACCACGGAATCCTTCAAGACTACTACTGGCCAGGTATGGTAAATAGCGTCAAACAGTACGTCAAACAGTGTCATACATGTCAGTTGGCAGGTAAACCGAACATCTCTATCCCCAGAGCACCACTGACTCCCATACAGGTGCCTGCAGAACCTTTCCACAGACTTATTATACACTGTGTTGGTCCTGTACCTCGGACCAGTTCTGGTAACGCCTATATACTAACCATCCTGTGTCCTACCACCAGATTCCCCATAGCAGTTCCAGTAAAGAATATTACAGCTGCTACGGTTGTGAAACACTTATTGAAGATCTTCACCCAGAATGGATTTCCAAGGGAGGTTCAGAGCGACTGTGGCACCAACTTCACCAGAGATCTCTTCAGAAGGACACTGGAAGAGTTCAACATCACACAGGTATTGTCCAGTCCCTATCATCCTGCTTCATAGGGTTCTCTTGAGCGTAGTCATCAGACTATTAAAGCACTCCTGAAGAAGTTTTGCAATGAAACCTCTAAGGATTGGGATAAACAAATAGATTTAATTATGTGCATATTTAGAAGTCTTCCCAATGAGTCTTTAGGAGTATCTCCTTATGAGATGCTCTACGGACGTAAGTGTCGTACTCCTCTCAAAGCTTTTAAAGACTCTCTACGTGATGCCACCTTCAGTGAGCATCAGAATGTGCCCCAGTTTCTTCAAAACCTACAACACATTCTAGAGAGGGTGCATAACTTTGCCAAGGATAATCTATTGAAAGCACAGGAGAGGATGAAGACTCATTACGACCAGAACAGCAAAGTAAGGAAATTTAAACCTGGAGACTTCGTGCTTGCCTATTTCCCTATCCCAGGTTCTCCTTTGCAAAACAGGTTTTCAGGACCATACCGCATCAAGGAGTGCAGAAACAACCACAACTACGTTCTAGAGACTCCAGATAGGCGGCGGAAGACCCAGTTGTGCCACGTCAACCCCCTGAAGCTATATAACGGTACTCCTCCCACTGTATTGATAACATATTCTTCCTTTAAAGGTCCATACATCTACAGTGAGATCTTCCCTGCTTTTCCTCCCGAAAGCACTGACACTGAGTCAGCGCTTTCCAATTCGGAAATCCTAACTGATCTTCCTAACCATTTTCAGGACCATAATAGTGCTCCGTTGCCATATTCTAATCCTATTCTCACCTCGTCAGATATCACCAAGCCTTTCGTCGTCCATGTCGACGCCAGTGGTACCGGCATCGGGGGTGATCTAATGCAACAACGAGGCGAGGAGAATATACCTGTTAGCGACCACAGCTACAAGGAACTACAGAACAATCGACAGGGAGCTACTCATCGTCCTGAACTTGCAGCACTTCAAATAATACCTGAAAAGTGCTTGGTCTTCCACCATCAACACGGACCACAACACCCTACACCCATTGCAGCAAGCCCAATTCCACACTCAACGTCTTCTACGATGGGCTTGATAACTGCAGAAATTCAACCTGGAGATCTCTACAACAAGGGGTCTGATAACATCATAGCCGACGCCCTCTCCAGAGTCTATGAAGTAGAGGCAACTCCACCTATCACTCTACCACATGAAGACGTAACTTCTTCCGGAACCGCAGGCTTCGGGGGAGAGTTGTGACGATAATCTCTTTCAAGAGAGATTGAGCCTGCTCTTCCCTACATCATTCACGTCACATTACAAGTACAAGATACTATATTGAAGATACATCCACCAGTATCGCCAAACGTTTTGCCCAGGAAGCAAAGCGTACCTTGCACCACCAGACACGCCGGCTCCTCCACCCGCCTTCAACGAGCAAACTACCCATTCTCCGCCTGCCTGCTCCTGATTGGCTGGTGTATCGCCGACCGCACCTGCACCTGCACTCACGCCCACTACCTGAGTCGACGTCTGGGCCAGCACACGCCGTACTCCTCAGAATATCTCTGTGCTCTTAGGAGTTGACATCTCTCTCTGGTAGACAAAGCCCTGGCTGCCGTGTACTAAGGGAGGTGGCAGCTTAAGCCAGTATTCTCAGCACCTGATTATATTATCATTATTGTATTGCACTTCAGTTTATATTAGAGTAAATTTCACAGCTATTAATTATTCATGTTGTTTTGTTTGTTGACTTGTTTTGAATTTTACGTAAGCCAAGGGATTGTCTTTGTTCATATCTTGTTTTCTAGAGTAATTAAAATAAGCTTAAGCCAGTATTCTCAGCACCTGATTATATTATCATTATTGTATTGCACTTCAGTTTAGGGGCCATGGTACCAGGATATAAGAAATTGTTGTAGGGTATTCATAATTTATTATCCTGATACATGTGAAAGGTGCTGCACCTAGGCCAAGTTTCAGCATCTCAGCCTAAATAGAGACGGAGAAAAAAAAAAATTGAATTTTTCAACCATGTTCAATTGATTTCACAGCCCACAATTGTGAACCAAAATCATTTCTACGACACGCAGGTATGACCTTACTATATAATAAAGATTTGCATGTCACATCATTATCCCAGATGTATTTAGTGCAATAATACAGATTTATAAAAGTTTCCCAAAAACGCATGCAACAAAATGAAGTGTATCATTATTTATAAAATCAATAAATCTACGTAGATAAGAATAATGACATCCGTTTATAGAGGCGTAAACTCTACATATAATGTGCAAGTTTCAAGTAAATTGAATAATAAATAAAGGCTGTGAGACCGGATCTAGTTGTAAAAGTTGGAGTTGCGTAGCGCGACAAGATACTCTACTCGCGGTCACTCGTGACAATGCGTGATTTACGCATTGCGGGCAGCTCGTACCTTCTATGGAGAGCTCGCATGCATCTAGCTTTCAATGCTTGTCTCTTGTTCGTTTGGTAAGTCATATTGCAGTACAAATAACAATAATAGCATGAGTTCTGGGAGATAGTGTGAGAGCGCGTCAGCGATACAACCACCCCCCACGAGAGACACAGAGTCACTGATGGGGCTGAGCCACATACCACCCTCTCTCTCACATGATACTGTTGCCAATGAGTGAGCTTATATTAATTTTATGCATAACATGTTATTTTCAACGCTATTACGAAAAATAAGACTTCTACAACGTAAGATACAATACCCCACGGCGCACTCACGCCGCGAGGACTAGATTCACGAAAGTTGCAGCGGGAAATTTGACTCTAATTACGTTAATTTTCAAGATATCATTAAACGGTTTGGACCACAGTGTTGCCAGAACGTTGTAGTATTTTTTGTAATTTTTCGTAAATATTCCATTTTTCTTCGGATTTTCGGTTACCATGGCTCCTTATATTAGAGTAAATTTCACAGCTATTAATTATTCATGTTGTTTTGTTTGTTGACTTGTTTTGAATTTTACGTAAGCCAAGGGATTGTCTTTGTTCATACCTTGTTTTCTAGAGTAATTAAAATTTCATTGTTTATACTTTGTGTTTTGTGTGTCTTCCCATTACCTTACCACAGACCAACAGGCAAGCAGTCTCTTTTTTTTCTGTAAATGTGACAAGGCATTGCCACCTGCCATAGGAGGAGTGCCGAACATCATCACTCGAACACTTTACCATCATAGTATATATGAGTGTATATATATATATATGTATATATATAATATATATTATATATATATATATATATATATATATATATATATATATATATATATATATATATATATATATATATATATATATGTCGTACCTAGTAGCCAGAACATACTTTTCAGCCTACTATGCAAGGCCCGATTTGCCTAATAAGCCAAGTTTTCCTGAATTATTATATTTTCTCTAATTTTTTTCTTATGAAATGATAAAGCTACCCATTTCATTATGTATGAGGTCAATTTTTTTTTATTGGAGTTAAAATTAACGTAGATATATGACCAAACCTAACCAACCCTACCTAACCTAACCTAACCTATCTTTATAGGTTAGGTTAGGTTAGGTAGCCGAGAAAGTTAGGTTAGGTTAGGTAGGTTAGGTCATCGAAAAAACATTATTTCATGAAAACTTGGCTTATTAGGCAAATCGGGCCTTGCATAGTAGGCTGAGAAGTGCGTTCTGGCTACTAGGTACGACATATATATATATATATATATATATATATATATATATATATATATATATATATATATATATATATATATATATATATATATATATATATATATATAAATAATATATATATATATATATATATATATATATATATATATATATATATATATATATATATATAATATATATTATATATATACATATATATATATATATATATATATATATATATATATATATATATATATATATATATATATATATATATATTATTAAATATGATCGAAAAAGTAAGATTAATAATTCTAACACGAATTTTCTCAATCTTTCGCACATTTCTTTTCACTGTTGGAGGTAAATAAAAAATCAATTCTCCAAAATTCATTTTTATTTCTAGTCTGACGCGACACGAGCGCGTTTCGTAAAACTTATTACATTTTCAAAGACTTTAGTTCACAAATACACAACTGAATAGAACTTACGCATCTCTGATTTTATATCTACATTTGAGTGAGGTGGGAGGGGTGATGTGGCATTAACACAAGACAGAACAAGAGGGGATATTAATAGGGTATTAAAAGTATCAACACAAGACAGAACACAAACAATGGGTATTGAATAGAAGTGTTTGTAGAAAGCATATTGGTCCATATTTCTTGATGCTTCTATATTGGAGCGGAGTCTTGAGGTGGGTAGACTATAGTTGTGCATTAATTGGCTTAAATTAATAATATATGTCTACAGGAAAGACTGCTACCAAAATATACTAATATATATATATATATATATATATATATATATATATATATATATATATATATATATATATATATATACAATATATATATATATATATATATATATATATATATATATATATATATATATATATATATATATATATATATATATATATATATGACAATGTCAGACCACGGAGGAAATTCCTGTTTCATTTTCCTCCGTGGTCTGACGTTGTCACATTCTTAATCACGTGTTTATTTTCGTGTTATACACACACACATATATATATATATATATATATATATATATATATATATATATATATATATATATATATATATATATATATATATTAGTATATTTTGGTAGCAGTCTTTCCTGTAGACATATTTTATTAAATATGACCGAAAAAGTAAGATTAATAATTCTAACACGAATTTTCTCAATCTTTCGTACATTATGCTTCACTGTTGGAGGTAAATAAAAAATCACTTCTCCAAAATTCATTTTTATTTCTAGTCTGACGCGACACGGGCGCGTTTCGTAAAACTTATTACATTTTCAAAGACTTCACAAATACACAACTGATTAGAACTTGCGTTTCCCTGATTTTATATCTACATTTGAGTGAGGTGGGAAGGGTGATGTGGCATTACATTTGAGTAAGGTGGGAAGGATGATGTGGCATTAGAGGATATTAATAGGGTATTAAAAGTATCAACACAAGACAGAACACGAAACAATGGATATTGAATAGAAGTGTTTGTAGAAAGCCTATTGGTCCATATTTCTTGATGCTTCTATATTGGAGCGGAGTCTTGAGGTGGGTAGAATATAGTTGTGCAATAATTGGCTGTTGATTGCTGGTGTTGACTTCTTGATGTGTAGTGCCTCGCAAACGTCGAGCCGCCTGCTATCGCTGTATCTATCGATGATTTCTGTGTTGTTTACTAGGATTTCTCTGGCGATGGTTTGGTTATGGGAAGAGATTATATGTTCCTTAATGGAGCCCTGTTGTTTATGCATCGTTAAACGCCTAGAAAGAGATGTTGTTGTCTTGCCTATATACTGGGTTTTTTGGAGCTTACAGTCCCCAAGTGGGCATTTGAAGGCATAGACGACGTTAGTCTCTTTTAAAGTGTTCTGTTTCGTGTCTGGAGAGTTTCTCATGAGTAGGCTGGCCGTTTTTCTGGTTTTATAGTAAATCGTCAGTTGTATCCTCTGATTTTTGTCTGTAGGGATAACGTTTCTATTAACAATATCTTTCAGGACCCTTTCCTCTGTTTTATGAGCTGTGGAAAAGAAGTTCCTGTAAAATAGTCTAATAGGGGGTATAGGTGTTGTGTTAGTTGTCTCTTCGGAGGTTGCATGGCTTTTCACTTTCCTTCTTATGATGTCTTCGATGAAACCATTGGAGAAGCCGTTATTGACTAGAACCTGCCTTACCCTACAGAGTTCTTCGTCGACTTGCTTCCATTCTGAGCTGTGGCTGAGAGCACGGTCGACGTATGCGTTAACAACACTCCTCTTGTACCTGTCAGGGCAGTCGCTGTTGGCATTTAGGCACATTCCTATGTTTGTTTCCTTTGTGTAGACTGCAGTGTGGAAACCTCCGCCCTTTTCCATGACTGTTACATCTAGAAAAGGCAGCTTCCCATCCTTTTCCGTCTCGTAAGTGAAACGCAGCACGGAACTCTGCTCAAATGCCTCCTTCAGCTCCTGCAGATGTCTGACATCAGGTACCTGTGTAAAAATGTCGTCAACATACCTGCAGTATATGGCCGGTTTCAAGTTCATGTCGACTAAGACTTTTTGCTCGATGGTACCCATGTAGAAGTTTGCAAACAGGACACCTAGGGGAGAACCCATAGCGACCCCATCTACTTGCTTATACATGTGCCCATCCGGGCTCAAGAAGGGTGCCTCTTTAGTACAAGCTTGGAGTAGTTTCCTCAGAATACTTTCTGGCATGTCAAGAGGAGTACAGGCTGGATCACGATACACTCTGTCGGCTATCATTCCGATTGTCTCGTCCACAGGTACGTTGGTAAACAGCGATTCTACGTCCAACGAGGCTCTTATCCCTGTGGCCCGTGCGCCCCGCAGTAAGTCCACAAATTCCTTTGGAGACTTCAGGCTGAAGGCGCAAGGAACATAAGGAGTCAGCAGGCCGTTGAGTCGCTTCGCCAATCTGTACGTGGGTGTGGGTATCTGGCTAATGATTGGCCGAAGTGGGTTTCCAGGCTTGTGCGTCTTGACATTTCCATACGCATATCCAGGTTTATATTCCCCAATGATCTTTGGCAGGTGGAGTCCGGATTTCTTGGCGTTCACAGTTTCGATCAGTTTGTTGACCTTTGCTTTTAATTCGGCTGTAGTGTCCTTCGTTACCCTTTGGAACTTAGTTTGGTCAGAGAGTATGATGTTCATTTTCGCCAGATATTCGTCTTTTTTAAGAATGACATATATTGGCGACTTGTCACCTTTCCTGACAACTATCTCCTTGTTCTCACGAAGGCTTTTAGCTGCCGCTCTAAGCTCGGGGGACAGTATGGTGCTTCTGTAGTTGCCTCGATTCTTTCCTCCTTCTGCAATAAGTTCTGCTTGTAAGGTATCTTTGGTAGTGACCTTCTTTTGTGTCTCGAGGTCGAGTATGTCGTCCAACAGAATTTCCAACTCCACTTTCCGGGCCATTTCACTCGGTCTGGACATAACATGACAGTTTATGCCCAGATTTAGGAGAGTGACTTGGTCCTCAGTGAGGTTAATTCCTGCAAGGTTCAGGAAGCCATCTCTTGGTCGTGGAATTGCCATAGGTCCTCCATATAATGTTGTTAGTTTCTTGATAATCCTTGTTTCAGTGCTGAGGTGATGTTGGTCTGTGAGGATGTCGAGGTGTTGTTCAATGCAACATCGACCATAGTATCCGTACCCGCATTGAACAACACCTCGACATCCTCACAGACCAACATCACCTCAGCACTGAAACAAGGATTATCAAGAAACTAACAACATTATATGGAGGACCTATGGCAATTCCACGACCAAGAGATGGCTTCCTGAACCTTGCAGGAATTAACCTCACTGAGGACCAAGTCACTCTCCTAAATCTGGGCATAAACTGTCATGTTATGTCCAGACCGAGTGAAATGGCCCGGAAAGTGGAGTTGGAAATTCTGTTGGACGACATATTCGACCTCGAGACACAAAAGAAGGTCACTACCAAAGATACCTTACAAGCAGAACTTATTGCAGAAGGAGGAAAGAATCGAGGCAACTACAGAAGCACCATACTGTCCCCCGAGCTTAGAGCGGCAGCTAAAAGCCTTCGTGAGAACAAGGAGATAGTTGTCAGGAGAGGTGACAAGTCGCCAATATATGTCATTCTTAAAAAAGACGAATATCTGGCGAAAATGAACATCATACTCTCTGACCAAACTAAGTTCCAAAGGGTAACGAAGGACACTACAGCCGAATTAAAAGCAAAGGTCAACAAACTGATCGAAACTGTGAACGCCAAGAAATCCGGACTCCACCTGCCAAAGATCATTGGGGAATATAAACCTGGATATGCGTATGGAAATGTCAAGACGCACAAGCCTGGAAACCCACTTCGGCCAATCATTAGCCAGATACCCACACCCACGTACAGATTGGCGAAGCGACTCAACGGCCTGCTGACTCCTTATGTTCCTTGCGCCTTCAGCCTGAAGTCTCCAAAGGAATTTGTGGACTTACTGCGGGGCGCACGGGCCACAGGGATAAGAGCCTCGTTGGACGTAGAATCGCTGTTTACCAACGTACCTGTGGACGAGACAATCGGAATGATAGCCGACAGAGTGTATCGTGATCCAGCCTGTACTCCTCTTGACATGCCAGAAAGTATTCTGAGGAAACTACTCCAAGCTTGTACTAAAGAGGCACCCTTCTTGAGCCCGGATGGGCACATGTATAAGCAAGTAGATGGGGTCGCTATGGGTTCTCCCCTAGGTGTCCTGTTTGCAAACTTCTACATGGGTACCATCGAGCAAAAAGTCTTAGTCGACATGAACTTGAAACCGGCCATATACTGCAGGTATGTTGACGACATTTTTACACAGGTACCTGATGTCAGACATCTGCAGGAGCTGAAGGAGGCATTTGAGCAGAGTTCCGTGCTGCGTTTCACTTACGAGACGGAAAAGGATGGGAAGCTGCCTTTTCTAGATGTAACAGTCATGGAAAAGGGCGGAGGTTTCCACACTGCAGTCTACACAAAGGAAACAAACATAGGAATGTGCCTAAATGCCAACAGCGACTGCCCTGACAGGTACAAGAGGAGTGTTGTTAACGCATACGTCGACCGTGCTCTCAGCCACAGCTCAGAATGGAAGCAAGTCGACGAAGAACTCTGTAGGGTAAGGCAGGTTCTAGTCAATAACGGCTTCTCCAATGGTTTCATCGAAGACATCATAAGAAGGAAAGTGAAAAGCCATGCAACCTCCGAAGAGACAACTAACACAACACCTATACCCCCTATTAGACTATTTTACAGGAACTTCTTTTCCACAGCTCATAAAACAGAGGAAAGGGTCCTGAAAGATATTGTTAATAGAAACGTTATCCCTACAGACAAAAATCAGAGGATACAACTGACGATTTACTATAAAACCAGAAAAACGGCCAGCCTACTCATGAGAAACTCTCCAGACACGAAACAGAACGCTTTAAAAGAGACTAACGTCGTCTATGCCTTCAAATGCCCACTTGGGGACTGTAAGCTCCAAAAAACCCAGTATATAGGCAAGACAACAACATCTCTTTCTAGGCGTTTAACGATGCATAAACAACAGGGCTCCATTAAGGAACATATAATCTCTTCCCATAACCAAACCATCGCCAGAGAAATCCTAGTAAACAACACAGAAATCATCGATAGATACAGCGATAGCAGGCGGCTCGACGTTTGCGAGGCACTACACATCAAGAAGTCAACACCAGCAATCAACAGCCAATTATTGCACAACTATATTCTACCCACCTCAAGACTCCGCTCCAATATAGAAGCATCAAGAAATATGGACCAATAGGCTTTCTACAAACACTTCTATTCAATATCCATTGTTTCGTGTTCTGTCTTGTGTTGATACTTTTAATACCCTATTAATATCCTCTAATGCCACATCATCCTTCCCACCTTACTCAAATGTAATGCCACATCACCCTTCCCACCTCACTCAAATGTAGATATAAAATCAGGGAAACGCAAGTTCTAATCAGTTGTGTATTTGTGAAGTCTTTGAAAATGTAATAAGTTTTACGAAACGCGCCCGTGTCGCGTCAGACTAGAAATAAAAATGAATTTTGGAGAAGTGATTTTTGATTTACCTCCAACAGTGAAGCATAATGTACGAAAGATTGAGAAAATTCGTGTTAGAATTATTAATCTTACTTTTTCGGTCATATTTAATAAAATATATATATATATATATATATATATATATATATATATATATATATATATATATATATATATATATATATATATATATATATATATATATATATGTCGTACCTAGTAGCCAGAACGCACTTCTCAGCCTACTATGCAAGGCCCGATTTGCCTAATAAGCCAAGTTTTCATGAATTAATGTTTTTTCGAATACCTAACCTAACCTAAACTATAGAGATAGGTTAGGTTAGGTTAGGTAGGGTTGGTTAGGTTCGGTCATATATCTACGTTAATTTTAACTCCAATAAAAAAAATTGACCTCATACATAATGAAATGTGTTGCTTTATCATTTCATAAGAAAAAAATTAGTGAAAATATATTAATTCATGAAAACTTGGCTTATTAGGCAAATCGGGCCTTACATAGTAGGCTGAGAAGTGCGTTCTGGCTACTAGGTACGACATATATATATATATGTCGGGGTGGGCGGTCCGGGGGCTCTGCTAACACTCGGCTGCTAGGGGCTCAAAGGCCCAAATACTCAGCCCCTCCGACTCCCTGGATTCACCGGAGTCTCCTTGGTCACACAAGAGAGGACCAACAATGCCCACCTCCGCAGGTCTTTGCTTCCACCACAAAGGGGTGCCACTGATTGACCCTGGAAGCCCTTCAGTCAAACACGGGGAAACTGCTGTTAACAGTTCCGGCCTAGACCCGTGGGGGAGTGAAGGAAGACTCAGGCTTACCTTGTAACCATAACCTCCCTGAGCCTTGCCTGCCAGACAAAAAAAGGTTGCAGGAACTCCTTTCCCACCTGTCTTCTCTATCTTCCTCTTAGCAAGGTCGCCAGCTGGGTTATTATATCTGCACCCCAGCAATGCAGTTCAGTGGGTGTATTATATATTGTTTGTAGCCAGAAATGTATGCTCATAGAGAAATATCATAAATGGAGGCACACTCAAACACAGTAATAAAATGTGTGGATTTACTGATGCAAATTACATGAACACACACACACAATCACAAGTAATACATGAATATGGAATATGGATAATGAGTCTGGAGATCGTCAGCCTCTTCTTCCACGACCTCCAACACTCCTTCAACTGGGCAGGAAGACAGGAGTCTCACACTCTCACAGGAGGGCCTCTTCACCACGTCGGCACCTCTTCTTCACTGTCCTGCCATCCATACACACTGTCCTCTCTGACAGTCCTGGACACAAGCTGCCTTGCAGCCTATTCTACTATTAAAGTAATCAAGTCTTGCTGCCACATACACAAGCAAATATTGTGGCCTAACTAGCCTACTCATACAAGGGGTAATGGGAGGGAAAAATGATCTACCTTACACTCCTGGCTCACGACGCCTGTCCCTCGATGGTGTGAGGTTCCCACGCTTCCTTGGGTCGATCCTCGACGATCCAGGACGTTCCACAAGTCCTCAGGTGTCGTGAAGCCTTCGCGTCGTCGCCGTTCCAATCCCTGAGATTCAGCTGCCCCAATCCTGGTTCATCGATGGGCGCTGAGCTAATCACTATTTTTCCCCACACTCGCCTTTCCCACAGGGCGTTGCTCCTTGTCCTAGGCACGGTGTCGTCCTTCCAAGATTCTCAGTGGATGTGACCCCAGTCACAGCTAGGCCTGCCCGCCCACCTTCCAGACCTCAACGTCCAGCCTGCGGCGCCGCCCAGCGTCGTCGCCGACTATTTTCCAAGTTTGGCAATCCTCTGCTCACTGAACTTGGTTCCTCTTTTGCTTCCCAGAAGCGCAGGGTCTCCAATAATTGCGATGGGCTGCGATGGCCAGCTCAATCCACTGAACAAGGCTTGCAGAGCCTCCAATCCTTGAGAGCAGACCGAGGCGCGTCCTGTCGCTTCCACGGTCAGAACCACTCTGACGTTGGCGCCGCCCGGGGCACTCGGTGACGTCATGGCGGGCCCTGATTTGTCGCCCGCGACCTACGTCGGCCAATCCGCGATCGGCTTGTGTCCCTTCCAAAAGGTCATATCTGCCGTAGGGGATACTGTTTCATTTTATATCAGGGCGCCAATTTCTCCTTATTTACAACTTATAATGTAACCTCCTTCCATTAACTGGCAGCCGGTCTGGTCGCCACATATATCATTAGACTCCCTGAACCTCAGAGAATCAGTAGGGAGGGCTGATATGACTCTTTAAGCCGGCAAACGAAAGAAATAGGAGAGGGCACCGTAACATACCCCTCCCCTTAAAATAAGAGTCATATCGGAAGAGCGGCACTCAAGAGGGCAACCTATACTCTTGCTCCCTCCGTCCCTGAAGTGTCACTCCTCCAGTTGGTGACGTGGCTCATACCACTTTGCCAGTCACTTGCCTCACTGTATCTCCACCTCGCATAGGAACGGGTGTGATGGGTGTTCCCTGAACACCTACAAGAAATCCTCTCGCCGTGGCTACGAGTGTACCCCCACGGCTCGTTACCACTATACGATTCAGTGCATGCAGCCTCTCCACCGCGTCGTGCACTCCGAGATAGTCTTGCATTTCCACTGCGCCCTACAGGTACTCCATGTTTCCTCTCATGATCTCCTCTTCGCCAATCTTCTCTCTTCTCGGTTCCTCTTCTCCCATAGGTGCGTTGTCTCCTCACAGTGGCACTTGTAACCTGTACTCCATCCAGCAGCTTCCTCTCTTCCACACTAGGCTTTTGCGATGGCCCAATGCCCCTCTGGTTAGGCTGGCGCCTATCCTGGGTGTACCTATTCCCTGCTTTCTTCGTATTGCCTTTCCTATACCATTCGCTCCTTCGCTCCCGACGAACATCTTCACTCCTCCATGAGATTTTCTTACCTGCAGACGTCTTCTTCGGTTCGTGGTTGGGCTCTTCCACCTCCCTAAGGCTCACCTCACCACGGTGGTTCATCTTGCACCTCCCACTATTCATCTGGCCGGCATAGGGTGCACTGCGTCGTGGCTCCTCCACTCTGCCCCTCACCGCCGTTCGCTCATCCACTGAGCTTACTTTATTCACGTTTCGGTATGGAAGTAGTGCGGTCTGCAGCCTCTTCACCGCCCCAGGCGTTTGTACAGCTGCTCCTCGCCACTCCTCCACACGCATCATCATGCTTAGTCGGAGGTCCCCGTCGGGGTTTTCCACAACCTCCGACGACCTCTCTGCACTCTCGCCCTCGTTGTCGTCGTCTCTGGCGACGTTTCCCCTGGCGAAGTCGGCTTCCTCACTATTATTTGGAGCGACCTATACCTCACCTGGCAGGGTTGTACCGCTGCTTGCAACATAGGCACTCTTGGCCCAATCGGGTTGTATCCTGCCTCCTCCGAGGTCATTACCCAGCACCATCTGTACATGCTCTAGGGGTAACTTAGGGGCTACAGCTACTATAGCTTTCTCGACTCCGCAGTCGGCAATCAGCTGTACTTCGTGAAGTGGCAACCTGTATTCCTCCCCCACACTGCGTATCCTCACCACTCCCACAGGTGAATCATTAAATTCCTTGGGGAGAATACTCCTGGTTACCATACTTATGTCAGCACCCGTATCTCGAAGCACGGCAACCTCCACTGGGTCTGACCTTCCAAACTTCACGTTGGCCCCGAAAACGAAGGGATGTTCACCCAACTTCATTTCCCAACCATTCACGTTGGGTCCACTATAATATGGGGTGTGAACAAACACTCTCTCCTCTTCCAACATTAATCCTACATTCCTTTGGTGCTCCTCACACTCGCGGGCATAATGTCCTCTCACACCACAGTTGTAGCATCGGCCACCTCCCCTGGGCGGCCACTCGCTAGTCACTCTGGCGGTACCACTTGCAGACGTCCCCTGGGTCCTCCTTGGACTCCCTGTCGTCGTATCCGGGACTGCAGCACTTGTTCCCGAACTAGGTCCACTGCTCATAGCTTGGGGCTTCCTCCCCGCGTCTCTTGAGCTCTTGAACCGCGTTACTTCATCGGGCACACTACTCTTGGGAGAGTCCCCACTCGTCCTCGCTCCTCCTGAACTCCTAAAGTTCCCTCCCGACCTGGGGTAAGGCGGGTGTCTGGGTGGCCCCTCCCTCCCGAGATGTAGTGCCTCCTCCAGCATGTCGGCTCGGTCCGCTGCAGCCTTCAGGTCCTTAATACCTGCTTCTCTCAACCTTACTCGCAACTCAGGATGGAGCACTGACATAAACTTCTCCATCACTATCAGTCGTTTGATATCATCCACCGACTCCGCTTCCTCCGCCTTCAACCATCGTAGGAATTTCCGTTCCATATCCCTGGCGGTCTCGGCGTAAGTCTTTCCCGACGCTCTTGTACACTCTCTGAACCGCTTCCTATACATCTCCGGAGTCAGCCGGAATGAGTGGAGAACCGCATTCTTAATCGCGTCGTAACTAGTACACTCCTCTAGGTCCAGCATGTTATAGGCTTCCCGGGCCTCACCAGTCAACCTGCCCTGGACCAGAGCAGCCCAATCATCTTCCGGCCACTCCTTCAGAGTTGCTATCCGTTCAAAGTGTTCGAAGAACGCCTCAGCTTCTTGTGGTTCGAACGTAGGTAAGTCACGTTCCCTTACCTTGAGGTCATCCCGCCGTGCAGGTAGTGAGGGCAGACCACGTTCAACGCGACGCAATTCGACTTCTTTCTTTGCCCTTATCTCCTCCAGTCGCAGTTGTCTCTCTCCTTCTTCCCGCTGCAGCCGAGCTTCTCGCTCCTCTCGCTGCAGCTCAGCCGCACGTTCCTCTCGCTGCAGCTCAGCCGCACGTTCTTCTCGCTGCAGCTCAGCCGCACGTTCCTCTCGCTGCAGCTCAGCCGCACGTTCCTCTCGCTGCATTTGCGCTTCTCTCTCCTCTCGTCGCAGCTGGGCTTCCAGTTGCATCTTCATTATTTCCAGTTGCAGGCTCCTCTTACTACAGCTGGACCTTCCACTGCTCCCATGTTCACTGTGAATTCTCCCCACACTGGTAGGCGCTTGGGGAGGCCCTAGTCGGGACGGTTCACCTTGCGACGGCTCTCCTCGGGACAGCTCCTCTTGAGATGGCTCCTCTCCCGTCGCTTCCTCTCGAGATGTGAGCTGTGCCATGATCTCTATCCTTCGCTCCGCTACCTTAGTCGTCCTCAACCTGATCCCAAAGTGGTTTGCCACTTGTTGGAGCTGGGCCTTGGTACACTCTTCCAAAATTCTCTCGTCCCTTGTGTCAATAAATTTCTTTACTTTGTCTTCCTCCATCTCTATATCATCAAGCATACACGACAGCACAGACAAGTTAGTAGGCACTAATTTCACCGTTTCAGTCCCTTAGCTGGTTGAGTAACAGTACCACCGAATTCACTGGCCACACTGTATTAGTACCCTGGCAACACTTGTCTTGAAATTTGGTCCACACTGTAGCTTGATCCACGCTTCCTGGCGAGGTTCCCAGTTCTTGGCTACTGGGGTTCGAATCCTGGCATGGTCGCCAGTTCTCTGTCACGTGGGGGTGGGCGGTCCGGGGCTCTGCTAACACTCGGCTGCTAGGGGCTCAAAGGCCCAAATACTCAGCCCCTCCGACTCCCTGGATTCACCGGAGTCTCCTTGGTCACACAAGAGAGGACCAACAATGCCCACCTCCGCAGGTCTTTGCTTCCACCACAAAGGGGTGCCACTGATTCACCCTGGAAGCCCTTCAGTCAAACACGGGGAAACTGCTGTTAACAGTTCCAGCCTAGACCCGTTGGGGAGTGAAGGAAGACTCAGGCTTACCTTGTAACCATAACCTCCCTGAGCCTTGCCTGCCAGACAAAAAAAGGTTGCAGGAACTCCTTTCCCACCTGTCTTCTCTATCTTCCTCTTAGCAAGGTCGCCAGCTGGGTTATTATATCTGCACCCCAGCAATGCAGTTCAGTGGGTGTATTATATATTGTTTGTAGCCAGAAATGTATGCTCATAGAGAAATATCATAAATGGAGGCACACTCAAACACAGTAATAAAATGTGTGGATTTACTGATGCAAATTACATGAACACACACACACAATCACAAGTAATACATGAATATGGAATATGGATAATGAGTCTGGAGATCGTCAGCCTCTTCTTCCACGACCTCCAACACTCCTTCAACTGGGCAGGAAGACAGGAGTCTCACACTCTCACAGGAGGGCCTCTTCACCACGTCGGCACCTCTTCTTCACTGTCCTGCCATCCATACACACTGTCCTCTCTGACAGTCCTGGACACAAGCTGCCTTGCAGCCTATTCTACTATTAAAGTAATCAAGTCTTGCTGAGACATACACAAGCAAATATTGTGGCCTAACTAGCCTACTCATACAAGGGGTAATGGGAGGGAAAAATGATCTACCTTACACTCCTGGCTCACGACGCCTGTTCCTCGATGGTGTGAGGTTCCCACGCTTCCTTGGGTCGATCCTCGACGATCCAGGACGTTCCACAAGTCCTCAGGTGTCGTGAAGCCTTCGCGTCGTCGCCGTTCCAATCCCTGAGATTCAGCTGCCCCAATCCTGGTTCATCGATGGGCGCTGAGCTAATCACTATTTTTCCCCACACTCGCCTTTCCCACAGGGCGTTGCTCCTTGTCCTAGGCACGGTGTCGTCCTTCCAAGATTCTCAGTGGATGTGACCCCAGTCACAGCTAGGCCTGCCCGCCCACCTTCCAGACCTCAACGTCCAGCCGGCGGCGCCGCCCAGCGTCGTCGCCGACTATTTTCCAAGTTTGGCAATCCTCTGCTCACTGAACTTGGTTCCTCTTTTGCTTCCCAGAAGCGCAGGGTCTCCAATAATTGCGATGGGCTGCGATGGCCAGCTCAATCCACTGAACAAGGCTTGCAGAGCCTCCAATCCTTGAGAGCAGACCGAGGCGCGTCCTGTCGCTTCCACGGTCAGAACCACTCTGACGTTGGCGCCGCCCGGGGCACTCGGTGACGTCATGGCGGGCCCTGTCGCCCGCGACCTACGTCGGCCAATCCGCGATCGGCTTGTGTCCCTTCCAAAAGGTCATATCTGCCGTAGGGGATACTGTTTCATTTTATATCAGGGCGCCAATTTCTCCTTATTTACAACTTATAATGTAACCTCCTTCCATTAACTGGCAGCCGGTCTGGTCGCCACATATATCATTAGACTCCCTGAACCTCAGAGAATCAGTAGGGAGGGCTGATATGACTCTTTAAGCCGGCAAACGAAAGAAATAGGAGAGGGCACCGTAACACATAGTAGGCTGAGAAGTGCGTTCTGGCTACTAGGTACGACATATATATATATATATATATATATATATATATATATATATATATATATATATATATATATATATATATATATATATATATATATATATATATATATATATATATATATATATATATATTGTTGGGGTTTCAACCTCTCTATTATTCTCTACCCTTACTCTGGGGTAAGCAATAGTTATGCTCAAGGTAACTCACCGTAGCCCTGCGGGTCTTCCCTCGATCCTCACGGCGCCACTGCACGCCAGGAGAGTCTCCCAGTCAATCTTAACGGCCTCTTATTAAGAAAGAGTGAGAACACGACTCGTTCATATCGACTGTCGTGTGCCCTCCCCAACAATTGGGCTCTACGGTTAATCACAAGGTCGCCAACTGGTGTTTTTAGGTGACCAGTAACACCATCAGTGGACTGGTGTATTCAGTGGTAGCCTTGGCAAGGTCACACTCAAAGATCAGGAATCAGGCAGGTATTTATTGTTATCACTCTATATTTACCAGTATAATATAGCCACAAGATCAATGGAGGGGATGATAAAAACACTAAGATAGTTTTGTATTTTACTTAAAATGTATGAAAGATGTCACAAGGCCACACAATAATCGATAAATCAACTGATCCTGACTCGGCCGGTAATTCCCACGGATATTATGCGATCACTAGAGGGCAACACTCTCCCCCTCCTCATCAAGTGTCAAGAACAGCTGATCGCAATTGTCTCTCCGCACGAAATTTGCTTGTTTTCTAGATTCACGCGCGCTGTTTCTTTAAACTTTCCAATATTACTAGAAACTCGCACACTCGATATCGGCACAAATAAACCGTATTACTCAGTTACACTGTACTCAGGCTCAAACAGTCTTTTCTACAATCAATGCTATAATGATTCACTGTAATGGCTTTACATTGTTCTTCACTCAACCATATATTATGAAATATTAACACTGGAGTTTTCAATACTTTCTCTCGTGGGCGATAACGCAATAATTCACTGTACTCACAAATGATTATTCACTGAATGAACATAGACATGTATATGGTATATAAATCAATCATCAATACATGGAAAATAAATAGTTTCTGGGCACATAGCCTAACCTCCAAATACTGGCATAATCTTATATATAATTTACCACTATATGTTCATATCAAAATCTATAGAAAGATATACACAACACAGTAAATTTATCACTGGTTCCTGGTGCCTGTACACACCAATAATCAACATGAATATTACACGTACTCTTGATAGTACTGTCTAGCACCCTGGTGCTTTACCATGACATAGGTGAGACTTGCTCACGACATATAAAATCTTCAGGCTAGATAATATAGCCAAATAATATAGCTAACTAAAGGGGAATGGGGAGGGAACTAGAACCACCTACTTCACCCTATCCTCCGATGAGAGTCGAGATGTAGCTCCTGGTCCTCGTGTCGGGAACGCCCCCACACTACACGTCGTCGTGTCCTACCAGAGCCTCTCGTCGTCCCACCGTTTAGCGCGTCGTCTCCGTGCCTCCTCACTGCAGGTCCGTCCTCCTCCTTGACTTCTTGAAGGTTGGAGTCGGTCTCCTGGCCGTCGTCTTCTCCCAGCAGCGGCTGTCGCCTACGTCTCAGCTACAGTCGTCCGGGTTCCCCAAATAGTCCTCTCTTCCTCAGCTACCCAGTGGCTCTGTCTGCCACTACGCTGTCACGAACTGGTGAATTGCCATAGACGCCACATACGTCACTGCACGGCTTCACTGCTACTGGCACAGTACCTGACTGGAGCACTTGTTGCTCAAATAACCGTCAATTCCCTCTTCTGGTTCAACACATGAACTAGGGAAGACTTCTCAGAGTACTGGCGGAATTCCGGTGACGCATAAATCCACGGGAGCTGGAATAACTGTCCGACTGACAGGACCACTCGTCGCACGCCCAACCTCTATGACGTGTCGTGTCTGACTGCTGGCGCCAGCCCGGCGCGCTGGCCGGACCCCCTTCCTTCGTGACGTCACCTTTGCTATGGGAGGTTTTCATTGGCTCCCGGTGCCACACTACTGTCGGTGACCAATCCGGTGCCACTGATGTCACACGGTTTTGGCGGGAGATCAGAGAAGTAAGCGCCATCTTGGCTCCCTAAAGGGCCTATACCACAGGCCAAAATATTACTATTTCACCAATTTCTCGGCTCTCCGAGAACACTTCACTCTCTCCCATATACCAAATTGTAGCCTACAACGTAGAGAACGCTTGGGAAAAGTAGACATGACTCTTACTGCAGGCGTGGGAGAATTACAAGGGGGGGAACACCGTCACATACCCCTCCCCTTAAAATAAGAGTCATGTCTCGTTAGTGTATGCGGGATAGGGCGTCCGCTACTACGTCGTCCTTCCCCTTGATGTGCTTGACCTTGATCCTTGTCCGACTCTCAGTGCGGGTGAGACTGGTGCCGTCCGCCCTGGACCACTCTTCTTCCTCCTCTGGGAGTTCTCGGTCCCTCGGTACACTCAGACCCGTCTTCCGCTGGGTTTCTCGGGACATTGTTCCGTCCTGCTTGTCGGCTCTTCCTTCCACAGTGAAGAAAGGTCTCAGGCGGTCTGCGCGACACACCTGTTTCTTTCGGGGTCCATCCGGCTTCCCAATCTCGTACGACACTGGACCCAATCGTCGCAGCACTCGGTACGGTCTATTGAACCGCGTCTTGGTCGCTCTACCTTTACCTGGCAGCACAACCATTACTTTGGATCCGGCCTGAAAATTCCTCTGCGCAGCTCCCCTGTCGTACCACTCCGACATCTTGCGTTGCGCCTTCTTCAGGAGTTTCCTGGCCAATTCCTTCGCTCGAGTGAGACGTTCTTTGAACTTCTGGACATATTTATTCACCGTCCTCACAGTCGCTCCTGGAGTCCATCGTTCCTTCATCATGAATAGCATGGCATATATAATATAGATAAATGGAAAGTAAGCCTTCTCAGGACCCACACGTCCTCCTTCGGCCTTACTAACCAATTGGGGGAACTCCTCCTGCTGTAACTCTCCGAGACGAGCGCAGTTTACCCCTGGAGAACCGGTGAGTGTCACCTGCAACTCACCATTCGGGCTACTTTCGCCCTCCACTCGTTCTCTGGGTCCTACGCAGAGGTGATCTGTTCCCAGGCTGTCAGTCATCTCCTCAGCCCCATCAGATCCACAACCTCCTGGTTCTTCGCGTTGTCTCGGTGCCACAGTACAAACTGGGATCGCCACCGGTGCGATTCCCTTCTCGTCCCCACAGGCGTTCAACTCCCCGCCTGTCTCCTTGTACTGTTCTATGCACTCTTCGCCCTTCACGAGATGCGGGAGGACGTATCCTCCACATGCGTCATTCCCCAAGATGACCTGCGCCTCCATCTTGGGCATTGATGTACAGACTCCCACCACTAGGGTCTGGCAGCCATAGTCGGAATCTAAAGTTACCTGGTGTAGGGGCATCCTCACTGGGCCTCCCACAGTGGCCACCCGTGCCACCCCCACACTGGTACTTTCGTAACCCTCGGGGAACAGGGTTTCACTTACCAGGGTAAAGTCAGCCCCGGTGTCTCTTAGCATCTTCACTGGGATGGGGTCTGCGACCCCCATCCTTACGGTTCCTTGACACATGAATGGGTGAACTTTCTTCTCCCCATTTAGCACGGGTTCATCCCGCACTCCCTCGGCCCTCTGGTCCTCGAACATCACTAAAGCAACGTGTCCCCGCTGCTTAGGGCGTCTGCATTCCCACGCGACGTGTCCGGGTATTCCGCAGTTGTAGCAGCGGCCCCTCGGCGGAGACCATCCGCCACCGCTCGCCTTAGCACTGCCTCCAGAGACCGTCACACCCTGTGTCTTTCCCGCCTCACTTGTCGTTTCTTTCCCTGCAGTAACAGTTCCCGAGCTCTCAGCTTGGTTCTCCCCTATCGGCTCTATAGCACCTTTTGATCCTCGGGTGTTCCAACTTGAGAGGTGGGATTTGGGAGAACTCGCTCCTGTCCTCCATCCATCCGTCCTTCTATAACTCCTATCGTTTCCGATGTATGCGGGTGGTCGGTTCTGTCCCTCTCGGCGTGGGCGTAGGGCTTCTTCTAACATGTCGGCCCGGTCGGCTGCGGCCCTCAGGTCCTTTATGTCCGCCTCCTTTATCCTCATCCTGATCTCAGGAGAGAGCACGGACATAAACTTTTCCATGGCCATTAGTTCCTTGACCTCTTCGACCGACCTTGCTTCTTCAGAGTCCAGCCACTTAAGGAGCTTTCTTTCTATGTCCCTCGCCGTCTCCGCATACGACTTTCCTGGCAACCGGGTACATTCTCTAAACCTCTTCCGGTAACACTCTGGCGTGAGTTTAAAGGAACGGAGCACAGCTCGTTTTACCGCATCGTAGTTAGTGCATTCTTGGAAGTCGAGCATAGTGAAGGCTTGGCGAGCTTCCCCTGTGAGCCTCCCTTGGACCAACTCCGCCCACTCCGCCCTCGGCCACCTCTTCATAGCAGCAACTCTCTCAAAGTGATCGAAGAAACTTTCGGCTTCACTAGGCACAAAGACCGGCAGGTCTCGTTCCCTCACTCGTCGGTCTTCCTGTGGCGGGGCAGGGGCACCTAGTCCCAGTACAGCTCGCTTCAGCTCCACCTCCTGGTTGGCTTCTATTTCCATTTGTCTCAGCCTAACTTCTTGCTCTCGTTCTTCCCTGCGTAGCTGTGCTTCTCGTTCTTGCTCTTCCCGGCGCAGCTGTGCTTCTCGTTCCTCACGCTTCGTCTGTGCTTCTCGCTCCTGTTCCTCCCGGCGCAGCTGTGCTTCTCGCTCCTCACGCTTCGTCTGTGCTTCTCGCTCCTGTTCTTCCCGGCGCAGCTGCGCTTCTCGCTCCTCACGCTTCGTCTGTGCTTCTCGCTCCTGTTCTTCCCGGCGCAGCTGTGCTTCTCGCTCCTCACGCTTCATCTGTGCTTCTCGCTCTTGCTCTTCTGTGCGCTGTTGTGCTTCTCGCTCTTCTTTGCGCTGCTGTGCCTCTCGCTCTTCTTTGCGCTGCTGTGCCTCTCGCTCTTCTTTGCGCTGCTGTGCCTCTAGCTGCAGCTTCATTATTTCCAGCTTAATGCTGTGCCTGCTGCCGCTGGATCCCCTGCTGCTTCCACCAATACTCAAGTGTTCACCCTCACTGGCAGGTGTTTGGGGCCGTTCCTCCCCCAAAGCTTCGTCTCGAGCCTTGAGCTGAGCCATTATCTCTAGTCTTCTTTCACCAACTCGGGCAGATTTCAGCTTTATTCCAAAATGATCCGCTATAGCCTGTAACTGTGCCTTGGTGCACTCTTCCAGCACCTGTTCGTCTCTAGAGTCAATAAACCTCGCTACTTTATCATCCTCCATCTTGTGCTACGAGTGTTAACCTGCGCCTGATCTCTAACACCACTGCCAAGTACCACTGCAACCTTTACTTCGATCTATATCCTGGCAAGGTCGCCAATGTTGGGGTTTCAACCTCTCTATTATTCTCTACCCTTACTCTGGGGTAAGCAATAGTTATGCCCAAGGTAACTCACCGTAGCCCTGCGGGTCTTCCCTCGATCCTCACGGCGCCACTGCACGCCAGGAGAGTCTCCCAGTCAATCTTAACGGCCTCTTATTAAGAAAGAGTGAGAACACGACTCGTTCATATCGACTGTCGTGTGCCCTCCCCAACAATTGGGCTCTACGGTTAATCACAAGGTCGCCAACTGGTGTTTTTAGGTGACCAGTAACACCATCAGTGGACTGGTGTATTCAGTGGTAGCCTTGGCAAGGTCACACTCAAAGATCAGGAATCAGGCAGGTATTTATTGTTATCACTCTATATTTACCAGTATAATATAGCCACAAGATCAATGGAGGGGATGATAAAAACACTAAGATAGTTTTTTATTTTACTTAAAATGTATGAAAGATGTCACAAGGCCACACAATAATCGATAAATCAACTGATCCTGACTCGGCCGGTAATTCCCACGGATATTATGCGATCACTAGAGGGCAACACTCTCCCCCTCCTCATCAAGTGTCAAGAACAGCTGATCGCAATGGTCTCTCCGCGCGAAATTTGCTTGTTTTCTAGATTCACGCGCGCTGTTTCTTTAAACTTTCCAATAATACTAGAAACTCGCACACTCGATATTGGCACAAATAAACCGTATTACTCAGTTACACTGTACTCAGGCTCAAACAGTCTTTTCTACAATCAATGCTATAATGATTCACTGTAATGGCTTTACATTGTTCTTCACTCAACCATATATTATGAAATATTAACACTGGAGTTTTCAATACTTTCTCTCGTGGGCGATAACGCAATAATTCACTGTACTCACAAATGATTATTCACTGAATGAACATAGACATGTATATGGTATATAAATCAATCATCAATACATGGAAAATAAATAGTTTCTGGGCACATAGCCTAACCTCCAAATACTGGCATAATCTTATATATAATTTACCACTATATGTTCATATCAAAATCTATAGAAAGATATACACAACACAGTAAATTTATCACTGGTTCCTGGTGCCTGTACACACCAATAATCAACATGAATATTACACGTACTCTTGATAGTACTGTCTAGCACCCTGGTGCTTTACCATGACATAGGTGAGACTTGCTCACGACATATAAAATCTTCAGGCTAGATAATATAGCCAAATAATATAGCTAACTAAAGGGGAATGGGGAGGGAACTAGAACCACCTACTTCACCCTATCCTCCGATGAGAGTCGAGATGTAGCTCCTGGTCCTCGTGTCGGGAACGCCCCCACACTACACGTCGTCGTGTCCTACCAGAGCCTCTCGTCGTCCCACCGTTTAGCGCGTCGTCTCCGTGCCTCCTCACTGCAGGTCCGTCCTCCTCCTTGACTTCTTGAAGGTTGGAGTCGGTCTCCTGGCCGTCGTCTTCTCCCAGCAGCGGCTGTCGCCTACGTCTCAGCTACAGTCGTCCGGGTTCCCCAAATAGTCCTCTCTTCCTCAGCTACCCAGTGGCTCTGTCTGCCACTACGCTGTCACGAACTGGTGAATTGCCATAGACGCCACATACGTCACTGCACGGCTTCACTGCTACTGGCACAGTACCTGACTGGAGCACTTGTTGCTCAAATAACCGTCAATTCCCTCTTCTGGTTCAACACATGAACTAGGGAAGACTTCTCAGAGTACTGGCGGAATTCCGGTGACGCATAAATCCACGGGAGCTGGAATAACTGTCCGACTGACAGGACCACTCGTCGCACGCCCAACCTCTATGACGTGTCGTGTCTGACTGCTGGCGCCAGCCCGGCGCGCTGGCCGGACCCCCTTCCTTCGTGACGTCACCTTTGCTATGGGAGGTTTTCATTGGCTCCCGGTGCCACACTACTGTCGGTGACCAATCCGGTGCCACTGACGTCACACGGTTTTGGCGGGAGATCAGAGAAGTAAGCGCCATCTTGGCTCCCTAAAGGGCCTATACCACAGGCCAAAATATTACTATTTCACCAATTTCTCGGCTCTCCGAGAACACTTCACTCTCTCCCATATACCAAATTGTAGCCTGCAACGTAGAGAACGCTTGGGAAAAGTAGACATGACTCTTACTGCAGGCGTGGGAGAATTACAAGGGGGGGAACACCGTCACAATATATATATATATATATATATATATATATATATATATATATATATATATATATATATATATATATATATATATATATATATATATATATATATGTCGTACCTAGTAGCCAGAACACACTTCTCAGCCTACTATGCAGGGACCAATTTGCCTAATAAGCCAAGTTTTCATGAATTAATGTTTTTTCGACTACCTAACCAACCTAACCTAACCTAACTTTTTCGGCTACTTAACCTAACCTAACCTATAAAGATAGGTTAGGTTAGGTTAGGTAGGGTTGGTTAGGTTCGGTCATATATCTACGTTAATTTTATCTCCAATAAAAAAAAATTGACCTCATACATAATGAAATGGGTAGCTTTATCATTTCATAAGAAAAAAAATTGAGAAAATACGTTAACTCAGGAAAACTTGGCTTATTAGGCAAATCGGGCCTTGCATAGTAGGTTGAGAAGTGCGTTCTGGCTACTAGGTACGACATATATATATATATATATATATATATATATATATATATATATATATATATATATATAATATATATATATATATATATATATATATATATATATAATATATATATATATATATATATATATATATATATATATATATATATATATATATATATATATATATATATATATATATATATATATATATATATATATATATATATATATGACAATGTCAGACCACGGAGGAAAAATGAAACAGGAAATTTCCTTAAGTACTTTCGTATATTAAATACATCTTCAGAAGGTCCATCTTTCTTTTTTTTTTCATTCTTTCTTTCTTTTTCGTATATTAAATGTACTTTCGTATATTTAATATACGAAAGTACTTAAGGAAATTTCCTGTTTCATTTTTCCTCCGTGGTCTGACATTGTCACATTCTTAATCACGTGTTTATTTTCGTGATATACACACACACATATATATATATATATATATATATATATATATATATATATATATATATATATATATATATATATATATATATATGTCGTACCTAGTAGCCAGAACGCACTTCTCAGCCTACTATGCAAGGCCCGATTTGCCTAATAAGCCAAGTTTTCCTGATTTAATATATTTTCTCAATTTTTTTTTATGAAATGATAAAGCTACCCATTTCATTTTGTATGAGGTCATTTTTTTTTTATTGGAGTTAAAATTAACGTAGATATATGACCGAACCTAACCAACCCTACCTAACCTAACCTAACCTATCTTTATAGGTTAGGTTAGGTTAGGTAGCCGAAAAAGTTAGGTTAGGTTAGGTTAGGTAGGTTAGGTAGTCGAAAAATAGTTAATTCATGAAAACTTGGCTTATTAGGCAAATCGGGCCTTGCATAATAGGCTGAGAAGTGCGTTCTGGCTACTAGGTACGACATATATATATATATATATATATATATATATATATATATATATATATATATATATATATATATATATATATATGTCGTACCTAGTAGCCAGAACTCACTTTTCAGCCTACTATTCAAGGCCCGATTTGCCTAATAAGCCAAGTTTTCCTGAATTAATATATTTACTATAATTTTTTTCTTATGAAATGATAAAGCAACCCTTTCCTCTATGTATGAGGTCAATTTTTTTTTATTGGAGTTAAAATTAACGTAGATATATGACCGAACCTAACCAACCCTACCTAACCTAACCTAACCTATATTTATAGGTAAGGTTAGGTTAGGTTGCCAAAAAAAGCTAGGTTAGGTTAGGTTAGGTAGGTTAGGTAGACGAAAAAACATTAATTCATGAAAACTTGGCTTATTAGGCAAATCGGGCCTTGAATAGTAGGCAGAGAAGTGCGTTCTGGCTATTAGGTACGACATATATATATATATATTGTGACGATAATCTCCTTCAAGAGATTGAGCCTGCTCTTCCCTCCAAAATTACGTCTTCACAATTATATAAAAAGACTATGGAAGAAATGTCCAACAACGACAACAACACCAGCACCAGCAAGGCTTGCCAGGGTGAGCAGAAACGTATGCAACCAGCCACCTGTTCGAACTCCAACCACCAAACTACCCGTTGATCGCTACGGCTCCGCTGATTGGTCGCCGGTCTGGCTGCACCTGCACTCGCCCCCAATACTACCTGATGTCTGGGGTCGCCCCAACATCAGTCCTCAGAATGTTCCGTGCTTTCGTAGCCAGCACTCCTCCCAGCTAGACGTTAGCGTGTACTGAGAGAGGTGGTGGCTTTAAGCCAATATTCCAGCACCTCCCACTTAACTTTTGTGTTGCACTTCTTGTTATTTTGCCTTAACGTAACTTTTCATTGTGTCATTTAAGTATTCTTATTATTTTGATTCATTGATTTTATTATACATATTTGTTTGTGCATTATTTTCATGTTTTGATTTATTTAACGTAATTAAAATTTCATTGTTAAAGTTTACTTGTGTTTTGTGTGTCTTCTCCTTACCTTACCACAGACGAAGTTCCAGTTTTTTCTATTTTTTTTATAACTATGTGACGAGGCCATACCCCTAGCCTTAAACAGCCGAACACCAACGCGTTACCGTCACAAGTTATATGGGTGCCTGTCCTAGGAGCTTCACTCAGGTACTGGTGATAAGTGGTAATTTATGGTAAGCGTATTTAACTCTGTTAACGTAGCTTTACTATTTTTCATTCAATTTCATTTTTTATAAGGTGCGGTGTATTGTGCATTACGAGAGTAACATATAGTGAAGGTGAGACAACTTTGGATTACGTGGTGACTGTAGGCCTCAGTCATACTCTTAATTGGTCATCTCTCCCTCCATGTTATTACTCGTATTTACCATCTATGTCCCTTGAATATTTCTCATTCTGACAGATCATCATATTGGTACCCTGGTACTGTGGTCTGCCCCGGGTCAAGAGTACCCAATCTTCTGCAATCTGACTGTAGGAGGACAAAGAGGGCCATAGTTCCTCTAGCTCGAACTTTAGTTGCTGAATTGGGACCTCAGCAGCAGTTCTCGTCACCAGTTGACACCTCGCACCCCTACACGTCAGTCAGAGATGATGATACATACAACGGTAGGGAATTAGCTTATTTTTTCAGAGCACAAAAATTCGCTAAATCTGTAAGTATCATATTAAATTCAGTAGGAAAAACTTGCTTTATGTCCTATAGAGACTTGGCAAGGTATGCCTACATCCTTGGACTACCAATTTTACTTTTGAAGCATTTAACTGTTTCATTTGTTTTCGAAACTTTGTTTCATTTGTTAGTAGGATTTTCTTGCCCTTATTCTCTTACATGAGTACCGGGTACAAGATTTCCTGCGCCCTTGATTTAATGTAATCATTTAATATCTTTCACTTAACGTTAATTGTTAAAGATCACACAGGATAGGTACCAGTTGCCACGTTGTCCTGTTTCTGACATTTCATTATTGAACATTCGTGTACCTTTATTTGCTAATTTCACCATGTTTCGTCTCCAAACTTTCCGTGCAAATCCAGCAGGTGAAATAGGGACTTTAAGTCGTGCCAAGAGGACTGAACTACAAACTCTTGCACATGAGTATCAACTAGAAGTTCCCTACCAAGCCAACAAAAATGACCTACACAACCTGTTGCTGGATTACTATTTAGAGCAAGGTAAGATAGACTCTGAAACTCATGAAACTTACTATATTGCAGATAAAACTGACTTGGCAACGATGAAACTTAAACTAGAGCTGGCTAAAATTGAACGTGAGCAGCAAAGGGAAGCCCGTGAACAGCAAAGGGAAGCAGCTGCTTTGAGGAGAGAGGAACAAGAACGAGAAATCACCCTCAGAGAACGTGAAGCTGCCTTGAGGAGAGAAGAACACGAACGTGGACTCGCCCTCCAGGAACGTGAGGTTGCACTACTCCAGGAGCGGGAACGAGTACAGCTTGAAACCAAACGACGCGAGTTGGAAATACAACGCGAACATGACAAGCAACAAGCGACTCTGGCTCTTGAGTGTCGTCAACGGGAATACACGTTGGAAACTTCACACCTCGCTCAACGCCAGCAAGCTACTGCCAATCTTCCCGTCAGTTTTAATATATCACATGCAAGTAAGTTAATGCCATCCTTTGTAGAAGCAGAAGTTGATGTGTTCTTTACCACCTTTGAAACCCTTGCTAATCAACTCAGTTGGCCTGTCGACCAATGGGCCACACTTCTCAGAGTCCATCTTACAGGTAGAGCTGCAGTCACACTCAGTACTTTGGCGTCTGAGAATGACTACTACACTCTGAAACAAGCAGTGTTGGACGCCTACCTCCTCTCTACTGAAAGTTATAGAAGGAAATTCCGTGACCACCTGAAGGCAAGTACCACTACCTTCCTCGAGTTTGCTAACACGAAACGGAGGTATTTCATGAAATGGCTGGAAGCAGCACATGTCTCTACTTTTACAGAACTCGTGAACCTGATGCTTGTTGAAGAATTCTTGAGACGTGTGCCGCCTCCTGTCCGCCTCTACTTAGCAGATAAAGAAGAAACCGACTACCTGAAGTGTGCTAAGTCGGCTGACACTTACAGCCTCATCCACCGGCTGACACCTGAACCATCCTCCAGTAAGAAGTCGTGGTACAGTTACGAGAAGGTGAGCCCCGATCAAGCTGGTTCACAACTGTACTGCAAGTATTGTAGACTCTATGGACATACCATAGACAAGTGTGGTAAGTCTCAATACAAGGGAACCACTGACCAACAACGACCCAAACCAACTCCTCCTAAGTCCGGTAAGCCTGTGATGAATGTTGGTGTTGATGTTAATGATCTTTCTCTTTTCAGTAACCACCTGTATACTGGAACTGTCTCTGCCAACGGTTCAAATCCGGAGGGACGTTTCAAATTGAAGATCTTGAGGGACACAGCGGCTCTACAATCGATCATCTTGAAGTCGGCTGTGCCCAACATAGTCTACACCGGGGAAACAGTCTTCATCACTGACCTCACTGCTACCACTCCATACCCTCTCGCCAGAGTCCACCTGGATTGTCCCTACGTGAACGGGGAAGTCCAAGTCGCCGTCAGGGAAAAGCCTTTTCCCATGCCTGGAGTGCAACTTCTCCTAGGCAACGACTTGGCAGAAGACCTGCAACCGACCAACCTGATCGTCATGGACAAACCCCAGGTGTGTAACTCTGTGCCAAGTAACCCTATTCTTGAGTATGTTCCAGCAGAGGTTCAAGAGAGTGATGAAGTTTCTCCTCCGGTTCTCGTGACCACCCGTGCACAAGCCGCACGTCCACAGCCAGCTGACTCTACTGCTACCGCTGTCCCTCAAGACCCTCAGAAACTACCCCCGCATCTGACCAAGTTGGAGTTCCGTAAGTTGCAGAGGGAAGATCTTACTTTAACACCATTGTTTTTCCAGGCTGAGACTCAACCCGACAGTATTCCTGGGTTCTTCCTAGAGAACGACTTGCTCTACCGCAGATATAGACCCAGTAAACTGAAGGAGGAGGACGATTGGGCCAACACCGAACAACTTGTGATTCCCACCAGCCTGCGGCCCACTATTCTACACCTGGCCCATGGAGCATTCTCCCACTACGGCTTCAACAAGACTTACCATGGGATTCGCCAAGACTACTACTGGCCAGGTATGGTAAACAACGTCAAACAGTACGTAAAACAGTGTCATACATGTCAGATGGCAGGCAAACCGAACGTCTCCATTCCCAGAGCACCACTGATTCCCATACAGGTGCCTGCGGAACCTTTCCACAGACTCATAATAGACTGTGTTGGTCCTTTACCTCGGACCAGTTCAGGTAACGCCTACATCCTAACCATCCTGTGTCCTACCACCAGATTTCCCATAGCAGTTCCAGTGAAGAACATCACGGCTGCTACGGTTATCAAACATCTACTGAAGATCTTCACTCAATACGGATTTCCCAGGGAGATTCAAAGTGACTGTGGCACCAACTTCACCAGTGATCTCTTCAAAAGGACACTGGAGGAGTTCAACATCAAACAGGTATTGTCCAGCCCCTATCATCCTGCTTCACAGGGTTCTCTTGAACGTAGTCATCAGACCATCAAAGCACTCTTGAAAAAGTTTTGTAGTGAAACCTCAAAGGATTGGGATAAGCAGATTGACCTAATAATGTGTATTTTCAGAAGTCTCCCCAATGAGTCCCTAGGAGTATCTCCTTATGAGATGCTCTACGGCCGTAAGTGCCGTACTCCCCTTAAGGCTTTCAAAGACTCTCTCAGAGATGCCACCTTCAGTGAGCATCAGAATGTGCCCCAGTTTCTTCAAAACCTTCAGCACATTCTAGAGAGAGTCCACCGCTTTGGCCATGATAATCTATTGAAAGCCCAGGTGAGAATGAAGACTCATTACGACCAGACCAGCAAAGTAAGAAAATTCAAGCCGGGAGACTTCGTCCTTGCTTATTTCCCTATCCCAGGTTCACCTTTACAAAACAGATTTTCAGGACCCTACTGCGTCAAAGAGTGCAGGAATAATAATAATTATGTGATAGAGACTCCAGATAGGCGGCGGAAGACCCAGCTGTGCCACGTCAACCTCCTGAAGCAATATAATGGTACTCCTCCCACTGTCTTGACTAATTATTCCACATTCACAGAACCCTACATCCACAGTGAGACCTTCCCAGCTTCTCCTCCCGAAAGCACTGACAAGGAGTCAGCGCTTTCTAATTCCGAAATCCTTAATGATCTTCCCAAATACTTTCAGGATAATCATAGTGCACCTCTCGTCAAGATCTTCAGAGAACATCAAGAGTTGTTCAGAGATGATCCCCAAGAGTGTAATGTTACCCAGCACGACATCCAACTGCTCCCCGACACCCGGCCGATTCGTCAACCCTTCTACCGAATCAGCCCGAGCAAGAAGGAAGTCATGCGTGCTGAGGTGCAATACCTCTTGGATCATGGACTGGCTACACCTTGTGAGTCCCCCTGGGCCTCACCTTGTATCTTGGTGCCCAAACCCCAAGGTAAGGTGCGGTTGTGCACTGACTATCGAAAACTGAACTCTGTCACTGTCAAGGATGCTTACCCCTTGCCAAGGATAGATGACATCCTTGATGCCATTGGTAGTGCCCAGTACTTGTCCCAAGTGGACTTGCTTAAGGGGTACTATCAAGTGTGTCTAACGGAGCGCGCTAAAGAAATATCTGCCTTCATCACTCCTTTTGGACTTTTCAGATATGAACGCCTTCCTTTCGGACTATGTAATGCCCCGGCCACCTTTCAAAGAGCTGTCAACCGTGTCATCCAGGGCTTGGATAACACATACGCCTACCTGGACGATATCGTCGTAGCCTCCAACTCCTGGAGTGAACATCTGCTCCAGCTGCGACGTCTGTTCTCCAAGCTCCTGACAGCCGGCCTCACCATCAACCTGGGCAAGTCCACTTTCGCGAAAGGTAAAGTGCGTTATCTGGGTCATGTTATTGGGAGTGGCAGCATAGCTCCGTTAGACTCACACACTCAAGCCATCCTACAGTATCCACAGCCTACCACCAGGAAGCAGCTCCTGCGCTTCCTTGGTCTTGCCTCTTACTACCGTAGGTTTGTGAGGAATTTCAGTACAGTCGCCACACCTCTAATTCTATTAACCAGTCCCAAGCAACGGTATAATTGGACCATGCAGCAAACCGTTGCTTTCGAACAACTCAAATTCCTCCTCTGTTCTAACCCCATTCTCGCCTCTCCAGATATCACCAAGCCTTTCGTCCTTCATGTCGACGCCAGTGGTACCGGCGTTGGTGGTGTCCTGATGCAACTACGAGGCGAGGAGGTTCTACCTGTCAGCTACTACAGCTACAAACTGAAACCACACCAGAGGAACTACAGCACTATTGAAAAGGAGCTACTATCCATCGTCCTGAACCTCCAACACTTCGCTCCGTACCTACAAGGCGCCAGGTCTACCACCATCTTCTCAGACCACAACCCTCTCCGCTTCCTACATCAAGCCCAATTCACCAACCAGCGTCTTCTACGATGGGCTCTGTATTTACAAGACTTCAACCTGGAGATCCGCTATATCAAGGGTTCTGACAACACCATAGCCGATGCCCTCTCCAGAGTTTATGAAGTAGAAGCGACTCCATCCATTACTCCACCACATAACGACGTACTTCTTCCAGAACCGCAGGCTTCGGGGGAGAGTTGTGACGATAATCTCCTTCAAGAGATTGAGCCTGCTCTTCCCTCCAAAATTACGTCTTCACAATTATATAAAAAGACTATGGAAGAAATGTCCAACAACGACAACAACACCAGCACCAGCAAGGCTTGCCAGGGTGAGCAGAAACGTATGCAACCAGCCACCTGTTCGAACTCCAACCACCAAACTACCCGTTGATCGCTACGGCTCCGCTGATTGGTCGCCGGTCTGGCTGCACCTGCACTCGCCCCCAATACTACCTGATGTCTGGGGTCGCCCCAACATCAGTCCTCAGAATGTTCCGTGCTTTCGTAGCCAGCACTCCTCCCAGCTAGACGTTAGCGTGTACTGAGAGAGGTGGTGGCTTTAAGCCAATATTCCAGCACCTCCCACTTACCTTTTGTGTTGCACTTCTTGTTATTTTGCCTTAACGTAACTTTTCATTGTGTCATTTAAGTATTCTTATTATTTTGATTCATTGATTTTATTATACATATTTGTTTGTCCATATTTTCATGTTTTGATTTATTTAACGTAATTAAAATTTCATTGTTAAAGTTTACTTGTGTTTTGTGTGTCTTCTCCTTACCTTACCACAGACGAAGTTCCAGTTTTTTCTATTTTTTTTTATAACTATGTGACGAGGCCATACCCCTAGCCTTAAACAGCCGAACACCAACGCGTTACCGTCACAATATATATATATATATATATATATATATATATATATATATAACTGAAAACTCACACCCCAGAAGTGACTCGAACCCATACTCCCACAACTGGTATGTACAGGGACGCCTTAATCCGCTTGACCATCACGACTGGACAAAAGGAAGTGATAGCCGAGGCTATATGAACCACTTCCCCGCCGGCACTCGGATGGTAATCTTGGGCATAGCATTTTATCAAATCACCTCATTCTTTGGGGCACACGTGAGGAACACAAATGCAAACAAGCCTGAATGGTCCCCAGGACTATATACAACTGAAAACTCACACCCCAGAAGTGACTCGAACCCATACTCCCACAACTGGTATGTACAGGGACGCCTTAATCCGCTTGACCATCACGACCGGACAAAAGGAAGTGATAGCCGAGGCTATATGAACCACTTCCCCGCCGGCACTCGGATGGTAATCTTGGGCATAGCATTTTATCAAATCACCTCATTCTTTGGGGCACACGTGAGGAACACAAATGCAAACAAGCCTGAATGGTCCCCAGGACTATATACAACTGAAAACTCACACCCCAGAAGTGACTCGAACCCATACTCCCACAACTGGTATGTACAGGGACGCCTTAATCCGCTTGACCATCACGACCGGACAAAAGGAAGTGATAGCCGAGGCTATATGAACCACTTCCCCGCCGGCACTCGGATGGTAATCTTGGGCATAGCATTTTATCAAATCACCTCATTCTTTGGGGCACACGTGAGGAACACAAATGCAAACAAGCCTGAATGGTCCCCAGGACTATATACAACTGAAAACTCACACCCCAGAAGTGACTCGAACCCATACTCCCACAACTGGTATGTACAGGGACGCCTTAATCCGCTTGACCATCACGACCGGACAAAAGGAAGTGATAGCCGAGGCTATATGAACCACTTCCCCGCCGGCACTCGGATGGTAATCTTGGGCATAGCATTTTATCAAATCACCTCATTCTTTGGGGCACACGTGAGGAACACAAATGCAAACAAGCCTGAATGGTCCCCAGGACTATATACAACTGAAAACTCACACCCCAGAAGTGACTCGAACCCATACTCCCACAACTGGTATGTACAGGGACGCCTTAATCCGCTTGACCATCACGACCGGACAAAAGGAAGTGATAGCCGAGGCTATATGAACCACTTCCCCGCCGGCACTCGGATGGTAATCTTGGGCATAGCATTTTATCAAATCACCTCATTCTTTGGGGCACACGTGAGGAACACAAATGCAAACAAGCCTGAATGGTCCCCAGGACTATATACAACTGAAAACTCACACCCCAGAAGTGACTCGAACCCATACTCCCACAACTGGTATGTACAGGGACGCCTTAATCCGCTTGACCATCACGACCGGACAAAAGGAAGTGATAGCCGAGGCTATATGAACCACTTCCCCGCCGGCACTCGGATGGTAATCTTGGGCATAGCATTTTATCAAATCACCTCATTCTTTGGGGCACACGTGAGGAACACAAATGCAAACAAGCCTGAATGGTCCCCAGGACTATATACAACTGAAAACTCACACCCCAGAAGTGACTCGAACCCATACTCCCACAACTGGTATGTACAGGGACGCCTTAATCCGCTTGACCATCACGACCGGACAAAAGGAAGTGATAGCCGAGGCTATATGAACCACTTCCCCGCCGGCACTCGGATGGTAATCTTGGGCATAGCATTTTATCAAATCACCTCATTCTTTGGGGCACACGTGAGGAACACAAATGCAAACAAGCCTGAATGGTCCCCAGGACTATATACAACTGAAAACTCACACCCCAGAAGTGACTCGAACCCATACTCCCACAACTGGTATGTACAGGGACGCCTTAATCCGCTTGACCATCACGACCGGACAAAATGAAGTGATAGCCGAGGCTATATGAACCACTTCCCCGCCGGCACTCGGATGGTAATCTTGGGCATAGCATTTTATCAAATCACCTCATTCTTTGGGGCACACGTGAGGAACACAAATGCAAACAAGCCTGAATGGTCCCCAGGACTATATACAACTGAAAACTCACACCCCAGAAGTGACTCGAACCCATACTCCCACAACTGGTATGTACAGGGACGCCTTAATCCGCTTGACCATCACGACCGGACAAAAGGAAGTGATAGCCGAGGCTATATGAACCACTTCCCCGCCGGCACTCGGATGGTAATCTTGGGCATAGCATTTTATCAAATCACCTCATTCTTTGGGGCACACGTGAGGAACACAAATGCAAACAAGCCTGAATGGTGGCTTCTGGGGTGTGAGTTTTCAGTTGTATATAGTCCTGGGGACCATTCAGGCTTGTTTGCATTTGTGTTCCTCACGTGTGCCCCAAAGAATGAGGTGATTTGATAAAATGCTATGCCCAAGATTACCATCCGAGTGCCGGCGGGGAAGTGGTTCATATAGCCTCGGCTATCACTTCCTTTTGTCCGGTCGTGATGGTCAAGCGGATTAAGGCGTCCCTGTACATACCAGTTGTGGGAGTATGGGTTCGAGTCACTTCTGGGGTGTGAGTTTTCAGTTGTATATAGTCCTGGGGACCATTCAGGCTTGTTTGCATTTGTGTTCCTCACGTGTGCCCCAAAGAATGAGGTGATTTGATAAAATGCTATGCCCAAGATTACCATCCGAGTGCCGGCGGGGAAGTGGTTCATATAGCCTCGGCTATCACTTCCTTTTGTCCGGTCGTGATGGTCAAGCGGATTAAGGCGTCCCTGTACATACCAGTTGTGGGAGTATGGGTTCGAGTCACTTCTGGGGTGTGAGTTTTCAGTTGTATATAGTCCTGGGGACCATTCAGGCTTGTTTGCATTTGTGTTCCTCACGTGTGCCCCAAAGAATGAGGTGATTTGATAAAATGCTATGCCCAAGATTACCATCCGAGTGCCGGCGGGGAAGTGGTTCATATAGCCTCGGCTATCACTTCCTTTTGTCCGGTCGTGATGGTCAAGCGGATTAAGGCGTCCCTGTACATACCAGTTGTGGGAGTATGGGTTCGAGTCACTTCTGGGGTGTGAGTTTTCAGTTGTATATAGTCCTGGGGACCATTCAGGCTTGTTTGCATATATATATATGTCGTACCTAGTAGCCAGAACGCACTTCTATGCCTACTATTCAAGGCCCGATTTGCCTAATAAGCCAAGTTTTCATGAATTAATTGTTTTTCGACTACCTAACCTACCTAACCTAACCTAACCTAACGTTTTCGGCTACCTAACCTAACCTAACCGATAAAGATAGGTTAGGTTAGGTAGGGTTGGTTAGGTTCGGTCATATATCTACATTAATTTTAACTCCAATAAAAAAAAATTGACGTCATACGTAATGAAATGGGTAGCTTTATAATTTCATAAGAAAAAAATTAGAGAAAATATACTAATTCATGAAAACTTGGCTTATTAGGCAAATCGGGCCTTGAATAGTAGGCATAGAAGTGCGTTCTGGCTACTAGGTACGACATATATATATATATATATATATATATATATATATATATATATATATATATATATATATATATATATATATATATATATGTCGTACCTAGTAGCCAGAACGCACTTCTCAGCCTACTATGCAAGGCCCGATTTGCCTAATAAGCCAAGTTTTCCTGAATTAATATATTTTCTCTAATTTTTTTCTTATGAAATGATAAAGCTACCCATTTCATTATGTATGAGGTCAATTTTTTTTTATTGGAGTTAAAATTAACGTAGATATATGACCAAACCTAACCAACCCTACCTAATCTAACCTAACCTATCTTTATAGGTTAGGTTCGGTTAGGTAACCGAAAAAGTTAGGTTAGGTTAGGTTAGGTAGGTTAGGTAGTCGAAAAACAATTAATTCATGAAAACTTGGCTTATTAGGCAAATCGGGCCTTGCATAGTAGGCTGAGAAGTGCGTTCTGGCTACTAGGTACGACATATATATATATATATATATATATATATATATATATATATATATATATATATATATATATATATATATATATATATATATATATATATGTCGTACCTAGTAGCCAGAACGCACTTCTCAGCTTACTATACAAGGCCCGATTTGCCTAATAATCCAAGTTTTCATGAATTAATGTTTTTTCGACAACCTAACCTACCTAACTTAACCTAAACTAAGTTTTCCGGCTGCCTAACCTAACCTAACCTATAAATATAGGTTAGGTTAGGTTAGGTAGGATTGGTTAGGTTCGGTCATATATCTAAGTTAATTTAAACTCCAATAAAAAGCAATTGACCTCATACATAATGAAATGGGTAGCTTTATCATTTCATAAGAAAAAAAATAGAGAAAACATTTTAATTCAGAAAAAATTGCCTTATTAGGCAAATCGGGCCTTGCATAATAAGCTGAGAAGTGCATTCTGGCTACTAGGTACGACATATATATATATATATATATATATATATATATATATATATATATATATATATATATATATATATATATATATATATATATATATATATATATATGTCGTACCTAGTAGCCAGAACTCACTTCTCAGCCTACTATTCAAGGCCCGATTTGCCTAATAAGCCAAGTTTTCCTGAATTAATATATTTACTATAATTTTTTTCTTATGAAATGATAAAGCAACCCTTTTCTCTATGTATGAGGTCAATTTTTTTTTATTGGAGTTAAAATTAACGTAGATATATGACCGAACCTAACCAACCCTACCTAACCTAACCTAACCTATATTTATAGGTAAGGTTAGGTTAGGTAGCCAAAAAAAGCTAGGTTAGGTTAGGTTAGGTAGACGAAAAAACATTAATTCATGAAAACTTGGCTTATTAGGCAAATCGGGCCATGAATAGTAGGCTGAGAAGTGCGTTCTGGCTACTAGGTACGAAATATATATATATATATATATATATATATATATATATATATATATATATATATATATATATATATATATATATATATATATATATATATATATATATATATATATATATATATATGTCGTACCTAGTAGCCAGAACGCACTTCTCAGCCTACTATGCAAGGCCCGATTTGCCTAATAAGCCAAGTTTTCATGAATTAATGTTTTTTCGACTACCTAACCTACCTAACCTAACCTAACCTAACTTTTTCTGCTACCTAACCTAACCTAACCTATAAAGATAGGTTTGGTTAGGTTAGGTTGGGTTAGTTAGGTTCGGTCATATATCTACGTTAATTTTAACTCCAATAAAAAAAATTGACCTCATACATAATGAAATGGGTAGCTTTATCATTTGATAAGAAAAAAATTAGAGAAAATATATTAATTCAGGAAAACTTGGCTTATTAGGCAAATCGGGCCTTGCATAGTAGATCAAAAAGTGCGTTCTGGCTACTAGGTACGACATATATATATATATATATATATATATATATATATATATATATATATATATATATATATATATATATATATATGTCGTATCTAGTAGCCAGAACACACTTCTCAGCCTACTATGCAAGGCCCAATTTGCCTAATAAGCCAAGTTTTCATGAATTAATATATTATCTCAAATTTTTTTCTAATGAAATGATAAAGCTACCCATTTCATTAGGTATGAGGTCATTTTTTTTTTATTGGAGTTAAAATTAACGTAGATATATGACCGAACCTAACCAACCCTACCTAACCTCAATAGGGTGACTTGAACTGGCGTTCTAGAGGGTAAGTGTGATACACCATTCCCCAGAGGCCAGAGTGTAGGCGGGCCAATCGTAAAATCCTGGTTGGGCACCATTTCGGGCTTCCAGAACCTCCTAGTGAGTTCAGTAGAGGTCTGGGGCTGGTTGGATTTTGTTCTATCGTGACTTCGGACATGATTAGACAAAAGGTAGGTGCCCGGGAATCACCAGAACGCCGGCTCATATTACCTGATTTCCCCAAATTTATTTTCTCATTACGTATCACGCAAGTGTGCTTTCTGTTTGATAGATATAAATAATTTGTGATCTATATAAAGTTGAGAAAGCTATGCACATGATTGTTTAATTAATGATAGTCTAAATTTTGTAGGAAATGAAATTTTAAGATTATATGAAAAACTGATGGTAAATAAATTTGGTCAACTGGTAATTAATTGTTAAATATCTTTTTTGGATATCCAAAACTGTAAACTTGATAAAATTCTTAGTAGGTGTGTCTTTCACACACACACATACACACACACACACACACACACACACACACACACACACACACACACACACACACACACACACACACACACATACACACACACACACACACACACACACACGCACACACATACACACACATACACACACACACACACACACACACACACACACACACACACACACACACACACACACACACACACACACACACACACACACACACACACACACACACATACACCAATCCGGGAGTATGCGGCCCCAGCATTGAGCCCTGACCTTGTCAAGCACAAGACGAAGCTGGAAAAAGTCCAAAGGTATGCCACTAGACTAGTCCCAGAACTAAGAGGCATGAGTTACGAGGAAAGGCTGCGGGAAATGCACCTTAAGACACTGGAAGACAGAAGAGTAAGGGGAGACATGATCACAACCTACAAAATTCTTAGAGGAATCGACCGGGTAAACAAGGATAAACTATTCAACATTGGTGGGACGCGAACAAGGGGACACAGGTGGAAACTGAGTACCCACATGAGCCACAGAGACGTTAGAAGGAACTTTTTCAGTGTCAGAGTAGTTAACGGATGGAATGCATTAGGCAGTGATGTGGTGGAGGCTGACTCCATACACAGTTTTAAATGTAGATATGATAGAGCCCAATAGGCTCAGGAATTTGTACACCAGTTGATTTACAGTTGAGAGGCGGGACCAAAGAGCCAATGCTCAACCCCCGCAAGCACAAATAGGTGAGTACACACACACACACACACACACACACACAAACACACACACACACCTACTGATGTAGTAGGCTCAGGAATCTGTACACCAGTTGATTGACAGTTGAGAGCCGGGACCAAAGAGCCAAAACTCAACCCTTGCAAGCACAAATAGGTGAGTACAAATATATGAGTACACACACACTCACACAGGGGCCTGTGGTTGAGTGGACTGCGTTTCGGACTTGTAATCCTAGGGGTTCGGGTTTGATCCCCGGTGATGACAGAAACAAAATGGGCAGAATTTCTTTCCCCCTTGATGCCCATGTTACCTAGCAGTAAATAGGTACCTGGGAGTTACACAGCTGTTACGGGCTGCTTCCTGTGTGTACTCACCTAGTTGTACTCACCTAGTTGTGTTTCTGGGGATTGAGCTTTGGCTCTTTGGTCCCGCCTCTCAACCGTCAATCAACATGTGTACAGATTCCTGAGCCTATTGGGCTCTATCATATCTACACTTGAAACTCTGTATGGAGTCAGCCTCCACCACATCACTTCCTAATGCATTCCATTTGTCAACCACTCTGACACTTAAAAAGTTCTTTCTAATATCTCTGTGGTTCATTTGGGCACTCAGTTTCCACTTGTGTCCCCTTGTGCGTGTTCCCCTTGTGTTAAATAGACTGTCTTTATCTACCCTATCAATTCCCTTCAGAATCTTGAATGTGGTGATCATGTCCCCCTTAACTCTTCTGTCTTCCAGCAAAGTGAGGTTTAATTCCCGTAGTCTCTCCTCGTAGCTCATACCTCTCAGCTCGGGTACTAGTCTGGTGGCAAACCTTTGAACCTTTTCCAGTTTAGTCTTATCCTTGACTAGATATGGACTCCATGCTGGGACTGCATACTCCAGGATTGGCCTGACATATGTGGTATACAAAGTTCTGAATGATTCTTTACATAAGATTCTGAATGCCGTTTGTATGTTGGCCAGCCTGGCATATGCCGCTGATGTTATCCGCTTGATATGTGCTGCAGGGGATAGGTCTGGCGTGATATCAACCCCCAAGTCTTTTTCCTTCTCTGACTCCTGAAGAATTTCCTCTCCCAGATGATACCTTGTATCTGGCCTCCTGCTCCCTACACCTATCTTCATTACATTACATTTGGTTGGGTTAAACTCTAACAACCATTTGTTCAACCATTCCTTCAGCTTGTCTAGGTCTTCTTGAAGCCTCAAACAGTCCTCTTCTGTTTTAATCCTTCTCATAATTTTAGCATCGTCCGCAAACATTGAGAGAAATGAATCGATACCCTCTGGGAGATCATTTACATATAACAGAAACAAGATAGGACCGAATACAGAGCCCTGTGGGACTCCACTGGTGACTTCACGCCAATCGGAGGTCTCACCCCTCACCGTAACTCTGCTTCCTATTGCTTAGATACTCCCTTCTCCACTGGAGCACCTTACCAGCTGCACCTGCCTGTCTCTCCAGCTTATGTACCAGCCTCTTATGCGGTACTGTGTCAAAGGCTTTCCGACAATCCAAGAAAATGCAGTCCGCACAGCCCTCTTCTTCTTGCTTAGTCTTTGTCACCTGATCGTAGAATTCTATCAAGCCTGTAAGGCTTGATTTACCCTCCCTGAACCCATGTTGGCGATTTGTCACGAAGTCCCTCCTCTCCAGATGTGTTACCAGGTTTTTTCTGACGATCTTCTCCATCACCTTGCATGGTATACATGTCAAGGACACTTGCCTGTAGTTCAGTGCCTCTTGCCTGTCGCCCTTTTTGTATATTGGGACCACATTCGCCGTCTTCCATATTTGTGGTAGGTCTCCAGTATCCAGTGACTTACTATACACTATGGAGAGTGGCAAGCAAAGTGCCTCTGCACACTCTTTCAGTATCCGTGGTGAGATCCCATCTGGACCAACAGCCTTTCTAACATCCAGACCCAGCAGGTGTCTCTTGACCACCTCTCTTGTAATTTCGAACTCTTCCAAGGCCGCCTGGTTTACCTCCCTTTCTCCTAGCACAGTGACCTCACCTTGTTCTATTGTGAAGACCTCCTGGAACCTCTTGTTGAGTTCTTCACACACCTCTCTGTCATTTTCTGTATACCTGTCCTCGCCTGTTTGAAGTTTCAATACCTGTTCTTTCACTGTTGTTTTCCTTCTGATGTGACTGTGGAGTAGCTTTGGTTCGGTCTTGGCTTTGTTTGCTATATCATTTTTAAAACTTTTCTCTGCTTCTCTTCTCACCCTGACGTACTCATTCCTGGTTCTCTGGTATCTCTCTCTGCTTTCTGGTGTTCTGTTATTCCGGAAGTTCCTCCACGCCCTTTTGTTCAGTTTCTTCGCTTCCATAAATGCCCTATTATACCATGGATTCTTCTGTTCCTTCTCGGATTTTTCCCTTTAGGCCGGGATGAACCTGTTTACTGCCTCCTGACACTTTTGGGTAACATAGTCCATCATACCCTGTACAGACTTATCTCTGAGGTCTGTGTCCCAAGGTATTTCACTTAGGAAACTTCTCATCTGTTCATAATTCCCCTTTCGGTATGCCAGCCTTTTGATTCCTAGTTCTTTTTTGGGGGAGATAAGTCCTAGCTCAACCAGGTATTTAAAGTTCAATACAAAGTGGTCACTCATTCCCAAGGGCGCTTCCATCTTAACTTCCCTTATATCCCACTCATTTAGGGTAAATATCAAATCAAGCATTGCTGGTTCATCTTCTCCTCTCATTCTTGTTGGTTCTTTGATGTGCTGGCTTAGAAAGTTTCTTGTTGCCACGTCCAGCAGCTTAGCTCTCCATGTTTCTGGTCCTCCATGCGGGTCTCTGTTCTTCCAATCTATTTTCCCATGGTTGTAGTCTCTCATAAATAGTAGTCCAGATCCATTCCTGCTAGCAACAGAAGCTGCTCTTTCTGTGTATGTGTGTGTGTGTGTGTGTGTGTATACTCACCTGTTTGTGCTTGCAGAATTGAGCATTGACTCTTGGATCCCGCCTTTCCAGCCATCGGTTGTTTACAGCAATGACTCCTGTCCCATTTCCCTATCATACCTAATTTTAAAAGTGTGAATAGAGTTTGCTTCCACAACCTGTTCCCCAAGTGCACTCCATTTTTCTACTACTCTCACGCTAAAAGAAAACTTCCCAACATCTCTGTGACTCATCTGAGTTTCCAGTTTCCACCCATGTCCCCTCGTTCTCTTATTATTACGTGTGAACATTTCATCTATTTCCACTTAGTCAATTCCCCTGAGTATTTTATATATCCCTATCACATCTCGTCTCTCCCCTTTCTTTTCTCTAGTGTCGTAAGGTTCAGTTCCTTCAGACGCGTTTCATATCCCATCCCTCGTAACTCTGGGATAAGCCTCGTCATAACCTCTGAACCGTCTCCAGTTTCCATATGTGTTTCTTCAGGTCGGGGCTCCATAATGGCGCGGCATACTCTAAGATTGGTCTCACGTAGGCAGTGTAAAGCGCCCTAAAAGCCTCCTCACTTAGGTTTCTGAATGAAGTTCAAATTTTCGCCAGTGTAGAGTACACTCCTGTCGTTATCCTATTTACATGTGCCTCAGGAATTAGACTGGGTGTCACATCCACTCCCAGGTCTCTTTCTCGAATCGTTACAGATAGGCAGTTCCCCTTCATTGTGTACTGTCCCTTTGGTCGCCTATCACCTGATCCCATTTCCATAACTTTACATTTTCTCGTGTTGAACTCCAGGAGCCATTTCCCTGACCATCTCTGCAACCTGTTTAAGTACTCCTCGAGGATCCTACAATCCTCATCTGTCACAACTCTTCTCATTAATTTTACGTCATCCGCAAACATTGACATGTATGATTCCATTCCTGTAAACATATCATTTACATAAATTAGAAAGAGGATTGGTCCCAGCACAGATCCTCGTGGTACTCCACTCGTTACTGTACGCCAGTCCGACTTCTCGCCCCTTACCATTACCCTCTGGCTCCTTCCTGTTAGGTAGTTCCTCACCCATGCTAGAACCTTTCCGCTTACTCCCGCCTGCCTCTCAAGTTTGTTCAGCAGTCTCATGTGCGGTACTATATCAAAGCCCTTTTGGCAGTCAATAAATATGCAGTCTGCCCAGCCTTCTCTGTCCTGCCTTATCCTTGTTACTTTATCATAGAATTCTAAAAGGTTTGTTAGGCAAGATTTTCCTGTCCAGAACCCATGTTGGTGCTTGTTTACAAACCCAATGCTCTCCAGGTGCTCAACAAGTCTTAGCCTAATTATTCTTTCAAGTATTTTGCAGGGGATGCTTGTCAGTGATACGGGTCTGTAGTTAAGTGCCTCCTCCCTATCACCTTTCTTAAAAATCGGTACGACATTTGCCTCCTTTCAGCAACTGGGCAATTCTCCCGACATAAGTGACTCATTAAAGATCATTGCTAGAGGCACGTTGAGAGCCTGCGCTGCCTCTTTTAGTATCCACGGTGATACTTTGTCTGGTCCAACCCCTTTAGTTGCATCCAGTGTTGTCAACTGTTTCATTACCTCCTCTGCTGTCACCTCTATATCTGATAGTCTTTCATCTAGGGTATTCTCTTCTAACAATGGGAGCTCCTCAGGCTCGGTTGTGAACACTCCATGGAAACTGGCATTCAGTACCTCGCAGATTTCCTTGTCCCTTTCTGTATATGCCCCTTCTGTTTTCCTCAGTCTTGTCACTTGGTCATTTACCGACATCTTCCTTCTTATATGGCTATGTAGTAATTTAGGTTGCTTTTTCGCTTTGATTGCAATATCATTCTCATAATTTCTTTCCGACACTCGTCTTATGTTAATGTATTCGTTCCTAGCTCTGCTACATCTAATCCTGTTGTCCTCTGTCCTTTGTCTTCTGTACTTCCTCCACTCCCTCCTGCTTCTCACTTTTGCTTCCTGACACTGTCTATTAAACCATGGGTTATTATAATCCATCCTGCTTTTTTCCTTTACTGTTGGAATAAATCTCTCTTCAGCCTCCTTGCATTTCCATATGACTTGGTTCATCATACCTTGCACTGTTTTTCCTCTAATTCCTTCTTCCCAGTGCACTTCTCCCAGGTAGCCACTTATCCATCTTTAGTCACCTTTTCTGTAATCAAGTCTCCTTTCCCGGACCTCTTGTCCTTTGGTCACAATTTTAAGCTCCATCATGTAGTCAAAGACTTGGACACAATGGTCACTGGCTCCAAGTGGTATTTCATGCTCCAAATGCTCGATGTCTTCTACATTCTGGGTGAAAATGAGGTCTAATAGACTGGGCGTATCCCTCTCCTCTTTCCCTAGTGTCTTCCTTCGCATGTTGTGTTAGGAAATTCCTGTCAATAACGTCTACCAGCTTCGCTCCCCAGGTCTCCTCCCACGCCATGGGGATTCTCGTTTCCCAATCTATCTCTCCGGGATTTAAGTCCCCCATGACCAGCAGCTTCGCTCTCATTCTATGCGCTGTTGTTGCTGCCCTCTGCAGTTCATCTATACATGCTTTGTTGCTGTCCTTATACTCCTGCCTGGGCCTTCTACTGTTTGGTGGGAGATTGTAGAGTATTCAGATTACAATCTTCTTCCCATTCACTGTCAGAGTTCTTTGTATGGAGTTCGTGCTTTCATTGGTACCCGGATTTTCCAGCTTATCAAACTTCCATTTCTGCTTTACTAGGAGTGCCACTCCTCCTCCCTGTCTCTGTGTCTTTTCTTTTTTTTTCACCTGGTACCCTTCTGGAAAGATTGCATCCGAGATCATGCCATTTATTTTAGTTTCCACTATTGCCACTATGTCTGGGTCTGCCTCACTAACTCTTTCTTTTATCTCTTCTGCTTTATTTATTTTATTTTATTTTATTTATTTATATACAAGAAGGTACATTGGGTTTGTGAGAATGCATTGAATAGTACAGTATTTACAATCTTGTAAAGCCACTAGTACGCATAGCGTTTCGGGCAGGTCCTTAATCTAACAGATAATTTTAAGCAGGTAATTTATATCAGAATTGATAAATGATAACAAATACATTGCAAGAGAAAAATGAGATGAGAGAGCTTAGTAAGAATATTAAAGCACATTGTTATATTAAAGCTCTGATTGATTACATTGGCAGCTTGATTGGTAATTTAAACAAGATTAATAGACACCATACAGCAGATTGACAGCACATATAAGACAGCAATGATGACCATGGTAAAGATGCTCATATTGGGTGCATAAAGATTGGGAGACTGGGTAGCAATAGATACAGATAAACAAGATTAATTAACACCATACAGCCAATTGGCAGCACATATAAGAAGACAGCAATGATCACAATGGTAAAGATGTTCAAATTGGGAACATAAAGGTTTGGAGATTGGGTAGCAATAGATATAGTGCAATTTTAAGGCAAAAGGTGAAAAACTATGAAGATGAAATTAGGTACTTTTTAGTATTGATTTTGAATGATGTAAAAGTTGGACAGCTTTTCAATTCAATAGGGAGTGAGTTCCATAAACTGGGTCCCTTTATTTGCATAGAGTGTTTACACAGATTAAGTTTAACTCTGGGGATATCAAAGAGATATTTATTTCTGGTGTGGTGATAATGGGTCCTATTACATCTGTCCAGGAAGAGTTTCAGAGCAGGATTTGCATTTAAGAACAGGGTTTTGTAAATGTAGTTGACACAAGAGAATTTATGGAGTGAGATTATGTTTAGCATATTTAGGGAGTTAAACAAGGGGCCGAGTGTTGCCTGAAAGCAGAATTTGATATTATTCTGATAGCAGATTTTTGCTGGGTGATGATGGACTTGAGGTGGTTTGTAGTGGTTGAACCTCATGCACAGATACCATAGTTGAGATAAGGATAGATTAGTGCATAATATAGAGAGATGAGAGCAGAGTTAGGTACATAATATCTGATTTTGGAGAGTATACCAACTGTTTTAGAGACTTTCTTAGTTATGTGTTGTATGTGGGTACTGAAGTTGAGTCTCTTGTCTAGGAATATGCCAAGAAACTTCTCATCATTTTTATTGCTAATGTTTACATTGTCTATCTGAAGCTGAATTGCATTTGTAGATTTGCTTCCAAATAAGATGTAGTAGGTCTTTTCTATGTTAAGTGTTAGTTTGTTGGTTGACATCCAAAAGTGGACTTTTTTTAGTTCATTATTAACAACATTATTTAGTGTATGTGGGTTGGGGTTGTAGTAGATGAGGGTAGTATCATCAGCAAACAAAATAGGTTTCAGAATGTTAGAGACATTAGGCAGATCATTGATGTATATAAGAAATAGAAATTTATTGGATACCCCATCACCATTGGTGTACCAAACCTTGAGACTCTTCTTGGAAACTCTGGTGCCATAGTTCCCCTTTTCACTGGGGATCTGGGGGTAGTGATTGGCCTACTAGGGGGTGTCTGGGGGCAAATGGGGGCTGTGGGGGTGTCTGGGGGGGTGCTAGGGGGTGCCTGGGAGTGCCTGGTAGGCGAATCGGGTCTGGGCATCTATGGGGTAGGAAGGGCATAATGGGTCTGAAAGTTAGGGGAGTCTGAATGGCATTGGGGGATTGAGAAACAGAGTTAGACTGAGTGTCTTATAGAGGTTGAGAGGTTGTGGGGGGGGGGAGATATTGAGGGTAGAGGGCTGAGAGGAGAATGGAGCATGGGTGCTGGGAGTGGAAGAGAGGGTGTATTAGTTAGGGGGGGGATCAGGGGTAGGTGGGGGTTTTGTGGTAGAAGAGGGGAAGAGGTAGATGGGGGAAGGTGTTAGGGTGGTCACAAGGTGAGAGGGTTAAATGAGGGCTGGAGGTGCATAGGAAGGGTGAGGGTTGGGTGGGGTTTGGGGGTGAGTGGAAGAGGGGTGCAGTGGAAGCTGGGATGGAGCAGATGGAATTGAAAGCAGTAGGGTAGAAGGGGCAGGGGAGTAGGAGGGGGTATTAGGGGAGAGGGGGATGGGGAATCCACAAATCCCTTGTGGATTTGTGTGTGTGTGTGTACTCACCTACTTGCACAATAGGTGTACTCACCTAGTTGTGTTTGTGGGGATTGAGGTCTGGCTCTTTGGTCCCGCCTCTCAACCGTCAATTAACAGGTGTACAGATTCCTGAGCCTATTGGGCTCTATCATATCTACACTTGAAACTGTGTCTGGAGTCAGCCTCCACCACATCACTTCCTTATGCATTCCATTTGTCAACCACTCTGACACTAAAAAAGTTCTTTCTAATATCTCTGTGGCTCATTTGGGCACTCAGTTTCCACCTGTGTCCCCTTGTGCGTGTGCTTCTTGTGTTAAATAGCCTGTTTTTATCTACCCAATCAATTCCCTTCAGAATCTTGAATGTGGTGATCATGTCCCCCCTAACTCTTCTGTCTTCCAGCGAAATGAGGTTTAATTCCCGTAGTCTCTCCTCGTAGCTCATACCTCTCAGCTCGGGTACTAGTCTGGTGTCAAACCTTTGAACCTTTTCCAGTTTAGTCTTATTCTTCACTAGATATCGACTCCCTGCTGGGGCTGCATACTTCAGCATTGGCCTGACATATGTGGTATACAAAGTTCTGAATGATTCTTTACACATGTTTCTGAATACCGTTAGTATGTTGGCCAGCCTGGCATATGCCGCTGATGTTATCCTCTTGATATGTGCTGCAGGAGACAGGTCAGGCGTGATATCAACCCCCAAGTCTTTTTCTTTCTCTGACTCCTGAAGAATTTCCTCTCCCAGATGATACCTTGTATCTGGCTTTCAGCTCCCTACACCTATTTTCATTACATTACATTTGGTTGGGTTAAACTCTAACAACCATTTGTTCGACCATTCCATCAGCTTGTCTAGGTCTTCTTGAAGCCTTAAACAGTCCTCTTCTGTCTTAATCCTTCTCATAATTTTGGCATCGTCTATCAAACATTGAGAGAAATGAATCGATACCCTCTGGGAGATCATTTACATATATCAGAAACAAGATAGGACCGAGTAAGAGCCCTGTGGGAATCCACTGGTAACTTCACGCAAATCACAGGTCTCACCCCTCACCGTAACTCTCTGCTTCCTATTGCTTAGATACTCCCTTATCCACTGAAGCACTTTACCAGCTACACCTCTCTCAAGCTTATGTACCAGCCTCTTATGCGGTACTGTGTCAAAGGCTTTCCGACAATCCAAGGAAATCCAGTCCACCCAGCCCTCTCTTTCTTGCGTATTCTTTGTCACCTGGTCGTAGAATTCTATTAAACCAGTCAGGCAAGATTTACCCTCCCTGAACCCAATGTTGGCGATTTGTCACAAAGTCCCTTCTCTCCAGATGTGTTACCAGGTTTTTTCTCACGATCTTCTCCATCACCTTGCATGGTATACAAGTCAAAGACCCTGGCCTGTAGCTCAGTGCCTCTTGCCTGTCGCCCTTTTTGTATATTGGGACCACATTCGCCGTCTTCCATATTTCTGGTAGGTCTCCCGTCTCCAGTGACTTACTATACACTATGGAGAGTGGCAAGCAAAGTGCCTCTGCACACTCTTTAAGTACCCATGGTGAGATCCCGACTAGATCAACAGCCTTTCTAACATCTAGATCCATCAGATGTCTCTTGACCTCCTCTCTCGTAATTTCGAACTCTTCCAAGGCCGCCTGGTTTACCTCCCTTTCTCCTCGCACAGTGACCTCACCTTGTTCTATTGTGAAGACCTCCTGGAACCTCTTGTTGAGTTCTTCACACACCTCTTTGTCATTCTCTGTATACCTGTCCTCGCCTGTTCTAAGTTTCAATACCTGTTGTTTCACTGTTGTTTTCCTTCTGATGTGACTGTGGAGAAGCTTTGGTTCGGTCTTGGCTTTGTTTGCTATATCATTTTCAAAACTTTTCTCTGCTTCTCTTCTCACCTGACGTGCTTTCTGGTGTTCTGTTATTCCGGAAGTTCCTCCACGCCCTTTTTTTCAGTTTCTTCGCTTCCATACATGCCCTATCATACTATGGATTCTTCTGTTGCTTCTCGGATTTTTCCCTTTGGGCCGGGATGAACCTGATTACTGCCTCCTGACACTTTTGGGTAACATAGTCCATCATACCTTGTACAGACTTATCTCTGAGATCTGTGTCCCAAGGTATTTCCCTTAGGAAACTACTTATCTGTTCATAATTCCCCTTTCGGTATGCCAGCCTTTTGATTCCTAGTTCTTTTTTGGGGGAGATTGTTCCTAGCTCTATCAGGTACTCAAAGTTCAATACACTGTGATCGCTCATTCCCAGGGGTGCTTCCATCCTAACTTCCCTAATATCCCGCTCATTTAGGGTAAATATCAAATCAAGCATTGCTGGTTCATCTTCTCCTCTCATTCTTGTTGGTTCCTTGATGTGCTGGCTTAGAAAGTTTCTTGTTGCCATGTCCAGCTGCTTAGCTCTCCATGTTTCTGGTCCTCCATGCGGGTCTCTGTTCTCCCAATCTATTTTCCCTTGGTTGACGTCTCCCATAATTAGTAGTCTAGATCCATTCCTGCTAGCAATAGAAGCTGTTCTTTCTGTTATGTTAATGGTGGCCATGTTGTTTCTATCATATTCCTGTCTGAGTCTTCTGTCATTTGGTGTTGGATTATATATGACTACGACTAAAAAAACATTCCCTCCATTTGTTATGGTACCTACTATGTAGTCACTGAAACCTTCACAGCCCTGAATAACCATCTTCTCAAAATCCCAGCCTTTTCTTTTCAGCAGAGCTACACCACCACCACCTCTTCCTTCCCTCTCTTTCCTTATACCATAACAGTCCTGTGGGAACACTGCATTTGTTATCGATTTCGTTAGCTTTGTTTCTGTGAGGGCTATTATGTCTAGGTTTTCCTCTAGTACCCTTTCTCCAAGTTGATTTGTGGGAACCGACCTGTGAGATTTATATTTATTTAATTTATATGAATTTATATTTACGTTAATTTATATACTTCGATAGCAATTTGTATAATGTTAAGTGGACTGTATTTCTGCAATAATCTCAATCTCACAAATCGATCCTCTACACATTTGGGGGGTTTATTAATTGAATATATGCAGCCAATCAAACTACAGTAATAGACTACATACATTGAAGAGGTTCCTTATCCTATAGTACAGCAGGTTAGTCCACCAGGTATAACTAGGGTGTAGACACCAAATTATCCTCTTTGAGGTAGCTTCCATCACCCAGTAACTGATGCACAAAGCCTTGCTTCCTCGTCTTGACCTGTTAAAAGGGCGCTAGCTGTTAAGCCAGATACCTATATATGACAAGCTATATCAGAGAAAATACTGTACATGGAACATTGAAGACCTGGCTTAATTACCTTTAGTATGAGGCGATTTCGTGATCTAATTGGCTCACCCTACCCAATGACATTAATGGCCACTAATGATAGATATACAGGTTTCGGAAAGACACTTAACTTGAATTTGTTGACAGCGTGTGATAATGGTACACCTTTGGTTTCCATAACACTTCGTCCAAGTAAAATTAACAGGAGCCGTATTTGCTCCCTGCGCCTCTGGTCTCAATAATGTCTAACACTCCATACTATTGACGCTACTGGCCGACATTGTCCAGATATGATAGGAGCCGAATTTGCTCCACACGTCTCGGAGGTGACACAACAATGGCTGCCCTCCTTCCCCACTGACGCCTGGCCTACATTGTCCAGATGACGGAAAGTGATAGAAGGGTCACATTTACTCTACTTTAATACTGATAATTAAGTTAATTTATATGAGATGTTTTATGATGGTAAAGTCCAAAGACTAATGTATTTAAGAATAATTCCCAGCAGAATAGCTGGTGAATTTATAATCGTATGTGGTGATGATATCCCGTTTTCTTTAGTCGGTAATTCCACTACAAGTTACATTTTCTATGGGTAACTTGTTGGTAATACAGCAGCAATTATTATCTGTCTGTATGATATATTAAATGGTGTCGGATTTTCCGACATGATTTGCTTTATTCGTAATCCCTCTATGTTTGTGTACATTGCTTTGAGGCTCACTTTCTTCTGTCCCTTCTCAAATCTCCTCCTTGGTGAGTGTTCTGCTGGTGGGGGGGGGGGGAAGCTGTTCCATGGGTGTGAGGACCTGTGAGGTGGATAACAGGGTCTCAGAGAATACTGGGATGGGGGGTGGGGGGATCCAGTGAAGGGAGAGAGACAGGGAGGGTATGGGGTGAAAGGGGAGGGAGGACAGCAAGGAAAAGGGGGAAGGTGGACTCGGTGGGAGGAGGGGAGGGGGGACTCGGTGGGAGGATGGGAGTGGTAGAAGGGTGGGGATTGGGGTTTGGGGGGAGGGAGGGTGAGGGCAGGGAGGGTTTGGGGTAGGAGGGTGTTCTATGCTGAGGAGGGTGGCGGGGTTGTCCTTCCCGCTGGTGTTACTGGGTAGTTGCTTGTGGGTTCCCCCTCGCCTCTGGGGGTGTTGTGTTGGGAGCTGTGATTTCCTGGTGTTCCCCTCTCACCCTGCGCCTCTTCCTTGCTTCTGCCTCCACGGCTCTCTCCTCCCTCATCATGTCTCTCTGGAGGAATACATTTTTGAGCTCTCCCACATTTTTCAGGCAGCTCTTCCTTGATAGAATCTTCTCCTTTGTGCTCTCGTTTGCAAACACTATCTTTAACACTCAGTCTCAGTCTTTGTTGTACCATCCTAGCCTGAAAACCTTCTCAATGCTATGCTCAGCCCCTTCCATGTCTAGTGCCTTCAGTATTTCATTCACTGCTGCTTTGTCCTTGTCATTCCACTCTGTCGTATTGGAGCCTTCCTGCTCTTTAATGCCCACAGCAACCACTGATCTTTTCCTTTCCAGCAGTTGGCTAGTGGAGCGTGCCACTTCCTGTGAGGTGGCTGCTTTCATGGCCACCTCCATCACTGCAGACATTACTTCAGAGTTATTTTTTTTTAGCATTTCTGCAAATGTTACTTTTATTGTGGCATTCTCTTCCAAAGTACTATTACCACCTTCTGTGTGTGTGTGTGTGTGTGTGTGTGTGTGTGTGTGTGTGGGTGTGTGTGGAAAAAAACAATTAGTAGTTTGTAACAGTAGATTTATTGGCAGTTGAGAGACGGTGTTATGGCCACAATGGGTCGGAACCGGGTTCTTTTCTGGGGGTACTAAAGTTCTGGTATCCTACCCCAAGTTAGTAGTGGCTTTCAAGGAGTGAGCTCGGTAATGCAAGTTAAACAAATAGGGGGGTGCAGTAAATACTACACTTCATTGATTATCCATATATTCACATATATAATTAATTTCCCATCACCTCATGTATATAGTCCTAACAGAAGTATTTCTACACTTAACATGTACAAAAATGTCTCTCATGGAACACTATGAATTCTTCGATGCTCAATCGATGCAGTCTTGTAAGCTACCGTGTTTCCTCATCCATAGTACTATCCTTAGCCGGTACTTTGAAACAACAATGAGTCTACCCTGTCCACGGGCCAGCCAAACCACAGCCTCACTAAGTGCTTCCTCGTGAATGCTCACAATCACAGTCCAGCCTGTGTTGGCAGATACCATCAGCCTCGCGCTGCTGGGCCACTTCACGTGCAAATACTAGGGTAGCGAGACCTAGGCAGGAGCTTCATGCAACTCGCTTGTTACTCTCCTCCTCAGCACCTTAGTCAGTCGTCTCTTCTGTTAGCCAGCCCCGGGTACGTCGAATCCTGTCACTGCCACTCCACAGGCAGACAGTACAACACTTCACAGTTCTTCTCCAGCGGCGGCTCACTGCTTCCGTAAAGCAGAATGGTGTAGAGAGACCTTGGCTGCCCTGGGTAGACTGACTGTCCTCGTATCACAGCAGCCCTACATCGACTCTGTGGATACAGACACGTCGTCAGTACACTGGGACACTAGGAAACAACACTTACTGACTTAGACACATACATCCAACTTTGATTATGATAGATGGCGCTGTTTTTCTAGGCCCCACCTCACTAGAGGTCAGCACCAGCTACCTCACGAGCTGACTAGGACTGGAATCTAGTGCCTTTTGACGATATAGTCCTGTCACTACTAGATGGTGTCGTCCATGTTGTGGGGGGGTTTCGGGAGCAGACTCACAGATGGCATTGACGTCGCTACTCCGTGCTCTGACGATGGACTTGGGTTCATAACAGACGGGCCGAAAGAGCAGAGCTCAATCCCCGCAAGCACACCTAGGTGAATACAACTAGGTGGATACACACAGAAATCACAATAGGGTAATGCATCAAGTGAACAAATCCACAAGGGCCGTGATGAGGGTTTGAACTTGTTCATTTGATGCATCACCCTATTGGGATTTTTGTGTGTAATGAAGTGATGGCAAAGAAGTACAGCAGCTTGTTGGCAGAGCTCAGGTGCATGGGGGAATTGTGGAAAACCCTTGTTTGTGTCTCGGAGAGGCTGCAGGATCCGTGCGAATTCAGTGGAATTCCTGGTTGCCATTCTTTTGACCATGTCGTGGCCTAGTCGAGTAAGGCAGTGTCTGGGATCATCCTGTGTGTAAGTTCGAACCCTCATCACGGCCCTTGTTGATTTGCTCTTTAGGTGAATACAAGTCGTATTCGACTTGTATTCCCCTAAATACAAGGTGAAGTCGTACGCACAATGGGCACTACGACTCCCAAGGCAGAAACAAATGGGCAGAGTTGCCATCACCTGATGGGCCTGTTCACCTAGAAATAAATAGATACTTGGAAGATAGACAGGACATCCTGCAATAAGTGTAAGATGCGTGTAGTAGAGATGCTAGAGGAAAATAGGTTGTGAGTCAGAACATTAGACAGACACAGTTTCAAGTGTAGATATGATAGAGCCCAATATGCTCAGGAATCTGTACACCTGCTAATGGACGGTTGAGAGGCGGGACCAAAGAGCCAGACCTCAACCCCCACAAACACAACAAGGTGAGTACACAGACACACACACACTAGGTGAGTACACCTATTATGCAAGTAGGTTTAGTACACACACACACAAATTCACAAGGGATTTGTGGATTCCCCATCCCCCTCTCCCCTAATACCCCCTCCTACTCCCCTGCCCCTTCTACCCTACTGCTTTCAATTCCATCTGCTCCATCCCAGCTTCCACTGCACCCCTCTTCCACTCACCCCCAAACCCCACACAACCCTCACCCCTCCTATGCACCTCCAGCTCTTGCGTATTTCTTGCGTATTCTTTGTCACCTGGTCGTAGAATTCTATTAAACCAGTCAGGCAAGATTTACCCTACCTGAACCCATGTTGGCGATTTGTCACGAAGTCCCTTCTCTCCAGATCTGTTACCAGGTTTTTTCTCACGATCTTTTCCATCACCTTGCATGGTATACAAGTCAAAGACCCTGGCCTGTAGTTCAGTGCCTCTTGCCTGTTGCCCTTTTTGTACAATGGGACCATATTCGCATCTTCCATATTTCTGGTAGGTCTCCCGTCTCCAGTGACTTACTATACACTATAGAGAGTGGCAAGCAAAGTGCCTCTGCACACTCTTTAAGAACTCATGATGAGATCCCGTCTAGACCAACAGCCTTTCTAACATCCAGATCCATCAGGTGTCTTTTGACCTCCTCTCTCGTAATTTCGAACTCTTCCAAGGCCGCCTGGTTTACCTCCCTTTCTCCTAGCATAGTGACCTCACCTTGTTCTATTGTGAAGACTTCCTGGAACCTCTTGTTGAGTTCTTCACACACCTCTTTGTCATTCTCTGTATACCTGTCCTCGCCTGTTCTAAGTTTCAATACCTGTTCTTTCACTGTTGTTTTCCTTCTGATGTGACTGTGGAAAAGCTTTGGTTCGGTCTTGACTTTGTTTGCTATACCATTTTCAAAACTTTTCTCTGCTTCTCTTCTCACCCTGACGTGCTTTCTGGTGTTCTGTCGTTCCGAAAGTTCCTCCACGCCCTTTTTTTCAGTTTCTTCGCTTCCATACATGCCCTATCATACTATGGATTCTTCTGTTGCTTCTCGGATTTTTCCCTCTGGGCCGGGATGAACCTGATTACTGCCTCCTGACACTTTTGGGTAACATAGTCCATCATACCTTGTACAGACTTATCTCTGAGGTCTGTGTCCAAAGGTATGTGTCGTGGTGTATAGTGTCGTGGAGTGTAGTGTCGTGGAGTAAAGTGTCGTTGTGTATAGTGTCGTTGTGTATAGTGTCGTTGAGTATAATGTCATGGAGTATAGTGTCGTAGAGTATAATGTCGTGATGTATAGTGTCGTGGTGTACGGTGTCGTGGTGTATAGTGTCGTGGTGTATAGTGTCGGGGAGAATAGTGTCGTTGAGTATAGTGTCGTGGTGTATAGTGTCGTGGAGTACAGTGTCGTGGTGTATAGTGTCGTGGTGTATAGTGTCGTGGAGTATTGTGTAGTGGTGTATAGTGTCGTGGAGTATAGTGTCGTGGAGTATAATGTCGTGGTGTATAGTGTCGTGGTGTATAGTGTCGTGGAGTATAGTGTCGTGGTGTATAGTGTTGTGGTGTACGGTGTCGTGAAGTATAGTATCGTTGTGTAAGGGATCGTGGTGTTTAGTGTCGTGAAATATAATGTCGTGGTGTATAGTGTCGTTGAGTATAGTGTCATGGTGTATTGTGTCGTGGAGAATAGTGTCGTGGTGTATAGTTTCGGTGAGAATAGTGTCGTGTGGATTATAGTGTTGTGGAGTATAGTGTCGTGGTGCATTGTGTCGTGGAGAATAACGTCGTGAAGTATAGTGTCGTGGTGTATAGTATCGTGAAGTATAGTGTCGTGGAGTATAGTGTCATGGATTATAGTGTCGTGGAGTATAGTGTTGTGGAGTATAGTGTCGTGGTGTATAGTGTAATGGAGAATAGTATCGTGCGGATTATAGTGTTGTGGAGTATAGTGTCGTGGTGTATTGTGTCGTGGAGAATAGTGTTGTGGAGTATAGTGGCGTGGTGTATAGTGTCGTAAAGTATAGTGTCGTGGAGTATAGTGTTGCGGAGAATAGTGTCGTGGAGTATAGTGTCGTGGATTATAGTGTCGTGGAGTATAGTGTTGCGGAGTATAGTGTCGTGGTGTATAGTGTCGTGGAGTATAGTGTCGTGCAGTATAGTGTCGTGGAGTATAGTGTCGTGGAGTATAGTGTCGTGGTGTATAGTGCCGTGGAGTATAGTGTCGTGGATTATAGTGTCGTGGAGTATAGTGTTGCGGAGTATAGTGTCGTGGTGTGTAGTGTCGTGGAGTATAGTGTCGTGCAGTATAGTGTCGTGGAGCATAGTGTCGTGGTGTATATAGTTGTGGAGTATATTGTCGTGGAGTATAGTGTTGTGGTGTATAGTTTTGTGGAGTATAGTGTCGTGGTGTATAGTGTTGTGGAGTATAGTGTCGTGGAGTATATTGTCGTGGAGTATAGTGTTGTGGTGTATAGTTTTGTGGAGTATAGTGTCGTGGTGTATAGTGTTGTGGAGTATAGTGTCGTGGAGTATATTGTCGTGGAGAATAGTGTCGTGGAGTATAGTGTCGTGGAGTATAGTGTAGTTGAGAAAAGTGTCGTGGAGTATAGTGTCGTGGAGTATAGTGTCGTGGAGTATAGTGTCGTGGAGAATAGTGTCGGTGTGGATAGTGTCGGGGAGTATATTGTCGTTGTGTATAGTGTCGGTAAGTATAATGTCGTGGAGTATAATAACGTAGGGTATAGTGTCGTGGAGTATAGTGTAGTTGTGAATAATGTCGTGGTGTATAGGGTCGTGGAGTACAATGTCGTGGTGAATAGTGTCGTGGAGTATAGTGTCGTAGAGTATAGTATCGTGGTGTATCGGGTTGTGGAGTATAGTGTCGTGGTGTATAGTGTCGTGGTGTATAGTGTCGTGGATTATAGTGTCGTGGAATACTCCACGACACTATACTCCACGACACTATTAAAAACGACATTGTACTCCACGACCCTATACACCACGACACTATACACCACGACACTATACACCACGACACTATACTCCACGACACTATACTCCATGGAGTGTAGTGTCGTGGAGTATAGTGTAGTGGAGAATAGTGTCTTAAAGTATAGTGCGGAGTATAGTGTCGTGGAGAATAGTGTCTGTGTGGATAGTGTCGTGAAGTATAGTGTCGTGGAGAATAGTGTCTGTGTGGATAGTGTCGTGAAGTATAGTGTCGTGGAGAATAGTGTCCGGGAGTATTGTGTCCTGGAGTATAGTGTCGTGGAGAATAGTGTCCGGGAGTATTGTGTCCTGGAGTATAGTGTCGTTGTGTATAGTGTCGTTGTGTATAGGGTCGTGGAGTATAATGTCGTGGAGTATAATAACGTAGAGTATAGTGTCGTGGAGTATAGTGTCGTGGAGTATAGTGTTGTGGAGCATAATGTCGTGGTGTATAGTATCGTGAAGTATAGTGTCGTGATGTATAGTGTCATTGTGTATAGTATCGTGGATTATAGTGTCGTGGAGTATAATGTTGTGGTGTATAGTGCCGTGGAGTATAGTGTCGTGGAGTATAGTGTCGTGGTGTATGGTGTCATTGTGTATAGTGACGAGGTGTATAGTGTTGTGGAGTATAGTGTCGTGGAGTATAGTGTTGTGTAGTATAGTATCGTGGAGTATAGTGTCCTGGAGTATAGTGTCGTTGTATATAGTGTCGTTGAGTATAATGTCGTGGAGTATAGTGTCGTGGAGAATAATGTCGTGGTGTATAGTGTCGTGGTGAATAGTGTCGTGGAGTATAGTGTCGTGGAGTATAGTGTCGTGGAGTATAATGTCGTGGTGTATAGTGTCGTGGAGTATAGTGTCGTGGAGAATAGTGTCGGTGTGGATAGTGTCGGGGAGTATAGTGTCGTTGTGTATAGTGTCGGTAAGTATAATGTCGTGGAGTATAATAACGTAGGGTATAGTGTCGTGGAGTATAGTGTAGTTGTGAATAATGTCGTGGTGTATAGGGTCGTGGAGTACAATGTCGTGGTGAATAGTGTCGTGGAGTATAGTGTCGTAGAGTATAGTATCGTGGTGTATCGGGTTGTGGAGTATAGTGTCGTGGTGTATAGTGTCGTGGTGTATAGTGTCGTGGATTATAGTGTCGTGGAATACTCCACGACACTATACTCCACGACACTATACACAACGACACTATACACCACGACACTATACTCCACGACACTATACTCCATGGAGTGTAGTGTAGTGGAGAATAGTGTCTTAAAGTATAGTGCGGAGTATAGTGTCGTGGAGAATAGTGTCTGTGTGGATAGTGTCGTGAAGTATAGTGTCGTGGAGAATAGTGTCTGTGTGGATAGTGTCGTGAAGTATAGTGTCGTGGAGAATAGTGTCCGGGAGTATTGTGTCCTGGAGTATAGTGTCGTGGAGAATAGTGTCCGGGAGTATTGTGTCCTGGAGTATAGTGTCGTTGTGTATAGTGTCGTTGTGTATAGGGTCGTGGAGTATAATGTCGTGGAGTATAATAACGTAGAGTATAGTGTCGTGGAGTATATATTGTCGTGGAGTATATATTGTCGTTGTGTATAGTGTCGTGGTGTATAGTGTCGTGGAGTATAGTGTCGTGGAGTATAGTGTTGTGGAGCATAATGTCGTGGTGTATAGTATCGTGAAGTATAGTGTCGTGATGTATAGTGTCATTGTGTATAGTATCGTGGATTATAGTGTCGTGGAGTATAATGTTGTGGTGTATAGTGCCGTGGAGTATAGTGTCGTGGAGTATAGTGTCGTGGTGTATGGTGTCATTGTGTATAGTGACGAGGTGTATAGTGTTGTGGAGTATAGTGTCGTGGAGTATAGTGTTGTGTAGTATAGTATCTTGGAGTATAGTGTCCTGGAGTATAGTGTCGTTGTATATAGTGTCGTTGAGTATAATGTCGTGGAGTATAGTGTCGTGGAGAATAATATCGTGGTGTATAGTGTCGTGGTGAATAGTGTCGTGGAGTATAGTGTCGTGGAGTATAGTGTCGTGGAGTATAATGTCGTGGTGTATAGTGTCGTGGAGTATAGTGTCGTGGAGTATAGTGTCGTGGAGTATAGTGTCGTGGAGAATAGTGTCGGTGTGGATAGTGTCGGGGAGTATAGTGTCGTTGTGTATAGTGTCGGTAAGTATAATGTCGTGGAGTATAATAACGTAGGGTATAGTGTCGTGGAGTATAGTGTAGTTGTGAATAATGTCGTGGTGTATAGGGTCGTGGAGTACAATGTCGTGGTGAATAGTGTCGTGGAGTATAGTGTCGTAGAGTATAGTATCGTGGTGTATCGGGTTGTGGAGTATAGTGTCGTGGTGTATAGTGTCGTGGTGTATAGTGTCGTGGATTATAGGGTCGTGGAATACTCCACGACACTATACTCCACGACACTATACACAACGACACTATACACCACGACACTATACTCCACGACACTATACTCCATGGAGTGTAGTGTAGTGGAGAATAGTGTCATAAAGTATAGTGCGGAGTATAGTGTCGTGGAGAATAGTGTCTGTGTGGATAGTGTCGTGAAGTATAGTGTCGTGGAGAATAGTGTCTGTGTGGATAGTGTCGTGAAGTATAGTGTCGTGGAGAATAGTGTCCGGGAGTATTGTGTCCTGGAGTATAGTGTCGTGGAGAATAGTGTCCGGGAGTATTGTGTCCTGGAGTATAGTGTCGTTGTGTATAGTGTCGTTGTGTATAGGGTCGTGGAGTATAATGTCGTGGAGTATAATAACGTAGAGTATAGTGTCGTGGAGTATATATTGTCGTGGAGTATAGTGTCGTTGTGTATAGTGTCGTGGTGTATAGTGTCGTGGAGTATAGTGTCGTAGAGTATAGTGTTGTGGAGCATAATGTCGTGGTGTATAGTATCGTGAAGTATAGTGTCGTGATGTATAGTGTCATTGTGTATAGTGTCGTGGATTATAGTGTCGTGGAGTATAATGTTGTGGTGTATAGTGCCGTGGAGTATAGTGTCGTGGAGTATAGTGTCGTGGTGTATGGTGTCATTGTGTATAGTGTCGTGGTGTATAGTGTTGTGGAGTATAGTGTCGTGGAGTATAGTGTTGTGTAGTATAGTATCGTGGAGTATAGTGTCCTGGAGTATAGTGTCGTTGTATATAGTGTCGTTGAGTATAATGTCGTGGAGTATAGTGTCGTGGAGAATAATGTCGTGGCGTATAGTGTCGTGGTGAATAGTGTCGTGGAGTATAGTGTCGTGGAGTATAATGTCGTGGTGTATAGTGTCGTGGAGTATAGTGTCGTGATGTATAGTGTCATGGTGTATTGTGTCGTGGAGTATAGTGTCGTGGAGTATAGTGTCGTGGAGTATAGTGTCGTGGAGTATAGTGTCGTGGTATATTGTGTCGTGGAGTATAGTGTCGTGGAGTATAGTGTCGTGGTATATAGTGTCGTGGTATATTGTGTCGTGGAGTATAGTGTCGTGTACACCTGACAGGGGATCAGGCACACTTTCCAGGGGGTCAATTACATTGGTCCGGGGATTGGTTTCACTGGTCAGGGGTTCCTCCTCCGGGATCATTGCGTTTTCACTGTAGGATTGGAGGGAGTTTCTTCCAATTAGGAGACACAAACTCCACCATCCCCTGATCTTTTCCCGTATTTTTGAGGATTCGACTGGGAAAGGCTTCTCGACATGGGCTATTGCATAGTATCTACCCACAAGGGGCAGGGTGCTAAGCCATCCCCTGACCTTATCCCGTATTGATGAGGGCTCGACGGGGAGGCGCTTCACGATATGGTCTATGGAAAAGTATCCACCCACAGAGGGCAGGGTCCTAAGCCATCCCCTGACCTTATCCAGTATTGATGGGGGCTCGACTGGGAGGGGCTTCTCGACATGGGCTATTGCATAGTATCCACCCACAAGGGGCAGGATGCTGAGCCATCTCCTGACCTTGGCCAACAGGGAAGAGGCTGCGCGGGCAGAGATTTCCTGTCATGTGGCTGGGTGCCTAATCCAAAGATATTAACGAAGATACTCCCAACTGTGGGGATGGATTTTATCTTCTCCTTTAGGCCGTGACTTTTCTGGTCGGCTTTGTTGGTATCTCCTTAAGTATCAGTTGCGTCCTTCATCTTCCCCTCGCTGGGAACAACACACATTATTCCCCATCACACCAAGCTCACGAGAAATACGTACCTGAAGTATTTCATCTTTACTACTTTGAAAATTAACGAAAAAATATTCAAAGTATTAAATACTCTAATACTATGATAGGAGTAATAGTAATAATACTATCAGTTGTTAGGCACATGTCTTAAGTGATATCAGCAATGTTTCTTTATAGGGAGGATGGAATTTTGACATTTAAAGCGAAGATGGTGACTTACGGTACAAATGGTGATGATGTCTTGGTGACTGACCGTAGAGGTGAAAAAAGGGAATTATCAGGAGAAAACGCCTATATATTTAGCAATACCGCTATATAGCACTTGGATGGGGGTCAGGATAATGGTTTGGGATGGGACGGGGGGAAGGAATGGTGCCTGGACGGTCGGGAATTAAACGCCGACCTGCATTAAGCAAGAGCGTTGCTCTACCGTCCAGCCCAAGTGTGACTGGTATTAGAGGTGGTTGATGGTGTGTGGGTACCTGTTTGTAGAAGTGAGTGATGGTAAGTATCTTGGTAATTGGTAGTGAGAGTGAATGATGGTGAATATCTTCGTGATTGGTAATAGAGTTGCTAGATAGTGAGTGTCTTGGTAACTAGTAGTGAAAGTGATTGTTGGTGAGTGTGTTGATGACTGACTGTGCAGCTCAGTGTCTTTAGACTGGCAGTGGAAGTGACTGTCTTAGACAGGGAGTGGAGGTGACTGTCTTAGACAGGCAGTGGAGGTGACTGTCTTAGACTGGCAGTGGAGGTGACTGTCTTAGACTGGCAGTGGAGGTGACTGTCTTAGACAGGCAGTGGAGGTGACTGTCTTAGACAGGAAGTGGAGGTGACTGTCTTAGACCAGCAGTGGAGGTGACTGTCTTAGACAGGCAGTGGAGGTGACTGTCTTAGACAGGCAGTGGAGGTGACTGTCTTAGACTGGCAGTGGAGGTGACTGTCTTAGACTGGCAGTGGAGGTGACTGTCTTAGACTGGCAGTGGAGGTGACTGTCTTAGACAGGCAGTGGAGGTGACGGTCTTAGACTGGCAGTGGAGGTGGCTGTCTTAGACTGGCAGTGGAGGTGACTGTCTTAGACTGGCAGAGGTAAAAGTCTTAGACTGGCAGTGGAGGTGATTGTCTCAGACTGGCAGTGGAGGTGACTGTCTTAGACTGGCAGTGGAGGTGACTGTCTTAGACTGGCAGAGGAGACGACTGCCATAGACTGGCAGTGGAGTTGACTGTCATATATTGTCAGTGGAGGTGACTGTCTTAAACTGGCAGTGGAGGTAACTGTCTTAGACTGGCAGTGGAGGTGACTGTCTTAGACTGGCAGTGGAGGTAACTGTCTTAGACTGGCAGTGAAGGTGACTGTCTTAGACTGGCAGAGGAGACGACTGCCATAGACTGGCAGTGGAGTTGACTGTCATATATTGTCAGTGGAGGTGACTGTCTTAGACTGGCAGTGGAGGTGACTGTCTTAGACTGGAACTAGCAAGGAAATTAAGTGGTGAAGGTTACGAAAGGAGATGAAGTGTACGACAGATCGTAAATCGTAGGGAAAGTGGAGAAGGGTAATGAAGGTGGTGAAGGGTAGGGAAGGTGATGAAGGGTGGGGAAGGTGATGAAGGGTAGGGAAGGTGATGAAGGGTGGGGAAGGTGATGAAGGATGGGGAAGGTGATGAAGGGTATGGAAGGTGATGAAGGGTAGGGAAGGTGATGAAGGGTAGGGAAGGTGGTGAAGGGTGGGGAAGGTGATGAAGGGTAGGGAAGGTGATGAAGGGTAGGGAAGGTGGTGAAGGGTAGGGAAGGTGGTGAAGGGTAGGGAAGGTGATGAAGGGTAGGGAAGGTGATGAAGGGTGGGGAAGGTGATGAAGGGTGGGGAAGGTGATGAAGGATGGGGAAGGTGATGAAGGGTAGGGAAGGTGATGAAGGGTAGGGAAGGTGATGAAGGGTGGTGAAGGTGATGAAGGGTAGGGAAGGTGATGAAGGGTAGGGAAGGTGGTGAAGGGTAGGGAAGGTGGTGAAGGGTAGGGAAGGTGATGAAGGGTAGGGAAGGTGATGAAGGGTGGGGAAGGTGATGAAGGGTGGGGAAGGTGATGAAGGGTAGGGAAGGTGATGAAGGGTAGGGAAGGTGGTGAAGGGTGGGGAAGGTGATGAAGGGTAGGGAAGGTGATGAAGGGTAGGGAAGGTGGTGAAGGGTAGGGAAGGTGGTGAAGGGTAGGGAAGGTGATGAAGGGTAGGGAAGGTGATGAAGGGTGGGGAAGGTGATGAAGGGTGGGGAAGGTGATGAAGGATGGGGAAGGTGATGAAGGGTAGGGAAGGTGATGAAGGGTAGGGAAGGTGATGAAGGGTGGTGAAGGTGGTGAAGGGTAGGGAAGGTGATGAAGGGTATGGAAGGTGATGAAGGGTAGGAAAGGTGATGAAGGGTGGGGAAGGTGATGAAGGGTAGGGAAGGTGATGAAGGGTAGGGAAGGTGATGAAGGGTGGGGAAGGTGATGAAGGGTGGGGAAGGTGGTGAAGGGTGGGGAAGGTGATGAAGGGTAGGGAAGGTGGTGAAGGATGGGGAAGGTGGTGAAGGATGGGGAAGGTGGTGAAGGGTGGGGAAGGTGATGAAGGGTGGGGAAGGTGATGAAGGGTGGGGAAGGTGATGAAGGGTGGGGAAGGTGATGAAGGGTGGGGAAGGTGATGAAGGGTGGGGAAGGTGGTGAAGGGTGGGGAAGGTGATGAAGGGTGGGGAAGGTGATGAAGGGTGGGGAAGGTGATGAAGGGTGGGGAAGGTGGTGAAGGGTAGGGAAGGTGATGAAGGGTAGGGAAGGTGATGAAGGGTGGGGAAGGTGATGAAGGGTAGGGAAGGTGGTGAAGGGTAGGGAAGGTGATGAAGGATAGGGAAGGTGATGAAGGGTGGGGAAGGTGGTGAAGGGTGGGGAAGGTGATGAAGGGTGGGGAAGGTGATGAAGGGTGGGGAAGGTGATGAAGGGTGGGGAAGGTGGTGAAGGGTAGGGAAGGTGATGAAGGGTAGGGAAGGTGATGAAGGGTGGGGAAGGTGATGAAGGGTAGGGAAGGTGGTGAAGGGTAGGGAAGGTGATGAAGGGTAGGGAAGGTGATGAAGGGTGGGGAAGGTGATGAAGGGTGGGGAAGGTGATGAAGGGTGGGGAAGGTGATGAAGGGTAATGAAGGTGATGAAGGGTAATGAAGGTGGTGAAGGGTAGGGAAGGTGATGAAGGGTGGGGAAGGTGATGAAGGGTGGGGAAGGTGATGAAGGGTAGGGAAGGTGATGAAGGGTGGGGAAGGTGATGAAGGGTGGGGAAGGTGATGAAGGGTGGGGAAGGTGATGAAGGGTAGGGAAGGTGATGAAGGGTAATGAAGGTGGTGAAGGGTAGGGAAGGTGATGAAGGGTGGGGAAGGTGATGAAGGGTGGGGAAGGTGATGAAGTGTGGGGAAGGTGATGAAGGGTGAGGAAGGTGATGAAGGGTGGGGAAGGTGATGAAGGGTAGGGAAGGTGATGAAGGGTAATGAAGGTGGTGAAGGGTAGGGAAGGTGATGAAGGGTGGGGAAGGTGATGAAGGGTGGGGAAGGTGATGAAGGGTAGGGAAGGTGATGAAGGGTGGGGAAGGTGATGAAGGGTAGGGAAGGTGATGAAGGGTAGGGAAGGTGATGAAGGGTGGGGAAGGTGATGAAGGGTGGGGAAGGTGATGAAGGGTAGGGAAGGTGATGAAGGGTGGGGAAGGTGATGAAGGGTGGGGAAGGTGATGAAGGGTAGGGAAGGTGATGAAGGGTGGGGAAGGTGATGAAGGGTAGGGAAGGTGATGAAGGGTAGGGAAGGTGATGAAGGGTGGGGAAGGTGATGAAGGGTAGGGAAGGTGATGAAGGGTAGGGAAGGTGATGAAGGGTGGGGAAGGTGTGGAATTGCAGGAAGTTCACAAAGGATAGGGAAGGTCTTGAAGGGTAGGGAAGGTAGTAAAGGAAAGAAGAGGGAAGACAAGGCAGCGGCGATAAGGTTTTTAGGGGATGGGTAGGGAAGAAGGTGAATGGTAGGGTAAAGAAAATGGTGAAGTGTAGGGTAGGAAAGGTGGTGAGGGGTATGGAAAGTAGTGGAAGGTAGGGAAGGTGGTGACGGGTAGGGAAGGGAAGGTGGTGAAGGGTAGGGAGAGTGGTGAATGGTAATGAAGGTGGTGAAGGGTCGGGAAGGGAAGGGGTTATTTGGAAGTGAAGGTGGTGCAGGGAAAAGTTGGGAAGGTGTGAAACGTATGGAAGGCGGTGAATGATAGGGGTAGGGAAGGAGGTGAAAGGTAGAGAAGGTGGTGAATGGCAGGGAAGGTGGTTAAGGTAGGGTAGGGAAGATTGTAAAGGGAAGGGAAGATGGTAAAAGGAAGGTCACGTGGTGAATTACTGGGTAAGCAAGGTCGTGAACAGTAGTGTAGGGAAAGGGGTGAAATATAGTAAAGGTGGTAAAGGGAAGGGAAGGTAGTGAATAGTAGGGTAGAGAAGGTGATGAATAGTAGGGTAGGGTAGGTGGTGAAAGGTAGGGAAGGTGGTAAAAGGTAGGATAGGGAAGGTGGTGAATGGTAGGGGTGGTGGTGAAGGGTAGGGAAGGTGGGAAAAGATAGGTAAGGTTGTGAAGGGTTGGAAAGATGATGAATGGTAGGGAAGGGAAGGTGATGAATTGTTGGGTAAGGAAGGTGGTGAATGGTAGGTGGGGAAGGTGGTGAAAGGTAGGGAAGGTGATGGAGGGTAAGGATGGTGAGAAAAGATAGGGAAGGTGGTGTAGGGTAGGAATGGTAGCGAAAGGAAGGGAGGGTGGTGAATGGTAGGGTAGGAAAAGTGTTGAATGTTAGGGAAGTTATTAAAGGGTAGGGAAGGTGGTGAAAGGTAGGGAAGGTGGTGAGAGGTAGAGAAGATGGTAAATGGTAGGATAGGGAAGGTGGTGAAGGGAAGGGAAGATGGTGAAGGGAAGGATAAGGAGGGAAAAGATAGGGAAGGTGGTGAAGGGTGGAATAAGGAGGGAAAAGATAATGAAGGTGGTGAAGGGTAGGAAAGGTGGTGAATGGTAGGGTAGGGAAAGTGGTGAATGGTAGGGTAGGAAAGGTGGGAATGGAAGGGTAGGGAAGGTGGTGAAAGGTAGGGAAGGCGATGAAGGGTAGGGATGGTGGGAAAAGATAGGGTAGGTGGTGAAGGGTATGACAGGTGCTGAAAAGTAGGGAAGGTTCCGAGTGATAGAGTAGGGAAGGTGGTGCAAGGTAAGGGAAGGGAGTGAATGATAGGGTACTGAAGCTGGTGAAACGTAAGGAAAGTGGTGAAGGAAGCATAGGATAGGGCAATTGGGGAAGGTGGTGAAATGTAGGGAAGGTGGTGAATGGTAAGAAGTTGTTGAAGGGGTAAGGAAGGTGGTGAAGGGTAAGTAGGAAAGGTGGTGTAAGGTTGGTAAGATGGTGAAGGATAGGGAGGGTAGAAAAAAGTAGGGTAGATGGTTAATGGTAGGGCAGGGAATGTTGTGAAAGGTAGAAAAAGTGTAGAATAATAGGGGAGGGAAGGTAGTGAATAGTAGGGTAGGGAAGGTGGTGATAGGTGGGGAAGGTGGCGAAGAGTAAGGAAGGTGGAAATGGAAGGTTAGGGAAGAAAGGTGAATGGTAGGGAAGGTGGTGAATGGTAGGGAAGGTGGTGAATGGTAGGGAAGGTGGTGAAGGGTAGGGATTGGAAGGTGGTGAATGGTAGGACAGGTGGTGAAGGGTAGGGTACGAAAGATGGTGAAGGGTAGGGTAGGGAATGTGGTGAAAAGCAGGGAAGGTGGTGAATGGTAGGGTTGGAAAGGTGGTGAATGGTAGGGTTGGAAAGGTGATGAAGAGTAGAGAAGGTGATGAATGGTAGAGACGCTGGTGAAGGGTAGGGAAGGTGCTGAAGGGTAGGGAAGGTGGTGAAGGGAAGAGTAGCAAAGGTTGTGAAAGGTAAGGAAGGTGGCGAGTGGTAGAGTAGGGAAGGTAGTGAAAAGTAGGGATGGTGGTGAAGGGTAGGGAAGGTTGTGAAAGGAAGGGAATGTTGTGAATGGTAGGGAAAGTGGGGAAAGAGATGGAAGGTGGTGAAGGGTAGGGAAGGTGGTGAAGGGTAGGGAAGGTGATGAAAAGTAGGGTGGGTGGTGAATGGTAGGGGAGGGAAAGGAGGTGAGGGTAGGGAAGATGGTGAAAGGTAGGGTAGCGTAGGTGGTGATTGATGAGGTAGGGAAGGTGGTAAAGGGTAAGAAATGTGGTAAAAGGTAGAGAATGCGCTGAGAGGTAGGGTAGGGAAGATGGTGAGTAGCAGGGTAGGGAAGGTTGTGAAAGGTAGGGAAGCTGGAGAACGGTAGAGTAGAGAAATTGGTGAATGGTAGGGAAGGTAGTGTAGGGTAGGGTAGGAAAGGTGGTGGATGGTAGGTAAGGTGTTGAAGAGATGGGTAGGGGAGTTGGTGATTGGTAGGGAAGGTGGTGAAGGGTAAGGAAGGTGGTGAAGGGTAGGGAATGAGGGGAAAGGTAAGGAATTTAGTGACTGGTAGGGTAGGGAAGGTGATGAATGGTAGGGTAGGTAAGGTGGTGAAAGGTAGGGAAGTTGGCGAAGGGTAGCGAAGGTGGGGAAAAGATGGAAATTGCTGAAAGGAAGGGAAGATGGTGAAAGGTAGAGGAGGAGGTGAAGGGTTTGGTAGGGAATTTGGTGAAGTGTAGGGAAGGTGGTAAAGGGTAGTGTTAAGAAGGTCGTGAAGTGAAGCGTAGGAGAGGATGTGAAAAGTAGAGAAGGGAAGGTGGTGAATGGTAAGGCAGGGAAGGTGGACAAAGGTAGGTAAGGTTGAGATAGATAGTGCAGAGACGGTGGTGATTGGTAGCGAAGGTGGTGAAGGGTAGGGTAGGGGAGGTTGTGAAAGGTAGGGAAGATAGTAAATGGTAAAGAAGGTAGTTTAGAGTAGGGTAGGAAAGGTGTTGAATGGTAGGTAAGGTGGTGAAGGGTTGGGTAGGGGAGATGGTGATTGGTAGGAAAGGTGGTGAATGGTAGGGTATGGATGGTGGTGAATGGAAGGATAGGGAAGGTGGTGCAAGGTATGGAAGGTGATGAAGGGTAGAGTAGGGAAGATAGGGATTGATCGTCATGGTTGTGAAGTGTAGGGTAGGGAAGGTGATGATGGGTTTGGTAAGGAAGGGGTTGAAGGGTTGGGGTGGGGAAGATGGTGATTGGTAGGGAAAGTGATGAATTAGAGAAGGTGTAGAAGGGTATAGTAAAAAAGGTTGTGAAAGGTAGGGAAGGTAGTGAATGGATGGTAAGGTGGTGAAAGATAGGGATGGTGGTGAATCGCAGGATAGGAAAGGTGGTGAAGGATTGGGTAAGGACGATGGTGAATGGAAGAGAAGGTGGTGATGGGTAGGGAAGGTTGTAAATGGTAGGAGGAGGGAAGGAGGTGAATGGTAGGGTTGAGAGGTAGTGAAGGTTCGGGTAAGAAATGTGGTGAAGGGTAGGGAAGGTGGTCAAAGGTAGGGAAAGTGGTGAATAGTAGGGTAGCGAAGGTAGTGAATAGTAGGGTAGAGTAGGGAAGGTGGTGAAAGGTAGAGAAAGTAGTGAAGGGTAGGGAAGGTTGTGAAAGGAAGGAAATGTGGTGAATGGTAGGGTAAGGAAGGTGGTGAATGGATGTGTAGCTAAGGTGGTGAAAGGTAGGGAAAGTGACGAAGGGTAGGGAATGTGGTGAAAGGTAGGGAATGAGGTGAAAGGTAGGGTAGGGAAGGTGGTGAATAGCAGGGTAGGGAAGATTGTGAAAGGTAGGGAGGATGGTGAACGGTAGGGTAGGGAAATTGGTGAATGGTAGGGAAGGTAGTGTAGGGTAGGGTAGGAAAGGTGGTGAATGGTAGGTAAGGTGTTGAAGAGTTGAGTAGGGGAGATGGTAATTGGTAGTGAAGGCGGTGAAGGGTAAGGAAAGTGGTGAAGGGTAGGGAATGTGGGGAAAGGTATGGAATGTGGTGAATGGTAGGGTAGGTAAGGTGGTGAAAGGTAGGGAAGTTGGTGTAGGGTAGGGTAGGTGGGGAAAAGAAGGAAACTGGTGAAAGAAGTTGAAGATGGTGAAAGGTAGAGAAGGATGTGAAGGGTTAGGAAGGGAAGTTGGTGAAGTGTAGGGAAGGTGGTAAAGGGTAGCGTTACGAAGGTCGTGAAGTGAAGCGTAGGAAAGATAGTGAAAAGTAGGGTAGGGAAGGTGGTGAATAGTAGGGTAGGGAAGGTGGACAAAGGTAGATAATGTTGTCATAGATAGCGTAGAGGTGGTGATTGGTAGCGAAGGTGGTGAAGGGTAGGGAATGTGGTGAAAGGTAGGGAATGTGGTGAAAGGTAGGGTAAGGAAGGTGGTGAATAGCAGGGTAGGGAAGATTGTGAAAGGTAGGGAGGATGGTGAACGGTAGGGTAGGGAAATTGGTGAATGATAGGGAAGGTAGTTTAGGGGTAGGGTAGGAAAGGTTTTGAATGGTGGGTATGGTGGTGAAGGGTTGGGTAAGGGAGATGGTGATTGGTAGCAAAGGTGGTGAGAGGTAGGGATTGTGGTGAAAGGTAGGGAAGGTGATAAAAGGTTCGGAAAGGGGTGATTGGTTGCGGAGGGAAGGTGGTGAAAGGTAGGGAAGGTGGTGAAGGGTAGGGAAGGGAAGGTCGTGAATGGTAGGGGAGGGGTGGAAGTTGGTGGAGTGTACAGAAGATAGTGATGGGTAAAAAAGGTGGTGAAGGATAGTGAAGGTGGTAAATGGTAGGTTAGGGAAGAAAGATGAATGGCAGGGAATGTGGTAAATGGTAGAGTAGAGAAGGTTCTGGACCTGAAGGGCTGGGAAGGTGATGAAGGGTATCGTAGGGAAAGGAGTGCAGGGTAGGGTTGGAACGGTGGTGAAAGGAAGGGAAGGTGGTGAAGTAAAGCGTAGAGAAGGTGGAAAATTGTAGGGTAGGGTAAGTTATGAAGGGTAGGGAAGGAAAGGTGGTGAAAGGTAGGGAAGGTGGTGAAGTATAGCTTAGAGAAGGTGGAAAATTGTAGGGTAGGGTAAGTTATGAAGGGTAGGGAAGGAAAGGTGGTGATTCGTAGTGAAAGTGTTGAAGGGTAGGGTAGGGACGGTGGTGAAGGGTAGCGTAGGGAAATTGGTGAAGGGTAGGGTTGGGAAGGTGGTAAAAGTTAGGGAAGATGGAGAAAGGTAGGTAATGTGGTGAATGATACGGTAGGGAAGGTTGTGAAAGGTAGGGAAAGAGTTTAAGGGTAGGGTAGGAAAAGTGGTGATTATTTGGGAAGGTGGTATAAGGCAGAGAAGATGGTGAATGGTAGAGTAGTGTAGGGAAGGTGGTGAATTGTAGGGAAAGGAAGGGAAGGAGGTGAAAGGTAGGGAAGGTAGTGAACGGCATGTAAGGAATGTGGTAAATGGTAGGGAAGGTGTTTAAAATTAGGGAAATTGTTGAAAGTAGGTTAGGGAAGGTGGTGAATGGCAGGGAAGGTGGTGAAGGGTAGGGTAGTTGGTAAAGGTTAGGAAAGAGAAGGTGGTGAAAGGTAGGGAAGGTGGTGAAGGGTAGGGTAGTTGGTAAAGGTTAGGAAAGAGAAGGTGGTGAAAGGTAGGGTAGGGAATGTGGTGAATGGTAGGGTAGGGAAGGTGGTGAAGGGTAGGAAAGGTGGTGAAAGAGAGTTAAGGTTTTGAAGGGTAGTGTAGGGAAAGTGGTGAAGGGCAGGGAAGGTGGTGAACGGGAGGGAAGGTGGTGAATGGCGGGGTAAAAAAGGTGGTGAATGATAGGGTAGGGAACATGCGAAAGGTAGAGAAGGTGGTGAAGGGTAGGAAAGGAGGTGAAAGAAAGGGAAGGTGGTGAATGTTAGGGTAGGGAAGGTGGTGAAGTGTATGGAAGGTGGTGAGGTGGTCCTCACCTCAGTTAACATGGAGGATGTTGGGTGAGGGGGATGGATATTTTAATGAGAATTTGAATGGGGACAAGAAGGGTTCAGGGTAAAAAAGGTTTCTATGAACAGGAAAGTTGGGAGTTCCCCACTCCCCTCCGGTATTCTTGTGTTGGGGGTTGTGGTTCTCCCATCACAACAGTGATTGTGAGTGTGTGTATTCACCTAGTTGTGTTCACCTAGTAGTTCTTGCAGAGGTTGAGCTCTGCTTTTTTGGCCCGCCTCTCAACTGTCAATCAATTAAACTGAAACTAACTACTAACTAACTAATTTTGGTTCCCACACACACATACAGACACACCAAGGAAGCAGCTCTGTAACAGCTGTCTAATTCCCAGGTACCTATTTACTGCTAAGTAACAGGCCCATCAGGGTGAAAGAAACTTTGCCTATTTGTTTCTGCCTGGTCCGGGAATCGAACCCTGGCCACAGAATTACGAATCCTGTGCACTGTCCGCTCAGCTTCTAGACCGCCCTATGAGTGAGTGTATTCACCTAGTTGTATTCACCTAGTTGTGCTTGCAGGGGTTGAGCTCTGCTCTTTTGGCCTGCCTCTCAACTGTCAATCAACTGTTTCTACTGCTACTATTTTTTTTTAACACCACACCAGGAAGCAGCCCGTGACAGCTGACTAACTCCCAGGTACCTATTTACTGCTAGGTAATAGGGTGCAAGAAACTCTGCCCATCGTTTCTCGCCGGCGCCCGGGATCGAACCCGGGACAATACGATCACACGCACAGCATGCTGTCCACTCCGCCACCAGCTCCTACAACCTTACCTGTGTGTGTACTCACCTAGTTGTGTTTGCGGGGGTTGAGCTCTGGCTCTTTGGTCCCGCCTCTCAACCGTCAATCAACAGGTGTACAGATTCCTGAGCCTAAACTAAAAAAGTTCTAAAAAACTAAAAAGAACTAAAAAAGTTCTTTCTAATATCTCTGTGGCTCATTTGGGCACTCAGTTTCCACCTGTGTCCCCTTGTGCGTGTTCCCCTTGTGTTAAATAGACTGTCTTTATCTACCCTATCAATTCCCTTCAGAATCTTGAATGTGGTGATCATGTCCCCCCTAACTCTTCTGTCTTCCAGCGAAGTGAGGTTTAATTCCCGTAGTCTCTCCTCGTAGCTCATACCTCTCAGCTCGGGTACTAGTCTGGTGGCAAACCTTTGAACCTTTTCCAGTTTAGTCTTATCCTTGACTAGATATGGACTCCATGCTGGGGCTGCATACTCCAGGATTGGCCTGACATATGTGGTATACAAAGTTCTGAATGATTCTTTACACAAGTTTCTGAATGCCGTTCGTATGTTGGCCAGCCTGGCATATGCCGCTGATGTTATCCGCTTGATATGTGCTGCAGGAGACAGGTCAGGCGTGATATCAACCCCCAAGTCTTTTTCCTTTTCTGACTCCTGAAGGATTTCCTCTCCCAGATGATACCTTGTATCTGGCCTCCTGCTCCCTACACCTATCTTCATTACATTACATTTGGTTGGGTTAAACTCTAACAACCATTTGTTCGACCATTCCTTCAGCTTGTCTAGGTCTTCTTGAAGCCTCAAACAGTCCTCTTCTGTTTTAATCCTTCTCATAATTTTAGCATTGTCCGCAAACATTGAGAGAAATGAATTGATACCCTCTGGGAGATCATTTACATATATCAGAAACAAGATAGGACCGAGTACAGAGCCCTGTGGGACTCCACTGGTGACTTCACGCCAATCGGAGGTCTCACCCCTCACCGTAACTCTCTGCTTCCTATTGCTTAGATACTCCATTATCCACTGGAGCACCTTACCAGCTACACCTGCCTGTCTATCCAGCTTATGTACCAGGCTCTTATGCGGTACTGTGTCAAAGGCTTTCCGACAATCCAAGAAAATGCAGTCCGCCCAGCCCTCTCTTTCTTGTTTAATCTTTGTCACCTAATCGTAGAATTCTATCAAGCCTGTAAGGCAATATTTACCCTCCCTGAACCCATGTTGACGATTTGTCACGAAGTCCCTTCTCTCCAGATGTGTTACCAGGTTTTTTCTCACGATCTTCTCCATCACCTTGCATGGTATACAAGTCAAGGACACTGGCCTGTAGTTCAGTGCCTCTTTCCTGTCGCCCTTTTTGTATATTGGGACTACATTCGCCGTCTTCCATATTTCTGGTAGGTCTCCCGTCTCCAGTGACTTACTATACACTATGGAGAGTGGCAAGCAAAGTGCCTCTGCACACTCTTTCAGTATCCATGGTGAGATCCCATCTGGACCAACAGCCTTTCTAACATCCAGATCCAGCAGGTGTCTCTTGACCTCCTCTCTCGTAATTTCGAACTCTTCAAAGGTCGCCTGGTTTACCTCCCTTTCTCTTAGCACAGTGACCTCACCTTGTTCTATTGTGAAGACCTCCTGGAACCTCTTGTTGAGTTCTTCACACACCTCTCTGTCATTCACTGTATACCTGTCCTCGCCTGTTCGAAGTTTCAATACCTGTTCTTTCACTGTTGTTTTCCTTCTGATGTGACTGTGGAGTAGCTTTGGTTCGGTCTTGGCTTTGTTTGCTATATCATTTTCAAAACTTTTCTCTGCTTCTCTTCTTACCCTGACGTACTCATTTCTGGTTCTCTGGTATCTCTCTCTGCTTTCTAGTGTTCTGTTATTCCGGAAGTTCCTCCACGCCCTTTTGTTCAGTTTCTTCGCTTCCATACATTTCTTCGCTTGCTTGTGTGTGTGTGTGTACTCACCTAGTTGTGCTTGTGGGGGTTGAGCTCTGGCTCTTTGGTCCCGCCTCTCAACCGTCAATCAACAGGAGTACAGGTTCCTGATCCTATTGGGCTCTATCATATCTACACTTGAAACTGTGTATGGAGTCAGCCTCCACCACATCACTTCCTACTGCATTCCATTTGTCAACCACTCTGATACTTAAAAAAAAAAAACACACACACACTGTGTGTGTGTGTGTACTCACCTACTTGTACTCACCTATTTGTTCTTGCAGGGGTTGAGCTTTGGCTCTTTGGTCCTGCCTCTCAAATGTCAATCAACTGGTGTTCAGATTCCTGAGCCTACTGGGTTCTATCATTTCTACATTTGAAACTGTGTATAGAGTCAGCCTCCACCACATCACTGCTAAATGCATTCCATCCGTTAACTACTCTGACACTGAAAAAGTTCCTTCTAACGTCTCTGTGGCTTATGTGGGTACTCAGTTTCCACCTGTGTCCCCTTGTTCGCGTACCACCAATGTTGAATAGTTTATCCTTGTTTACCCGGTCGATTCCTCTGAGGATTTTGTAGGCTGTGATCATGTCTCCCCTTACTCTTCTGTCTTCAAGTGTCGTAAGGTGCATTTCCCGCAGCCTTTCCTCGTAACTCATGCCTTGTTGGAAATTTCCAACACTAAATACAACACTGTTGTATTCTCATTATTTATTACTAATTCTACTAATCATTGTAGTGATAAAATTAACCAATCGTAGAGTTCACATGTACTAATGATTACATCTGTACAATAAGGCCAGAATTCTTACGTCACCCGACGCCAGTATTGCGTCAGATTCCATTGTAATAAACACATTTATATCCAGTGTGTCAGAATTGAATTTGATTCTCTATAAACAACGGTGTTCTGTGTGATAATTAATTACAGATAAACTGATCCCCAACTAAAGCCAAATAGAGTGTTTATAGTTATAACTGTTATCTAGTAATAAATTTAACGTCACGCTTGAATGCCCTGGAGAGACTTTAATTCATCTCCATTGTTCGTTTACTATCATAAAACGGGCAAATAATAATATTTAACTCCTCTAAATAATAAACCCGTCCTTATCCGAGCATTTCAATCACAACTGCAAGGAATGATAATATCCGTAATAAATAATTTGAGTAACAAATGCGGGACGCGGAGCAGGGTGGAGAAGACGCCAGTTCACGAGGTGACGCGCTCACGACGAGACGCCATTACCCCAGCCACCAGGGTAGACGCCATCAAGACCTCTAGAAGAAAGTCGCCACTGTGAGGTGTGAAGAACCTTTGCAGACTTTAACTTCACTGGTGTCAGTGTCATTTACATAACCAGTCGAATGATCAAGAGATTAATTTGACATTCGGCCAGAACCTGTTAAATTTGGTTCTATGTAATACCACGTGACCGGCCAGTGAAGCGCGTCAGTATCTAGGATAGGCTGGACCGGAACCTAGGACGCGAACTTCGGCAAGCCTTAACTTACACAGTGCCCATATTAGCTAAGTACCTTTATTCTTATTTGATGCATCATATAGGGGGTGGGTTTATAGCTGGGTAGCTTGTCGTGATGCCGTGCGACAATAAAAAACTACAGGTCATTATTTCCTCTTATTATTAATCTCAATTTCTTGAACATAGATATCTAGTAGCTTAATCTGTTGCTACTGAAAACAATTTGATTTACAGCGTGAGTGAAGAATTCTCCGAGCTGTCATTTCCCATGTTAATCAACTCCCAGTGTTCCATGACGAGTCCAGGAGAATCAGAGGATGAGTCGTAACTAACTTCTTGGAAATCGTCTTTAAGCTAAGATTCCTTTTGTATTCCTTGATTTCTATTATCTGTATTCCTTTACATGCAGAACTCTGTTCATTGGATTAACATGTGTTTATTACAATTATTATTTTCATGTTCGTAATCTATGTTCTCATTGATGATAAAGATAATGACTCTATAAATGTTCATAGGATTAGATTATTATACATTGGACTGGTGAACGAACCACACTAGTTCCTGGACGTATTGAGTTCCAGTAATACCCCCCTAATGTAGGTGTTTGAGGCTTTGATTCATTTAATTATACAGCCCATTAATTATTTTCAGTGATCATATTCTCTAGTATTTTATCCATAGTTACTGGTTCATCTAGGAAATTTTAATGATCATGTTTTCTTAGTTTCCCTCTTTCCTATAAAAGCGGGTGGTCCTTCGTAATTGATTTCATTACATTAATATTTAAATAAATAGAGTCAAGCCCCAAATGTCCCACATTATGGTCCTTCGAACCGGATAAACATAAATTATAATTACAAATACTAATTAATAGTAACTAATCCTTGTGTGATGTAATGAAGACTAACCCTTTTAATTAATTGTGTCTACTAACAACGTAACACATAGGTTAGCCTAAGTCACACCAATTCATTGCTACTTATACCTTATGTATAAGGTAGCACTCGTGGGACGCAGTTTATTGCCCACAACACTTAGGCCTACACTTCATACTGAAGTAAGAATCTTTAGGTCACCAGGAGCAACAGCTCATAACCTTATATTAATCACTAACACCAATTATGTGTTAACCATTTAGGCTATACAAATGTTTCAATATATGGCTGTCAGCAGACTGTCCATTATAGCCTGAATCCATGTTATAGTTACTGATTCACTCAAGTCAGTGGATCATTAACATTTAGGAATCCAGTATACTAATATAAATTACTGATCTCATACTAGTTAATCATTAATAACCCTGATAACATTTTATTTCACAATTAGGAGTACATTCAGGAGTTAGATAATATTTACGGCAGTAGAATACTTGCCAAACACAATTAATTCTCTTGTGTTCATTTAATTTCTTATACACATAATTATTCAAGTGTATATTATATAAAATCCAAAAAACCCAAAAACACAGCACAATTATTTGCACATTATTGCACCACAATATAATCTTTGCCAACCTTTATTAGGTAGCAATTTAGACTGTGATTGTGTTGAATTTGGCACAAGCATAGACTAAATATAGTTTTAGTTTCTTAAGTAGAAATTCTCACGACTAGGCTTGAGCTAGTAAGTAGCATATATATTATTCATTTTTGTGCTGACCCTATCAAGGGTGGGATTAACCATTTATTGTGTAATTATATTTTATTGCATATTTCTATGTATGTCTTTGAGTGTTACTGTAAGTCCACTACCCATCCGAAGCTGATTTTGAAGAGCTAAGCTGAGGAACACCTGTAGTGAGACCAAGGTACCACTCAAATCTTAGTTGCTTATTATTAGGTAGGTAGCTAACCTCTAAATGAGGTAAATTACAACCAGCCTCAAGAAATATCAGGCTGTCAATAATTATATCTGCTCTACATCAAGGAGCAGATACCATAGCTGTACAAGTAGCTACATAAACCCTATCAGGCTCAATTTACCACAAGAATGAATCCTCTAGAAAGGAATGCAAAATTCTTGACAGCTCTTCAAATTCAGCTTGGAAAACAGCTTATCAGATGTGACAACTGTGTAGAAACTGACCCAGATTACGTTTACAGACTAGCAAGTTCCATAAGGAGCGCTAACCAAAAATATGATTATATAAAGACTGTAATCGAGTCCCACAGGAATTTACTCCAGGTCGGTCATACTGTCTCAGACAACTTACGTCTAACAGAATCTGATCTTGATAACTATGAACGTAGCGTTCAAACCAGGTTAGACCAATATAACAAGGTGCTTGCGAGACTAGATATTCCCGAGTGGATAGATCAGATCATTAATAGACCTACACCCGAGTCAACACTCAGCTCAGATGAAATACTTGAGCTATCTCAAGATGAGGAGAATCCTCCAATCAATACTGATCACTACACAGGATCCACAACTGAAGTTCAACCTTCATTTTCTAACCTCTCATCTAATACAGCTTCCTGTGATGATTTGTTTACAGAGTCTGACCAATTTTCAGACCACTCTTCTCCATGTTCCCTGGATTCTATAAGTTCAATACATGAGGCTACTGAATTAACTAGCTTATCACAAGAACCCAGAGAAACAAGTGAAGCTGCAGATGAAACAAGTGAAGCTGCAATAATCAGTGAATCTGAACCAGAAAATGATAAAGCTAAGGCTGCAGCAGCAGTCGAAGCTGTAATCAAAGCTGAGGCTAAACAAGAAGCCTTAAGCAACACAAGTAATGGTCACAATTGCTCACAACAGCCTTCTAAAGTAAGTGCTAACAATGAGAAGACTGTTATAAATCTTGTGCACCAATTATTAAATTTTCTTCACCAGAACAATCAGTTGACTCTTTACAAGCCTTTAGTTTCCAGCTTGAGTCACTGATGAATTCTTTCAGTAAAGAGGTGGATCACCCAACTACTGAGTGGATGACTAAAATTATCATCCAGAGAAAGTTGTCTGGTGACACACTTAATAAATTATATGTATACCAGAATGGTAATACCCTGTCAATGCAGGATATCTTTACAGGTTTGCGCAATATGAGCAATCATACAGCAGACCAGGCAATTAATGCTAAATCTGAATGCACCAAAACTGTACCTACATCAGTTTCCTTACCTGAAACTACTAAAGTGACACTGTCACTAGGTAACAAAGGTGCTAATAATCCATGTAACAACAATCAGTCAAACACTGATTCATCAGTAAGGCCTAAGAGCCCCACAGGTGCTCCTAAGAGACCTAATAGTCCAAAGAGCACCCCCAATGACTCCACAGGTGCTCCTAAGAGACCTAATAGTCCAAAGAGCACCCCCAAGAGCCTATTAATGGTTCCCCAGAGTACACCAAGTACTCACAAGAGAATAAATAACAAGCAAATGCAAGCAGCAAAACCATCACAACCTGCAAGTACTGTTTTACCTAAACCGGTAACTCCTAAACGAGCTGCAGGAAGGGGAATGTGCTTGTTTTGCAATCAAAAACATTCTCTGTACAAATGTACTAATTACCCTAATAGAGACACAAGAGTCAGACGACTCAAACAGTTACACAAATGTACTAGGTGTCTCAAATCACATAATGTTAATAGCTGTGAAACCCCACTGAACACCTGCAATAGGTGTAGAAGGGGCAAGCATCATGCTGCACTGTGCAAATTAGTTGGGACAAATTATGTCAATCCTATAATAGGAGGTAGAGAATCTACACCAGTACAGTGCTGCAAGGTGCGAGATGTGTACAGCGTAACTTCACAAGCATCTCAAGTGGATGCTGCTTTGCCTACTGCCCAACTTCAAGTGAAGAACAGAGGAGCCAAGATCACCACACGTGGACTATTTGATCAAGGTTCCCAGAGAACTTTCATTACTCAAAGGGCAGCAGAGGCACTTAATTTGCAACCAATAGGACAGGTAAAATTAAACTTGTCAGGGTTCATGATAAATCGAGGAACCCATGAATACTCAGTAGTTCAACCGCTTGTACGACTAGGTAGTCATGCCAAGGCTGTCCAAGCCATTGTTGTAGATCAAATACCTTTAGACTTAAATATTAAGGGTCTGGGGTACACTGCCCACTTCCTGCAGGAACGTGAAATTAATTTGGCTGACAACAAGTTAACGTCTGACCGCCTTAACAATGTAGATGTACTAGTAGGAGCCGACTACTATTACCAGTTCATAACTGGACATGTTAAACGATTGGAAATGAATATGCTCCAATCTGCAGGTGGCTACTTTCTTACTGGTAAAGTTCTGAATGTGAACAAGCCTAAGCCTGCCAACAATAATAAATTAGTCAGCAGTAAATCAATTCTCCAGCAGCAAGCTAAAGGGAGAAACACAGCTGAGTAATAAACTCAGATTGAATGTAGTACAATTGATACTCGCCGAGATGTTTCATAGCTCTCAGTGAAAACCAATGGTCCGTACTCAAACAAGTACAAGTCACAGCGACCAAGCCATTGAATTCACTGCAGACCTAGAATTATTCTCGACAAGTAATAATTGACCACACTCAGTCTTCCTAGGTAAATTGTAATGTTGGGCTAGAGAATCTAGTACTCCCTAGGTAATTAATAATGTTAGGCTAGAGAATCTAGCACTCAATGCCACTGGCATTTCCTGAATTTAGTAATACTATGAAGTCATCAAGCAACTTCTGTAATTATAAATTCATTAGGACCACTGGTCCACTATACTTGCGCTTAAAGGTTTGCCAAGAAAACCTTCTTAATACCATGTTTTCTGCACTAAGAGTTAGTGATAAATACTTGCATCAATTTGTTTGAGTTGTTTTTCTTTCGTTTCTGCTTAATTAGTGTAGGAGCGCAGCACGAACAAACTTGCAAACTTGCAAACTTACCAATACGTAAGTGAATTTACAGAGAACTAATAACCCGTGAAACGTTTAGGTTGGGAAAATGTTACAAATTATCTTGAATAGGATTAGTCGTAGCAGTAATTTAATTTCCAGCAATCTTAAGTTTCTCTTTGTTTAATGCATTATCGTTAAACATCAGCATTGTTAATTAACATGCTTCATGAGCTTAATATAGCTCACCTTAGAATTAACGTAATAATTGAGTGCTTATTGTTCCCCATGCGCATACGAGCTCAATATTGCTCGCCATGACAATCGAACGCTTTAATGTTCCCCATGCCACGAGCACTGCTCGCCATGATAATTGAATGATGCAATACTCCACCTCGTTAATTCGAGCTCACTGTAGCTCACCCAGTTAACACTGTTAACGAGCTCACTGCAGCTCACCCTGTCAACACTGTTGACGAGTTCAATATAACTCACCCTGTTAACGAGTTCACCCTGTCAACACTGTTGACGAGCTTAATATAGCTCACCATGTTCACGAGTTCAATATAACTCACCCTGTTAACACTGTTAACGAGCTCACTGCAGCTCACCCTGTCAACACTGTTGACGAGTTCAATATAACTCACCCTGTTAACGAGCTCACTGCAGCTCACCCTGTCAACGCTGTTGACGAGTTCAATATAACTCACCCTGTTAACACTGTTAACGAGCTCACTGCAGCTCACCCTGTCAACACTGTTGACGAGTTCAATATAACTCACCCTGTTAACACTGTTAACGAGCTCACTGCAGCTCACCCTGTCAACACTGTTGACGAGTTCAATATAACTCACCTTGTTAACATGCTTACCGAGCTCAATATAGCTCCCCATGTTAACGAGCTCACTGTAGCTCACCCTGTCAACACTGTTGACGAGCTCAATATAGCTCACCATGTTCACGAGTTCAATATAGCTCGACCTGTTAATGAGCTCAATATAGCTCCCAATGTTAATTTGAGTACATTTTGCTCACAGTTAGCTTAGTCCCTTACTTAGGTAGGTTAGAAATTTAAACCATTTATTTAGGTAGGTTTAGGGACTTTAGTTAGTGTCAACTGAGTACTAGCCTAATCTGTACTCAACATTAATTGCAGTTGACTATACTTATAGAGACTGATTTAATAAACTCAATTTCATGTAAAGGTTGATTTCGTATTAATAAGTTTACAGTGTCAAGCCTATGAGCTGCCATTCAATTAGCTCATAAGTCAGAATGACTAGGCTACTAATCTCACTGTCGACTCAGAATCTTCCTTGATTTTAATGAATAAACTTTTCAGTTCTCTATTTTTCTATTATTTTACCTAGTTAACAAATTAGTTGTACCATCAGTCAGAATGACTACTGCACGGCAGTGCACATTAAATTCAATTTCCTCATTTGATTTGGGGTGATCATGATGCTGCGTGATGTTATTGTCTAGAAACTCAATAGTTACAAGTCACAGTGACCTTACTGTAGTGTCATAGTCTCCTTGGTCTTAAATGACTAATAATACTTTGCTGTATAATTATACAATAGTGTTATCAGTTCTTAGGAACTTTTTCTGAGTTTACCTACGATTCAGCAGCTACGTAATACACCATTACATGTCACTGCGACCCTAGTTGTTGAGTTTATTGTGAGCTTTAGAGGGTTCCTGATTACCAATAACTTAATCATTTAATGTTTCAATATTTAATACATGTTTCCACTAAGGGAAACTACAAGCCTATTATAGTTCTTAACTAAGAGCAAATAACTTTACACCCAATTTAAGCAACCATGATGATACTGTGGTGTAGTGTCAAGTAACAAACATTACAAGTCACTATGACCCAAGACATTCTCATCACAGTAGATTCTCAGTTGTTTGAATTGTGTGATTTAAATCTTTAATTGTTGTATAGGCTATAAGTAATTCATAATATCATGTTCCTTTTAACATGAAAATCAGCAAGACTTAAGTTTCTTGTATGTCCTTGACAAATACGGGACATTCGTTATGTGTGTACGAACATACTAACATACTAATATTAATACCAACTTCGGGATAGGTGTCAGTACTCCACATTACACTACGACCCTAGAATCCTCCCCCTGGAGTTATGTTGGAAATTTCCAACACTAAATACAACACTGTTGTATTCTCATTATTTATTACTAATTCTACTAATCATTGTAGTGATAAAATTAACCAAGCGTAGAGTTCACATGTACTAATGATTACATCTGTACAATAAGGCTAGAATTCTTACGTCACCCGACGCCAGTATTGCGTCAGATTCCATTGTAATAAACACATTTATATCCAGTGTGTCTGAGAATTGAATTTGATTCTCTATAAACAACGGTGTTCTGTGTGATAATTAATTACAGATAAACTGATCCCCAACTAAAGCCAAATAGAGCGTTTATAGTTATAACTGTTATCTAGTAATAAATTTAACGTCACGCTTGAATGCCCTGGAGAGACTTTAATTCATCTCCATTGGTCGTTTACTATCATAAAAGGGGCAAATAATAATATTTAACTCCTCTAAATAATAAACCCGTCCTTATCCAAGCATTTCAATCACAACTGCAAGGAATGATAATATCCGTAATAAATAATTTGAGTAACAAATGCGGGACGCGGAGCGGGGTGGAGAAGACGCCAGTTCACGAGGTGACGCGCCAACCCGTTCTCGCAAATTCGTAAAGTCAATATTGACTTATTAACTACGTGCATAGGTGATATACTAAACATAATAGATAACCTTAAAAAGATTCATAGAAAACACCAACCTTACCTAACCTTGTTAGTATCTTAAGATAAGCATCTTATTGCTTTGTAATTACAATTATTACTTAACCTATACCTATTATAGGTTAGGTAATAATTGTAATTACGAAGCAATAAGATGCTTATCTTAAGATACTAACAAGGTTAGGTAAGGCCGGTGTTTTCTATGAATCTTTTTAAGGGTATCTATTATGTTAAGTATGTCACCTATGCACATATTTAATAAGTCAATATTGACTTATTAAATTTGCGAGAACGGGTTGGACGCGCTCACGACGAGACGCCATCAAGACCTCTAGAAGAAAGTCGCCACTGTGAGGTGTGAAGAACCTTTGCAGACTTTAACTTCACTGGTGTCAGTGTCATTTACATAACCAGTCGAATGATCATGAGATTAATTTGACATTAGGCCAGAACCTGTTAAATTTGGTTCTATGTAATACCACGTGACCGGCCAGTGAAGCGCGTCAGTATCTAGGATAGGCTGGACCGGAACCTAGGACGCAAACTTCGGCAAGCCTTAACTTACACAGTGCCCATATTAGCTAAGTACCTTTATCCTTATTTGATGCATCATATAGGGGGTGGGTTTATAGCTGGGTAGCTTGTCGTGACGCCGTGCGACAATAAAAAACTACAGGTCATTATTTCCTCTTATTATTAATCTCAATTTCTTGAACATAGATATCTAGTAGCTTAATCTGTTGCTACTGAAAACAATTTGATTTACAGCGTGAGTGAAGAATTCTCCGAGCTGTCATTTCCCATGTTAATCAACTCCCAGTGTTCCATGACGAGTCCAGGAGAATCAGAGGATGAGTCGTAACTAACTTCTTGGAAATCGTCTTTAAGCTAAGATTCCTTTTGTATTCCTTGATTTCTATTATCTGTATTCCTTTACATGCAGAACTCTGTTCATTGGATTAACATGTGTTTATTACAATTATTATTTTCATGTTCGTAATCTATGTTCTCATTGATGATAAAGATAATGACTCTATAAATGTTCATAGGATTAGATTATTATACATTGGACTGGTGAACGAACCACACTAGTTCCTGGACGTATTGAGTTCCAGTAATACCCCCCTAATGTAGGTGTTTGAGGCTTTGATTCATTTAATTATACAGCCCATTAATTATTTTCAGTGATCATATTCTCTAGTATTTTATCCATAGTTACTGGTTCATCTAGGAAATTTTAATGATCATGTTCTCTTAGTTTCCCTCTTTCCTATAAAAGCGGGTGGTCCTTCGTAATTGATTTTCATTACATTAATATTTAAATAAATAGAGTCAAGCCACAAATGTCCCACATGCCTCTTAGTTCTGGGACTAGTCTAGTGGCATACCCTTGGGCTTTTTCCAGCTTAGTCTTGTGCTTCACAAGGTACGGGCTCCATGCTGGGGCCGCATACTCCAGGATTGGTCTTACATATATGGTGTACAAGATTCTGAATGATTCCTTATACAGGTTCCTGAACGCTGTTCTGATGTTAGCCAGCCTCGCATATGCCGCAGACATTATTCTTTTTATGTGGGCTTCAGGAGACAGGTTTGGTGTGATATCATCTCCTACATCTTTCTCTCTGTCCGTTTCATTAAGTACTTCATCTCCTATTCTGTATCCTGTGTCTGACCTCCTTTTTCCACTGCCGAGTTTCATTACTTTGCATTTACTCGGGTTGAACTTCAACAGCCATTTGTTGGACCATTCACTCAGTCTGTCTAGGTCATCTTGTAGCCTCCTACTATCGTCCTCAGTTTCAGTCCTCCTCATATTTTTTGCATCATCGGCAAACATTGAGAGAAACGATTCTATACCCTCTGGGAGATCATTTACATATATCAGAAACAATATAGGTCCAAGGATTGACCCCTGCGGGACTCCACTCGTAACGCCTCGCCAATCTAAGACCTCACCTCTCACACTGTCTCGTTGTCTCCTGTTACTTAGGTACTTCTCTATCCACCGGAGTACCTTCCATTTCACTCCAGCCTGCATCTCCAGCTTTTTCACTAGCCTCTTGTGTGGCACAGTATCAAAGGCTTTCTGACAATCCAAAAATATGCGTGTGTGTACTCACCTAGTTGTGCTTGCGGGGGTTGAGCTCTGGCTCTTTGGTCCTGCCTCTTAACTGTCAATCAACAGGTGTACAGGTTCCTGAGCCTATTGGGCTCTATCATATCTACACTTGAAACTGTGTATGGAGTCAGCCTCCACCACATCACTTCCTAATGCATTCCATTTGTCAACCACTCTGACACTAAAAAAGTTCTTTCTAATATCTCTGTGGCTCATTTGGGCACTCAGTTTCCACCTGTGTCCCCTAGTGCGTGTGCCCCTTGTGTTAAACAGCCTGTCTTTATCAACCCTGTTAATTCCCTTGAGGATCTTGAATGTGGTGATCATGTCCCCCCTAACTCTTCTGTCTTCCAACGAAGTGAGGTTTAATTCCCGTAGTCTCTCCTCGTAGCTCATACCTCTCAACTCGGGTACTAGTCTGGTGGCAAACCTTTGAACCTTTTCCAGTTTAGTCTTATGCTTGACTAGATATGGACTCCATGCTGGTGCCGCATACTCCAGGATTGGTCTGACATATGTGGTATATAATGTTCTGAAAGATTTCTTACACAAGTTTCTAAAGGCCGTTCTTATGTTAGCCAACCTGGCATATGCTGCTGCTGTTATATGTGTGTGTGTGTGTGTGCGTGTGTGTGTGTGTGTGTGTGTGTGTGTGTGTGTGTGTGTGTGTGTGTGTGTGTGTGTGTGTGTGTGTGTGTGTGTGTGTGTGTGAGTGTGTGTGTGTGTGTGAGTGTGTGTGTGTGTGTGTGTGTGTGTGTGTGTGTGTGTGTGTGTGTGTGTGTGTGTGTGTGTGTGTGTGTGTGTGTGTACTCACCTAGTTGTGTCTGCAGGATCGAGCATTGACTCTTGGATCCCGCCTTTCGAGCATCAGTTGTTTACAGCAATGACTCCTGTCCCATTTCCCTATCATACCAGGTTTTAAAATTATGAATAGTATTTGCTTCCACAACCTGTTCCTGAAGTGCATTCCATTTTCCCACTACTCTCACGCTAAAAGAAAACTTCCTAACATCTCTGTGACTCATCTGAGTTTCAAGCTTCCATCCATGTCCCCTCGTTCTGTTACTATTCCGTGTGAACATTTCGTCTATGTCCACTCTGTCAATCCCTCTGAGTATCTTATACGTTCCTATCATGTCCCCCCTCTCCCTTCTTCTTTCTAGTGTCGTAAGGCACAGTTCCCTCAGGCGCTCCTCATACCCCATCCCTCGTAGCTCTGGGACGAGTCTCGTTGCAAACCTCTGAACCTTTTCCAGTTTCATTATATGCTTCTTCAGATGGGGACTCCATGATGAGGCGGCATACTCTAAGACTGGCCTTACGTAGGCAGTGTAAAGCGCCCTAAATGCCTCCTTACTTAGGTTTCTGAATGATGTTCTAACTTTTGCCAGTGTAGAGTACGCTGCTGTCGTTATCCTATTTATATGTGCCTCAGGAGATAGATTAGGTGTTACGTTCACCCCCAGGACTCTTTCACGCGTTGTTACAGGTAGGCTGTTCCCCTTCATTGTGTACTGTCCCTTTGGTCTCCTATCTCCTAGTCCCATTTCCATAACTTTACATTTGCTCGTGTTGAATTCCAGTAGCCATTTCTCTGACCATCTCTGCAACCTGTTCAGGTCCTCTTGGAGGATCCTGCAATCCTCATCTGTCACAACTCTTCTCATCAACTTTGCGTCATCCGCAAACATCGACATGTAGGACTCTACGCCTGTAAACATGTCGTTAACATATACAAGAAATAGAATTGGTCCCAGCACCGATCCTTGTGATACTCCACTTATTACTGTTCGCCAGTCCGACTTCTCGCCCCTTACCGTAACTCTTTGGCTCCTTCCTGTTAGGTAGTTCCTTATCCTTGCGAGGACCTTTCCCCCCACCCCCGCCTGCCTCTCAAGCTTGAACAGCAGTCTCATGTGCGGTACTGTATCAAAGGCTTTTTGGCAGTCCAGAAATATGCAGTCTGCCCAACCATCTCTGTCCTGTCTTATCCTCATTATTTTATCATAGAATTCAAGAAGGTTTGTTAAGCACGATTTCCCTGTCCAGAACCCATGTTGATGTTTGTTCACAAACCTAATGTTCTCCAGGTGTGCAACCAGTCGTAGCCTAATTATTCTTTCCAGTATTTTACAGGGGATGCTTGTCAGTGATACAGGTCTATAGTTAAGTGCCTCCTCCCTATCACCTTTCTTGAAGATCGGCACGACATTTGCCTTCTTCCAGCAACTGGGCAATTCTCCTGACATAAGTGACTCATTAAAGATCATTGCCAGAGGCATGCTGAGGGCCTGTGCTGCTTCTTTTAGTATCCACGGTGATACTTTGTCTGGTCCAACTGCTTTAGTTGCATCTAGAGTTGTCAACTGTTTCATTACCTCCTCTGCTGTCACCTCTATATCTGATAGTCTTTGTGTGTGTGTGTGTGTGTGTGTGTGTGTGTGTGTGTGTGTGTGTACTCATCTAATTGTACTCACCTAATTGTGCTTGCGGGGTTTGAGCTGTGGCTCTTTGGTCCCGCCTCTCAATCAACTGGTGTACAGATTCCTGAGCTACTGGGCTCTATCATATCTACATTTGAAACTGTGTATGGAGTCAGCCTCCACCACATCACTTCCTAGTGCATTCCATATATTAACTACTCTGACACTAAAAAAATTCTTTCTAACGTCTCTGTGGCTCATCTGGGTACTAAGTGTCCACCTGTGTCCCCTTGTTCTTTTCCCAGCCGTGCTGAAGAGTTTGTCTTTGTCCATCCTGTCAATTCCCCTTGAGAATTTTTTAGGTTGTTATCATGTCTCCCCTTACTCTTCTGTTTTTCAGAGATCTGTGGTTCAGCTCCTTTAGTCTTTCCTCGTGTTTCCTCGTAGCTCATTCCTCTCAGTTCCGGGACGAGCCTGGTGGCATACCGCTGGATGTTCTCTAACTTTGTCTTGAGTTTAACTAGGTATGGACACCATGCTGGAGCTGCATACTCCAGGATTGGTCTTACATAAGTGGTATACAGGGTCCTGAACGATTCCTTACAAAAGTTTCTAAGGGCAGTTCTTATGTTGGCCAGTCTAGCATATGCCGCTGATGTTATTATTTTGATGTATGCCTCTGGGGACAGGTTCGGTGTGATATAAACCCCCAGATCCTTCTCTCTATTTGACTCTTGCAGGATTTCATCTCCCAGATGGTACTTTGTGTTCAGCCTTCTGCTCCCTTCGCCTAATTTCATTACCTTACACTTTCCTGAATAGAACTTTAGCAGCCATTTTCTAGACCGTTCCTCCAGTTTGTCCAGGTCATCCTGTGGTCTCTGTCTATCTTCATTTGTCTTGATTCTTCTCATAATATTTGCATCACCAGCAAACATTGAGAGGAACGAGTCTATACCTTCCAGAAGATCGTTTACATATATTAGAAACAGGATGGGTCGAAGTACTGAGCCCTGTGAGACTCCGCTGGTGACATCTCGCCATTCTGATGTCTCCCCCCCTCACCGTTACTCGCTGTTTCCTGTTGCTTAATTACTCCCTTATCCACTGGAGCACCTGCCCTTTTACTCCTGCCTGTTGCTCCAACTTTTTTAACAGCCTTTTATGGGGTACTGTGTCAAAGGCTTTCTGGCAGTCCAGGAAAATGCAGTCGACCCACCCTTCTCTTTCCTTCCTAATTTTTGTTGCCTGGTCATAGAATTCTATTAAACCTGTGAGGCACGATTTAACATCCCTGAACCCAAGTTGGTGGTGCGTTACAAAGTTATTTCCCCTCCAGATGCTCTATGAGCCTTTTCCTCACGATCTTTTCCATCACCTTCCCTGGTATAGAAGTTAGGAAAACTGGCCTGTAGTTCAGTGCCTCTTGCCTGTCAACCTTCTTGTATATTGGGACTATGTTAGCTGTCTTCCAACTTTCTGGTATGTTTCCAGTGCCTGTTATACACTATAGAGAGTGGCACACTTAGTGCTTCTGCACCTTCCTTTAGTATCTATGGTGAGATTCTGTCAGGCCTAACAGTCTTTGTCACATCCAGCTCCAGCAGACACCTTTTGACCTCATCACTGGTGAGGTCAAATTCCTCCAAGGCTGCTTGGTTTGCCTCCTCCTCATTTAGTGCAGGGGCTTCTCCTTCTTCTATTGTGAACACCTCTTGGAATCTCTTGTTGAGTTCTTCACACATCTCCTTGTCATTATCTGTGTATCTGTTCTTCCCTTTTCTCAGTTTCATCACTTGACACTTCAATGCTGTTTTCCTCCTGATGTGGCTGTGGAGCAGCTTTGGTTGAGTCTTGGCTTTACTCGCTATGTCATTTTCAAATTGTCTCTGCTTCCCTCCTCACTCTGAGGTACTCATTTCTGGCCCTCTGGTATCTCTCCCTGCTCTCTGGTGTTCTGTTATTTCTGTAGTTTCTTCATGTTCTTTTACTCAGTTGCTTCGCCACCTTGAATTCCTGGTTGAACCATAGGTTTTTCTGTTGTTTTTCGTTTTTCACCTTTTGGACGGGGATAAACCTGTTTGCAGCTTCCTGGCACTTCTGGGTGACAAAATCCATCATGTCCTGCACATTCTTGTCTCTAAGTTCTGTTTCCCATGGTATTCCCCTGAGGAAGTTCCTCATCTCGTCATATTTTCCTCTTCGGTAATTCAGTCTTTTTCCCTCTACTCCCATCCTTGGATAGGTTATCCCTACCTCCACCAAGTATTCAAAAGTCAGTACACATTCCTATGGGGGCTTCAACTTTGACTTTCCTTATTTCTGACTCATTCAGGGTGAATATAAAGTCAAGTATAGCTGGTTCATCATTGCCTCTCACTCTTGTGGGTTCCTTGACATGCTGGCTCAGAAAGTTCCTTGTTGCCACTTCCAAGAGTTTACCTCTCCATGTACCTGCACCACCATGTGGGTCCCCATTCTCCCAGTCTTTCTTTCCATGGTTGAAATCGCCCATGATTAAAAGTCTTGAGCCATTCCTGCAGGCAACTGAAGCTGCTCTCTCTATTATATTAATGGTTGCCATGTTGTTCCTATCAAACTCCTGTCTAGGTCTTCTGTCATTTAGGGGAGGGTTGTAAATGACTGGCACTATTATCTTAGCTCCAGCCATTGTTATAGTTCCTGTTGTGTAATTTCTGAACCCGCCACAGTCTGTAATTTCCATCTCATCAAAATTCAGTCGTTCCTTATCAGCAGGGCCACTTGCCGCCTCCTCTCCCTGTGTGTGTGTGTGTTGTTATGATCTCAGCCTGCAGGAGAAACGAGTCTCCCTTCTTGAGAGTTATTCAGCAAGCCTGACCTAACTAGGTCTAGCAAATATAGAGGTGATAACCCATATGTAAAATGGCTGGTTGGATATGTATAACAGTTTGAGATTATGGGCAAGGCAGAAGAAAATAGATAAATGATTGGCGAGGAGATGTGGACATTTTGCTGGAGGCGTGAGGCTCGCTTCCGGAGGACCTTGACCTCACTTGAGTGCCAGACATCGCAGGGGGAAGCCGCGCTCCGTTGAACTCCCGTCAGAAGGGAACCCCTAGTGATATATCTCTAAGAGAAGAGAAGTGTGCAGACGTGCCAGCTGTGGAATTGAGCTGAGAACGTTGTGGTGTCAAGTCTTGGACGGCGAGGAGAGTTTAATAAGCTGCTCAGAGGCATTTTCGTGGGCTGTGTGGAGCGCCCTGACCAGACGCCGTCAGAGGGAAAGCGCCCTCGATCAGTTAATCTGTGGTAAGCACGATATACGCCAGTTCATAGTGATTGCTTGTAGTTGGTCGTGTGCCCAGCGACAGTAGCAATGTTTATTTATAAGTTAGACATGTTTTAATAAGGCAGAAAGCCTGAAATAAGAGAGTGGAGAGGGAGGAACACGGAGCGACGTCCGCCCCCTCTGAGCGCTGGCGGACGACTGAGGGAGCCTGGCTCCTGATGGAGGAAGACCCTCCCAGCGAGTGAGGACCGCCGCCAGGCGAGGTGGAGTATGGACCCGCCCAAAGCGGGGGAGTCCACTCTCACTGTATGTAGAGGACAGATAGAGGTTTGAGGCAAGCATATTGTGTGGTTATTTTTGTTTATGTGTTAAAGGGGAACATTTTATTGGAGTGTCGATGGGTTGCAGGTTTGTCTTTGGGGAAGAAGTTGCTGAGAACTTCGAAGCCAGCACAGATGAAGTAGTTGATGAGACTCCAAGGTAGTGGAGGAGAGGACCTCGAGCTGTGAGGAGAAGCAGCAGTGAAGAGGAGTGTCACATGCTTCTGTAGAGGTGGAGAAGCACCATAGTTGCTCGAGGAAACTTCAGGGTGTAGCAGCCAAGAGAGCTGTGTGGAGGAGCCTAGCAGAAGGGTGAAGCACCGTAGTTGCTCAAGGAAACTTCATGATAGCAGCCTGGAGGAGCTGCAGAGGATCCTGGTAGTGAAGCCCGGAAGAACCTAAGGATATTAGGGTAGTGAACTTCCAGAGGTGGAAGGGAAGTTCTGGTGGATTACTTATAGGGAGTTGATAGTGTTTGGTTGTCAGTAGCGTGCAAGACGCAGTGAGAGGTGAGTGACTGTTTGCATTCTTATGTCAAGGAGTGATTTACACTGAAGTTTAGAGTTACAGTCGTAGGTTGAATTACCTACAGATGTATGCGTTCCAGGACTGACAGTGATCGATTGATCATTGTTGTGTATCAATGAACATTTACACTGATATATGTTATTGCATTCGAATGCTGATTTTCTATATATACATTATCTTGCTGATGGTGCAACAGTGTATGTAGACTTCATCAACTTGAGGAGGTTAATAGTATCAGGTGGTGAACCAGGAGATAGGATACCACTTGATAAGCTGATAATAGAGTTCTGATGGTGTTGGAGTGCAACCTGATTGTGATATTATAGAGTATAGGATTCATTATTATTATATGTGTGTATGTATCGTGTATGTGCTTTGTCCAGTAAATGTGTCACAATTTGCTGGTGTTTGCCCTTGTCCTAGTGAGGCTTCCCAGGAGGTAGTAAAGAAGGAGAGAGAGAGAGAGAAAGAACCAAGAACCACTGCTTTGGACAGGGTAGAAGGTAATACTAATAAGCCAAAAGGGGATCGAGGAGATCATATTACCTAAGGAGAGAGTGGGGAGTCACAGCGGCTCGAGTGGGTGTGTGCACGTGACAACGAGGCTAGGTGTTGGAGCCGCATCCCCTAAACGTGTGACGTTGAGCCCCTCTCCAAGAGCCAGAAGCGCCAAGGGTGATCTCCTAGTATAAGCACTCTGCCGAGTTGTGGGTTGGGTTGTCCATAGAGAAGGATCAACGACGACAACACCAACCAACCCACAGTCTATAATAAATTGGGGGCCTGTGTCCGGAAGAGTGAACTGACACACCCACACCCTGTCCAAGAGTGGATTTGTACACCCTTGCTGAAATAGATAAACTGTGTGACCGCAGGTGTATACTCTCTCTTGGGAAGACTCACAGGACAAGATGGATAAGGTGCAAGCGTTTGTGGAGTCAGGCAAGCCTGAGGACTTGAAAGGTTGCACGAGGGATCAATTGAAACAAATAGCAGAAAAATGTGGCATCAGGTTGAAAGCATCTAAAGTAGCTGGGATGAAGGATGAGATCCTGAGGCAGTTAAGAGCCAAAAATGAAGCGGCAGAACAAGGAGCCCAGAAAGGTGCTGAAAGTGGAAAGGAGGACGATGGGCAGGATGAAGTGAGATCCCAGGGATCGAGTAGGAGCAGCAAGAGTAGCCGCAGTAGTAGGAGTAGCCGAAATAGGAGCTTGGAGAGATTCCAGTTAGAGCTCCAGATCCAACAACAGCGTGAGGAGAGACAGTTCCAGCTGGAAAAGATGAAATTGGAACTCCAGATGAAAAATGAAGCCGAGAAGGAAAAAGAGAAAACCAGACTGGAAATAGAAAAAGAGAAAGCAAGACTAGAGGTGGAGAAAGAAAAAGAGAAAACCAGAGTAAGAGAACTGGAGTTGGAACAGGAGAAAGAAAAAGAGAAAGCAAGGCTAGAGGTGGAAAAAGAAAAAGAGAGAACAAAACAAATGCAGATAGAAGCGAACAGAACCTTGGCTGAGCAAAGGAATTGAACATGGGTTGCCAGAGAGCACCACCCAGGTATCACACCCACCAGATGTTAGGGTTAGGGAGAAGGACATTCCCTTGTTTGTGCCCGAAGAGGCAGAGAGCTTCTTCGAGCATTTTGAGAAAGTAGCACGTATCAAGGAGTGGCCACAGGAGGAATGGGCCCAGCTGGTCCAGTTAAGATTGACCGGTGCAGCCAGGGAGGCATACACCCAATTGTCACTGGAAGAGTGCCAGGATTATGCCACAGTAAAGAGCAGCATATTGCGCTCGTTTCAGTTAACCCCAGAAGCTTATAGGAAGCGCTTCAGAGAGATGATCAAAGTTGGAGCGTGTACGTTTGCTGAGACAGCAAGAGATCTGGAAAGACGATTCCAGAAGTGGATTGAGGCTGCTGGAGTTGGATCTTACGCTGACCTGAAGCAACTGATGGTCATGGAGAAGTTCTTGGAGATGATGCATCCCGAAACAAAGTTCAAGATCCAAGAAGCAGGGATAATGGAGGTGAAAGATGCCGCAGATAGGGCGGATATGATTACCGAAGCATATAAGAGCTTGAGGGAGAACAGAGTGAGAAGCGAGGCGAGACGCAGCAATGGCAGATCCAGTGGAGTCTGGAGAGAAAGAAATTATGAAAGACCCAGAAGAGTCTGGGGTGAGAAAAATTTTGATAAATGGGCAGATAAAAGTAAGTACCCTAAAACTCAGAAGAGTAGGTTCGCGCACTTCGTCTGAAAGTGAAGATGGAGGAGCAAAACGAGAAACTGATCGTTATCCAGGAAATCAAGAGTCCAGTAAAGCCCCACAGAGTACGAGTAGTACGTCTGGCCCGAGGAACTCCAATACGAGTGGGCAGAGTCAGAGCTACTCTGGTACATATAGAAGAGACTTTTCCCAGGTGAGGTGTTACAATTGTAACGGATTGGGTCACGTGATGCGAGACTGTCGGCAGGGCAAGAGAGTTGTGACCCTGGCCATGTGTGACCCCCGAAGTAAATATGCCAATGTGTTCCAAGACAAACCACAGAGATCGAACTTAGTGAACAAGAGGTATAGGCCGTTCATGAGCAAAGGTTGGATCAGTGTAGGAGGCCAACCTGAGGTAGAAGTTGGTATCTTAAGAGATACCGGAGCTAACCAGAGCTTGATTACGAGAAGCCTGATTGGGAATGATCGACGGTTAGCTGGCAGGAGTAAGATGAGAGTATATGGGTTATTGTCGGAGAGTGACATGCCCGTTTGTACTGTCCAGCTAAGGTCGGAATATGTGTCGGCAGAGGTGATGTTGGGAGTGTGCCCCGACATACCTGTTCCAGGAGTCCAAGTGATCCTGGGGAATGACTTGTGCGGGACAAAGGTGTTGCCAAGAGTCATAGCGGAGACTGTGCCAGAGGAGTGCCCAGAAGGCCATGGCACGGGTGGGACACCTGAGAGTGTGAACCTGACTGACATCCGAGGAGATGAGTCAGGAGACCGCCAAGCCATTGAGTACCCTGTCTCGGTAGTGATGAAGGCAGAGGTGGCCGACGAGGAAGACACTGGAGAAGATGAGACAGTGTCGATTAAACCGGTAGAAGATATCGACGTAGATATAGCGTGGCTGTTTGATGAAGGTCCAGCCCAGGAGAATGAAGTCTCGGTGAGGTCAAAAGTGAAGATGGCCCAGCCGAAGAAGAATACTGTGGAGAGAGTTGACCTGAGTAAAGCCCAGACTGCTGAAATTAAGGGTCGGAAGGTGAATGCAACTGTGCTGAGTAGGAATGAGGAAAGATGTGGACATACAGAGGACGAGAGTAGAGCGTCAAGTTGTCCACGAGCACAGAGGCATATGGATAGTGGAGTTAAGTTGTTTGAGATGTCAAGAGTTGACATGTTTCTCAGAAAACGTGAAGAAGAGATAGTGAAGAAGAGTAATAGCCGAGAAATGAAAGGAGAAGAGACAGTATGTGTGGAGAGATGCTTACGAGCACTCTGGGAGAGGCAAAGCGACATGTATGGTCGAGTGCTGTTGGATGTAGTGCAGTGCTCGAAGAAACTTTTAGGGAACGAAGAAGAGTTGAAGGAGAAGAAATGGAGTTGTATAGAGGTGAGAAATGTGAGAAGAGGATGATGATACAAGCATGGAGGAATAGAAGAAAGCCGAGGACTCGATGGAGGTCAAACAGGACGATGTCTCGGATAAATGAGGAGACGAAAGGGAGAATCGTCGGTGAAGACGAGGGAGTGAAGTATGATGACAGGAGGCGGAAGTATAATGGCAGTAGATGGAAGTATGAAGACGACAGAGGAGGTACAGACAGTAGATGTCTGACTCTGGACGGGAAGAGAAGAAGACGAGGAAACGGAGGGTGGAGACAGTAAGTAGAGTGGACCAATGGATTGCAGGCGTCCAAGGAGGACAGCCTAGCCAAGAGGTGCCAGAGAAGTCAAATCGTTTATGAGAAGATCGTGTTTCTGGAGAGTTGTGAGCCAGATGTTGCAAGGAGCAACGAACTAATTGTAGACTCCTAAGGGGGTACGTAAGCAGATCAACCGTTCGAATCAATCGGTTGAAGAAAGAGACAGTCTAGTGGCGGATGTATTATCCCGAGCTTTGCCACTGGAATAACTCTCAAAAATAAGGGGAGGGGAATGTTATGATCTCAGCCTGCAGGAGAAACGAGTCTCCCTTCTTGAGAGTTATTCAGCAAGCCTGACCTAACTAGGTCTAGCAAATATAGAGGTGATAACCCATATGTAAAATGGCTGGTTGGATATGTATAACAGTTTGAGATTATGGGCAAGGCAGAAGAAAATAGATAAATGATTGGCGAGGAGATGTGGACATTTTGCTGGAGGCGTGAGGCTCGCTTCCGGAGGACCTTGACCTCACTTGAGTGCCAGACATCGCAGGGGGAAGCCGCGCTCCGTTGAGCTCCCGTCAGAAGGGAACCCCTAGTGATATATCTCTAAGAGAAGAGAAGTGTGCAGACGTGCCAGCTGTGGAATTGAGCTGAGAACGTTGTGGTGTCAAGTCTTGGACGGCGAGGAGAGTTTAATAAGCTGCTCAGAGGCATTTTCGTGGGCTGTGTGGAGCGCCCTGACCAGACGCCGTCAGAGGGAAAGCGCCCTCGATCAGTTAATCTGTGGTAAGCACGATATACGCCAGTTCATAGTGATTGCTTGTAGTTGGTCGTGTGCCCAGCGACAGTAGCAATGTTTATTTATAAGTTAGACATGTTTTAATAAGGCAGAAAGCCTGAAATAAGAGAGTGGAGAGGGAGGAACACGGAGCGACGTCCGCCCCCTCTGAGCGCTGGCGGACGACTGAGGGAGCCTGGCTCCTGATGGAGGAAGACCCTCCCAGCGAGTGAGGACCGCCGCCAGGCGAGGTGGAGTATGGACCCGCCCAAAGCGGGGGAGTCCACTCTCACTGTATGTAGAGGACAGATAGAGGTTTGAGGCAAGCATATTGTGTGGTTATTTTTGTTTATGTGTTAAAGGGGAACATTTTATTGGAGTGTCGATGGGTTGCAGGTTTGTCTTTGGGGAAGAAGTTGCTGAGAACTTCGAAGCCAGCACAGATGAAGTAGTTGATGAGACTCCAAGGTAGTGGAGGAGAGGACCTCGAGCTGTGAGGAGAAGCAGCAGTGAAGAGGAGTGTCACATGCTTCTGTAGAGGTGGAGAAGCACCATAGTTGCTCGAGGAAACTTCAGGGTGTAGCAGCCAAGAGAGCTGTGTGGAGGAGCCTAGCAGAAGGGTGAAGCACCGTAGTTGCTCAAGGAAACTTCATGATAGCAGCCTGGAGGAGCTGCAGAGGAACCTGGTAGTGAAGCCCGGAAGAACCTAAGGATATTAGGGTAGTGAACTTCCAGAGGTGGAAGGGAAGTTCTGGTGGATTACTTATAGGGAGTTGATAGTGTTTGGTTGTCAGTAGCGTGCAAGACGCAGTGAGAGGTGAGTGACTGTTTGCATTCTTATGTCAAGGAGTGATTTACACTGAAGTTTAGAGTTACAGTCGTAGGTTGAATTACCTACAGATGTATGCGTTCCAGGACTGACAGTGATCGATTGATCATTGTTGTGTATCAATGAACATTTGCACTTATATATGTTATTGCATTCGAATGCTGATTTTCTATATATACATTATCTTGCTGATGGTGCAACAGTGTATGTAGACTTGATCAACTTGAGGAGGTTAATAGTATCAGGTGGTGAACCAGGAGATAGGATACCACTTGATAAGCTGATAATAGAGTTCTGATGGTGTTGGAGTGCAACCTGATTGTGATATTATAGAGTATAGGATTCATTATTATTATATGTGTGTATGTATCGTGTATGTGCTTTGTCCAGTAAATGTGTCACAATTTGCTGGTGTTTGCCCTTGTCCTAGTGAGGCTTCCCAGGAGGTAGTAAAGAAGGAGAGAGAGAGAGAGAAAGAACCAAGAACCACTGCTTTGGACAGGGTAGAAGGTAATACTAATAAGCCAAAAAGGGGATCGAGGAGATCATATTACCTAAGGAGAGAGTGGGGAGTCACAGCGGCTCGAGTGGGTGTGTGCACGTGACAACGAGGCTAGGTGTTGGAGCCGCATCCCCTAAACGTGTGACGTTGAGCCCCTCTCCAAGAGCCAGAAGCGCCAAGGGTGATCTCCTAGTATAAGCACTCTGCCGAGTTGTGGGTTGGGTTGTCCATAGAGAAGGATCAACGACGACAACACCAACCAACCCACAGTCTATAATAGTGTGTGTGTGTGTGTGTGTGTACTCACCTAGTTGTACTCACCTAGTTGTGCTTGCTGGGGTTGAGCTCTGGCTCTTTGGTCCCGCCTCTCAACCGTCAATCAACAGGTGTACAGGTTCCTGAGGCTATTGGGCTCTATCATATCTACACTTGAAACTGTGTATGGAGTCAGCCTCCACCACATCACTTCCTAATGCATTCCATTTGTCAACCACTCTGACACTAAAAAAGTTCTTTCTAATATCTCTGTGGCTCATTTGGGCACTCAGTTTCCACCTGTGTCCCCTAGTGCGTGTGCCCTTTGTGTTAAACAGCCTGTCTTTATCAACCCTGTCAATTCCCTTGAAGATCTTGAATGTGGTGATCATGTCCCCCCTAACTCTTCTGTCTTCCAACGAAGTGAGGTTTATTTCCCGTAGTCTCTCCTCGTAGCTCATACCTCTCAGCTCGGGTACTAGTCTGGTGGCAAACCTTTGAACCTTTTCCATATCTAATCATGTCTTATACTTGATTAGATATGGATTCCATGCTGGTGCCGCATACTCCAGGATTGGTCTGACATATGTGGTATATAATGTTCTGAAAGATTCCTTACACAAGTTTCTAAAGGTTGTGTGTGTGTGTGTATGTGTATGTGAGTGTGTGTACTCGCCTATTTGTACTCACCTATTTGTGCTTGCGGGGGTTGAGCTTTGGCTCTTTGGTCCCGCCTCTCAACTGTCAATCAACTGGTGTACAGATTCCTCAGCCTACTGGGCTCTATCATATCCATATTTGAAACTGTGTATGGAGTCAGCCGCCACCACATCACTGCCTAATGCATTCCATCTGGTAACTACTCTGACACTGAGAAAGTTCCTTCTAACTTCTCTGTGGCTCATGTGGGTACTCAGTTTCCACCTGTGTCCCCTTGTTCGCGTCCCTCCAGTGTTGAATAGTTTATCCTTGTTTACCCGGTCGATTCCTCTGAGGATTTTGTAGGTTGTGATCATGTCTCCCCTTACTCTTCTGTCTTCCAGTGTCGTAAGGTGCATTTCCCGCAGCCTTTCCTCGTAACCCGTGCCTCTTAGATCTGGGACTAGTCTAGTGGCATACCTTTGGACTTTTTTCAGCTTCGTCTTGTGCTTGACAAGATATGGGCTCCATGCTGGGGCCGCATACTCCAGGATTGGTCTTACATATGTGGTGTACAAGATTCTGAATGATTCCTTACACAGGTTCCTGAACGCTGTTCTGATGTTAGCCAGCCTCGCATATGCCGCAGACGTTATTGTTTTTATGTGGGCTTCAGGAGACAGGTTTGGTGTGATATCAATGCCCAGATCTTTCTCTCTATCCGTTTCATGAAGGACTTGAACCCCCATTCGGTATCCTGTGTCTGGCCTCCTGTTTTCACTGCCTAGTTTCATTACCTTACATTTACTCGGGTTGAATCTTAGCAGACATTTGTTGGACCATTCATTAAGTCTCTCTAGGTCATCTTGTAGCCTCATACTATCTTCCTCCATTTTAATCCTCCTCATAATTTTTGCATCATCAGCAAACAATGAGACGAATGATTTTATGCCCTCTGGAAGAGGGCATAGAATCATATATATATAGAATCATATATATATAGAATATATATATATAGAATCATATATATATAGAATCATATATAGCTTATATATATACATATATAAGAAACAGTATGGGTCCAAGGACTGAACCCTGCGGGACTCCACTGGTGACGTCTCGCCAATTTGAGACCTCGCCCCTCACAGTGACTCGATGTCTTCGGTTACTTAGGTACTCCCTTATCCAATGGAGTACCTTCCCTCTCACTCCCACCCCTCTCTTTCTTGTCTGATGCTGATTGCCTGATCGTAGAATTCAAATAATCCTGTGAGGCATGACTTGCCATCACTGAAACCATGTTGGTGTTTTGTCACAAAGTTCCTTCGCTCCAGATGTTCCACTAGCTTTTTCGCACAATTTTCTCCAATAACTTGCATGGTATGCAAGTTAGGGACACCGGCACTGGTTCAGTGTCTTCTGTCTACCCCCCTTCTTGTTTATCGGGACTACGTTCGCCGTCCTTCAAATTTTTGGCTGTTTACCTGTTACCAGTGATTTGTTTTACATCATGGAGAGTGGCAGGCACAGTGCTTCTGCTCCTTCCTTTAGTATCCATGGCGATATTCCATCCGGGCCAATAGCCTTTTTCACATCCAACTCTAGCAAAAGCTTCCTAACCTCCCCACTAGTAATCTCAAATTTCTCTAGTGGTGTCTGGTTAACTATTCCTTCTCCTATCTCTAGAACTTCTCCTGGCTCCAATGTGAAGACTTCCTATAATTTCCTATTGAGTTCCTCACACACTTCTTTTTCGTGTATAGTGAATCTGTCTGCCCCTATCCTCAGTTTCATTACCTGTTCCTTCACTTTTCTCATTCTTCTGATGTGACTGAGTAGCAATTTGGGTTGAGTCTTAACCTTGCTTGCTATGTCGTTTTCATATTGCCCTTCTGCATCTCTTCTTACCCTGACGTATTCATTCCTGTCTCTTTGGTGTCCTTCTCTGCTCTCAAGTGTCCTGTTATTTCTATAGTTTGTTCATGCTCTTCTACTAACTTGCTTAGCTAGCTTACATCTCTGATTAAACCATGGGTTTCCTCTCCATGCGGATCCTTGTTTTCCCAGTCTACCCTTCCGTGATTGAAGTCACTCATGATGCGCAGGTGGGCTCGAATTCTACAAGCAGCAGAGGCTGCCCTCTCAATTATATTGTTAAATGCCATGTTGTTTCTGTCATACTCTTGCCTGGGTCTTCTGTCGTTTGGTGGAAGGTTATATATCAGTGCTACTGCTACTCTTGGTCCTCCCATCGTCATGGTACCTGTTATGTAGTCTCTAAGCCCTTCACAGCTTGGGATAACCATCTCCTTGAAACTTCATTCCTTTCTCATAAGTAGGGTCACTCCACCTCCTCCCTTACCCTCCCTCTCTTTCTTTATTACAGTGCATTCCTGGGAAAACACCGCATTCATTATGTTTCAAGAGAGTTTTGTTTTCATGAGTTCAATTACATCTGGGTTTACTTCTTGTGCTCTTTCCCTAAGTTCACTCTTTTGCTTGTAATTCCATCTATGTTCAAGTACATCACCTTAAAGCTGACTCTTTTCTGCCCATCCTCTGTTTCTGTTGATTCCACTGGAGTAGGTAAACATGGATGGTCTGGGATGGGGAGGGGGAAGGGGGCCCCCCTTGTGTGTGTGTACCCACATATTTGTACTCATTTATTTGTGCTAGTGGGGGTGGAGCTTTGTCTCTTTGGTCCCGCCTCTCAACTGTCAATCAACTGGTGTACAGATTCCCGAGCAAACTGGGCTCTATCATATCTACATATGAAACTTATGTATGGAGTCAACCTCCAGCACATCACTTCCTATTGTATTCCATTTACTAACTACTCTGACACTGAAAAAATTCTTTCTAATATCTCTGCGGCTCATTTGGGTACTCATTTTCCATCTGTGTCTCCTTGTTCGTGTTCCACCTGTGTTGAAGAGTTTGTCTTTGTCCACCCTGTCAATTCCCCTGAGAATTTTGTTGGTGGTTATCATGTCTCCCCTTTCTCTTCTGTTTTCCAGGGACGTGAAGTTCAGCTCCTTCAGCCTTTCCTCGTAGCTCATACTTCTCAGTTCCGGGACAAGTCTGGTGGCATACCGCTGAATCTTCTCTAACTTTGTCTTGTGTTTAACTAGATATGGAATTCAGGCAGGAGCTGCATATTCCAGGATTGGTCTGACATAAGTGGTATACAGCGTCCTGAATGATTCCTTACACAAGTTTCTAAAGGAAGTTATTATGTTGGCCAACCTAGCCTATGCCGCTGATGATATACTTTTGATGTGGGCCTCTGGGGACAGGTTCGGTGTGATATCAACCCCCAGATCTTTCTCTATTTGACTCCTGCAGGATTTCACCTCCCAGATGGTACTTTGTGTTCAGCCTTCTGCTCCCTTCGCCTAATTTCATTACTTTACACTTTCCTGAGTAGAACTTTAGCAGCCATATTCTAGACCATTCCTCCAGTTTGTCCAGGTCATCCTGTAGTCTCTTCCATCTTCATCTGTTTTGATTCTTCTCATAATTTTTACATTACCAGCAAACATTGAGAGGAATGAGTCTATATCCTCTGGAAGATCATTTACATATATTACAAACAGAATGGGTCCATGTACAGAGCCCTGAGGGACTCCCCTGCTGACATCTCGCCACTCTGATGTCCCTCCCCTCACAGTTACTCGATGTTTCCTGTTGCTTAGATTCTCCCTTATCCACTGGAGCACCTTACCTTTTACTCCTCTCTGTTGCTCCAACTTTTGTAACAACCTTTTATGGGGTACTGTGTCAAAGGCTTTCTGACAGTCCAAGAAAATGCAGTCTGCTCACCCTTCTCTTTCTTGCCTATTTTTTGTTGCTTGGTCATAGAATTCAATTAAACCTGCGAGGCACGATTTACAACAAGCACAAACCTGTGTGTGTGTTATTATGATGTAGATGATGTTAATAATGTCGGTCGGTTATCCGTCCTTCTTTTCAGACAACCAACCCAAAAGGCCATAGAGTGCTTATTTTGACCATGCGATCACCCTGGGTGCTTCTGGCACTTGGATAGAGGCTCAACGTCACTCGTTTAGAGGATGCGGCTCCAATACTGACCTCGTTGTCATGTGCACACATCCACTCGAGCCGCTGTGACTCCCCCACTCTCTCTTTGTTTGGTATGACCTCCTCAATCCCGTTTCTCTTATTATTCTATTCAACCCTGTCCACAGCTGTGGTTCTTTCTCTCTCTCTCTTTTCTACTTACTGGGAAGCCTCACTAGGACAAGGGCAAACACCGGCAACTTTGAATACATTTACTGTACAAGGCACATGCACAATTCACACACACATATAATAATATGAATCCGACACTCAATACTATTGTCGTCAGGTTGCTCTCCAATATCATCAGGACTCCGTCATCTGCCTATGAAGTGTTAGCCTAACTGCTGTCTCACCACTTATACCACCAACCTCACCAAGTAGGTCAAGTCTCATAAGACAATACTGCACTATCAGCAAGAGAATATATATATATATATATATATATATATATATATATATATATATATATATATATATATATATATATATATATATATATATATATATATATATATATATATATATATATATATATATATGTATGTGTGTGTATGTATATATTCATACAAGAAAAACCAGCCTATGACTGCAATAACATAAATATCAGCATAAATATTCCTTGATAAACAACGATGATTAATCGATCACCCTATCAATCCTAGAACACATATGTATGTCTGTGCAGGTAATCCAGCCTACGGTTGTAACTCTATACTTCTGTATAAGTATTCCTTGGCACAAAAATGGAAATCAATGATCCACCTTGCACTACGTCTTGCACGCTAATGACAACCAAACACTCTACCAACTCCCTACAAGTAATCAATAAGAACTTCCTTTCCACAGCTGAAAGCTCACTACCCTGACATCATCAGGTTCTTCCGGGCTTATCTACCAGGACCTACTGCAGCTCTTCCAGGCTGCTGCAACATGCAGTTTTCCTTAAACTCCAGTGGTGCTTCACTACTAATTCCACAGAAGCATGTGAGACTACACTCCACTGCTCCTCTTCACATAGTCTGAGGTTCCAATTCTTCACTATGGGGCTTGCTCTTCTATAGAGTACAACACCTACTCCTACAGGCTTGAAGTTCCAATCATTAACTTCTTCTCAGGCCTCAGAGTACTCTCATCAACTCCTTCCTCCAGAACAAACCTGCAACCCAATCGATATACCAAATAAAAATGTTCCTTCTTAAACATATAACTGAAATGAGTCACACACAATAAATGTTTTACTTGACATTTCCCTGCTTTCTACATTCTGTGAGGTGACTCCCGCACGTTTGGGCTGGTCCATTTTCTGCCCTCCCTGGAAGCTCTCCGCTTCCCTGCCGGAGGGCTTCCCTCTCACTCAGTCGCCCACCAGCGGTTGGAGTGGATGGACGTCTCTTCACCCTCCAGGACGTTCCTCCATCTTTACTCTCTTATTATGGACTTCTGCCCTATCAAAACATGCCTAACGTACTCACAAACACTTGTTATGATCGCTAAGCACACGATCAAATACAGACAATCGCTGTAAACTGGTTGAAAAAGGCTTACCACAGAGTTAGATGTAAAAGGGCGCTTGCTGACCTCGGCGTCAGACGTTGACGCACTCCTTAGCCCACCAAATTGCTATTTAAACTTCTCTACAGGGCTTCTTCCCTATCAGACTCGAGCACGATGTCGTTCCCCAGGCTTCATACAAGAATGCCTAAATAATTATCCTCTTGATGGAGCTCGTTATCAGAGAATCTTCCTCTTCTATCAGGAGCTTAAAGACACTGCATCCGGCTTCCACGACTTCCGCTACTCGAGTAAGGTCAAGACCCCTGACACGAGCCTCATGACATCTCATGTCAAGTAATTTATGTACACATTCATTCACTGCCCATGCTTTTAACTGTTTGCCAAATCTAATCGAATGTTTACTATATACATTCACATGTTTCTGTGTCTATGACCCTTTATTTAGGTCAGGTCTTGCAGAATAACTCTCAAGGTAAACTCGTTTTTCAGCTATCTGGGATCATAACAGAGTGTGTGTGTGTGTGTGTGTGCTCACCTAATTGTGCTTGCAGGGGTTGAGCTTTGGCTCTTTGGTCCTGCCTCTCAACCGTCAATCAACTGATGTACAGATTAGTGAGCCTACTGGGCTCTATCATACCTACATTTAAAACTGTGTATGCAGTCAGCCTCCATTACATCACTGCCTAATGCATTCCACCTGTTAACTACTCCGACACTGAAAAAGTTCTCACTAACGTCCCTGTGGCTCATTTGGGTACTCAGTTTCCACCTGTGACCCCTTGTTCGCGTACCACCAGTGTTGAATAGTTTATCCTTGTCTACCCTGACACTACCCCTTTTGTAGGTAGGAATTTTGTAGGTAGTGGTCATGTCTCCCCTTACCCTTCTTTCTTCCAGTGTCGTAAGGTGCATCACTCGCATCCTTTCCTCGTAACTCATGCCTCTTAGCTCCGGAACTAGTCTAGTGGCATACCTCTGAACTTTTTCCAGCTTTGTCTTGTGCTTGACAAGGTACGGGCTCCATGCTGGGGCCCCATACTTTATGATTGGTTTTATATATGTGGTATACAAGATTCTGAATGATTCCTTACACAGGTTCCTGAATGCTGTTCTGATGTTAGTCAGTCTCGCATATGCCGCAGACCTAATTCTGCTTTTGTGGGCTTCAGGAGACAGGTTTGATGTGATATCAACCCCTAGATCTTTCTCTCTGTCCGTTTCCTGAAATGCTTCATATCCCATTCTGTATCCTGTGTCTGGCGTTCTGTTTCCGCCTCCTAGTTTCATAACTTTGCGTCATCAGCAAACATTTAGAGAAACGAGTCTATACCCTCCAGGAGATCATTTACATATATCAGAAACAGTATTGATCCAAGGACTGACCCCAGCAGGACTCCACTTGTGACGTCTCGCCAATCTGAGATCTCACCCCTCACAGTGACTCATTGTCTTCTGTTGCTTAGGTACTCCCTTACCCAAGGGAGTACCTGCCCTTTCACTCCAGCCTGCATCTCCAGCTTTTTCACTAGCATCATGTGTGATACTGCATCAAAGGCTTTCTGACAATCCAAAAATATGCAGTCTGCCCATCCCTCTCTTTCTTGCTGGATTTTTGTTGCCTGGTCATAGAATTCAATTAACCCTGAGAGGCAGGATTTGCCATCCATGGACCCATGTTAATGCTGTGTTACAAAGTTCCTTTGCTCCAGATGTTCCACTAGCTTTCTTCGCACAATCTTCTCCATCAACTTGCATGGTATGCAGGTTAGGGACACTGGCCTGTAGTTCAGTGCCTTCTGTCTGTTCCCTTGCGTATATATAGGGACTACATTAGCTGCTTTCCAAATTTCTGGCAATTCCCCTGTTGTCAGTGATTTGTTATACACTATGGAGAGTGGTAAGCACAGTGCTTCTGCTCCTTCCTTTAGTATCCAAGGGGAGATTCCATCTGGGCCTATAGCCTTTGTCACATCCAACTCTAGTAAACACTTCCTTACTTCCTCACTGGTAATCTCAAACTCGTCCAGTGGTTCCTGGTTAACTATTTCCTCTCTTATCTCTGGAATTTCTCCTTGGTCTAAGGTGAAGACCACTTGGAATTTCATATTCAGTTCCTCACTCACCTTCTGGTCGTTTGAAGTGAATCCTTCTGCCTCTATCCTTAATTTCATAACTTGTTCCTTTACTGTTGTTTTTCTCTTGATGTGGCTGTGCAGCAATTTAGATTGAGTCTTCGCCTTGCTCGCGATGTCATTTTCGTATTGTCTTTCTGCCTCTCTTCTCATCCTGACATTCATTCCTAGCACTCTGGTATCTTTCTCTGCTCTCAAGTGCCCTGTTATTCCTATAGTTTCTCCATGCCCTTTTACTTTGCTGCTTAGCTAGCCTACATCTCTGATTAAACCATGGGTTTCTCATCTTCATTTCATTGTCTTCCTTTTGGACTGGGACATACTTGTTTGCTGCCTCCTTACATTTCTTCGTGACGTAGTCCATCATGTTTTGGGCCATCTTTCCCCTATGCTTTGTTTCCCATGTTATATCTGTTAGGAATCTTCTTATCTCCTCATAGTTACCCATACGGAATGCCAGCCTTTAGTTTGCAGTACCCCTCCACGAGTTCAATAACCCTTCTTCAACCAGATACTCAAACACCAGTGTACTGTGGTCGCTCATTATTACAGGGTCTAAGGCGATTTCCCTTATGTCGGAGTCGTTCAGAGTGAAGACTAGGTCGAGTCTCGTTGGTTCATCGTTTCCTCTCAAGGGGAACTCCAAGTCCTCTCTCAAGGACTGAGTTCTTTGGAGCTTACAGTCCCCAAGTGGGCATTTGAAGGCGTAGACGAAGTTGGTTTTCTTCAAGGCGTTATGCTTGGTGTCCGGACAGTTCTTCATGAGTAGGTTGGCGGTTTTTTTGGTTATATAGTAAATCGTCAATTGTATTTTCTGATTTTTGTCTGTAGGGATAACTTTCCTATTGACAATATCTTTCAGGGCCCTTTCCTCTGTTTTATGAGCCGTCGAAAAGAAGTTCCTGTAAAATAGTCTAATAGGGGGTACATGTGTTGTGTTAGTTGACTCTTCAGAGGTTGCATGGCGTTTCACCTTTATCTTTGTGATGTCTTCAACAAAACCACTAGAGAAGCCGTTGTTGACCAGGACCTACCTTACCCCTACGGAGTTCTTCATCGACTTCCTTCCATCCTGAGCTGTGGCTGAGAGCACGTTCGACGTAAGCGTTGACAACAGTCCTCTTATACCTGTCTGGGCAGTCACTATTGGCATTATGGCACATTCCTATGTTTGTTTCCTTAGTGGAGACTGCAGTGTGGAAGCCTCCGCTCCTTTCTGTGACTGTTACGTCTAGAGAGGGCAGCTTCCCATCCTTCTCCATCTCGTAAGTGAGATGCGACACAGAATTCTGCTCAAATGCCACCTTCAGTTCCTGCAGACGTCTGGTATCAGGTACCTGTGCGACAATGTCGTCAACATAACTGATGTATATGGTGGGTTTCAAGTCCATGTGAACTAAAACATTCTGCTTGATGGTACCCATGTAGAAGTTCGCAAACAGTACACCTAGGGAAGAACCCATGGCGACCTCATCTACTTGCTTATACATGTGCCCATCTGGGCTCAAGGAGAGTGCCTCTTTAGTGCAGGCTTGGAGTAGTTTCCTCAGTATGCTTTCTGGCATGTCAAGAGGAGAACACACACACACATAAACACACACACATACACACACACACACACACACACACACACACACACACACACACACACACACACACACACACACACACACACACACACACACACACACACACACACACACACACACACACACACACACACACACACACACACACACACACACACACACACACACACACACACACACACACAGACACACACACACACACACTCACACACACACACACACACACACACACACACACACACACACACACACACACACACACACACACACACACACACACACACACACACACACACACACACACACACACACACACACACACACACACACACACACACACACACACACACACACACACACACACACACACACACACACACACACACACACACACACACACAGTGAGTAGCCGTGAGCCGGTAGGGGACACACACGATTAGTGAGGCCGCGGAAATTCGTAAATTTCTCGGGACATTGAAGGAGTATAGAGGCTAGATCGTAGTATTTGGCCTCTCGCAGTGTGTAGCTAGCAGGGGGCTATATAGCATAGTCATATCGCTAGGGATAGTGCGAAGAAACCAAAGTGGAGCTAGTGGATCACGGGTGCATATAAGTGTGGAGGACCGCGTGGAGCGACCTGACCTTACGGCCTGGTGGGACGACCCGCCGTGGAACTGCCTGATTGTGTTGTTGGGTGGTGACTGTGATCAGTGGTACAGTAAATTAGTGAACTGACACACAACGATACAGTGACTGACACCAGAGCGAAGCGGCCCAACGGTTCTGTCTTCTGAACTCTTTGTTTTGTTCCGCCATTGAAGCAAGTGGGTGTTGTGGGAGGTGTTCTGGAGGCTGTTGTGAGAGGTGTTCTGGAGGGTGTTGTGGGAGGTGTTCTGGAGGGTGTTGTGGGAGGTGTTCTGGAGGGTGTTGGGAAGGTGTTGTGGAGGGTGTTGTGGGAGGTGTTCTGGAGGGTGTTGGGAAGGTGTTCTGAAGGTTGTTGTGGGAGGTGTTCTGGAGGGTGTTGTGGGAGGTGTTCTGGAGGGTGTTGTGGGAGGTGTTCTGGAGGGTGTTGTGAGAGGTGTTCTGGAGGGTGTTGTGGGAGGTGTTCTGGAGGGTGTTGGGAAGGTGTTCTGAAGGTTGTTGTGGGAGGTGTTCTGGAGGGTGTTGTGGGAGGTGTTCTGGAGGGTGTTGGGAAGGTGTTCTGAAGGTTGTTGGGGAAGGTGTTCTGGAGGGTGTTTTGTGAGGTGTTGGAGAAGGTGTCCTGGAGGCTGTTGTGGGAGGTGTTCTGGAGGGTGTTGTGGGAGGTGTTCTGGAGGGTGTTGTGGGAGGTGTTCTGGAGGGTGTTGTGGGAGGTGTTCTGGAGGGTGTTGTGAGAGGTGTTCTGGAGGGTGTTGTGAGAGGTGTTCTGGAGGGTGTTGTGGGAGGTGTTCTGGAGGGTGTTGTGAGAGGTGTTCTGGAGGGTGTTGTGGGAGGTGTTCTGGAGGGTGTTGTGGGAGGTGTTCTGGAGGGTGTTGTGGGAGGTGTTCTGGAGGGTGTTGTGGGAGGTGTTCTGGAGGGTGTTGTGGGAGGTATTCTGGAGGGTGTTGTGGGAGGTGTTCTGGAGGGTGTTGTGAGAGGTGTTCTGGAGGGTGTTGTGGGAGATGTTCTGGAGGGTGTTGTGGGAGGTGTTCTGGAGGGTGTTGTGGGAGGTGTTCTGGAGGGTGTTGTGGGAGGTGTTCTGGAGGCTGTTGTGGGAGGTGTACTGGAGGGTGTTGGGGAAGGTGTTCTGGAGGGTGTTGGGAAGGTGTTCTGGAGGGTGTTTTGGGAGGTGTTGGGGAAGGTGTTCTGGAGGTAATTGGGGAAGGTGTTCTGGACGTTGTTGGGAAGGTGTTCTGGAGGGTGTTGTGGGAGGTGTTGTGGAAGGTGTTCTGGAGGCTGTTGTGGGAGGTGTTCTGGAGGGTGTTGTGGGAGGTGTTGTGGGAGGTGTTTTGGAGGGTGTTGTGGGAGGTGTTCTGGAGGGTGTTGTGAGAGGTGTTCTGGAGGGTGTTGTGGGAGGTGTTCTGGAGGGTGTTGTGGGAAGTGTTCTGGAGGGTGTTGTGGGAGGTGTTCTGGAGGGTGTTGTGGGAGGTGTTCTGGAGGGTGTTGTGAGAGGTGTTGGGGAAGGTGTTCTGGAGGTTGTTGGGGAAGGTGTTCTGGAGGTTGTTGGGAAGGTGTTCTGGAGGGTGTTGTGGGAGGTGTTGGGGAAGGTGTTCTGGAGGCTGTTGTGGGAGGTGTTCTGGAGGGTGTTGTGGGAGGTGTTCTGGAGGGTGTTGTGGGAGGTGTACTGGAGGGTGTTGTGGGAGGTGTTCTGGAGGGTGTTGTGGGAGGTGTTCTGGAGGCTGTTGTGGGAGGTGTACTGGAGGGTGTTGGGGAAGGTGTTCTGGAGGGTGTTGGGAAGGTGTTCTGGAGGGTGTTTTGGGAGGTGTTGGGGAAGGTGTTCTGGAGGTTGTTGGGGAAGGTGTTCTGGACGTTGTTGGGAAGGTGTTCTGGAGGGTGTTGTGGGAGGTGTTGTGGAAGGTGTTCTGGAGGGTGTTGTGGGAGGTGTTCTGGAGGCTGTTGTGGGAGGTGTTCTGGAGAGTGTTGTGGGAGGTGTTGTGGGAGGTGTTCTGGAGGGTGTTGTGGGAGGTGTTCTGGAGGGTGTTGTGAGAGGTGTTCTGGAGGGTGTTGTGGGAGGTGTTCTGGAGAGTGTTGTGGGAGGTGTTCTGGAGAGTGTTGTGGGAGGTGTTCTGGAGGGTGTTGTGGGAGGTGTTCTGGAGGGTGTTGTGAGAGGTGTTGGGGAAGGTGTTCTGGAGGTTGTTGGGGAAGGTGTTCTGGAGGTTGTTGGGAAGGTGTTCTGGAGGGTGTTGTGGGAGGTGTTGGGGAAGGAGTTCTGGAGGCTGTTGTGGGAGGTGTTCTGGAGGGTGTTGTGGGAGGTGTTCTGGAGGGTGTTGTGGGAGGTGTTATGGAGGGTGTTGTGGGAGGTGTTCTGGAGGGTGTTGTGAGAGGTGTTCTGGAGGGTGTTGTGAGAGGTGTTCTGGAGGGTGTTGTGGGAGGTGTTCTGGAGGGTGTTGTGAGAGGTGTTCTGGAGGGTGTTGTGGGAGGTGTTCTGGAGGGTGTTGTGGGAGGTGTTCTGGAGGGTGTTGTGGGAGGTGTTCTGGAGGGTGTTGTAGCAGGTGTTCTGGAGGGTGTTGTGAGAGGTGTTCTGGAGGGTGTTGTGGGAGGTGTTCTGGAGGGTGTTGTGAGAGGTGTTCTGGAGGGTGTTGTGGGAGGTGTTCTGGAGGGTGTTGTGGGAGGTGTTATGGAGGGTGTTGTGGGAGGTGTTCTGGAGGGTGTTGTGGGAGGTGTTCTGGAGGGTGTTGTGAGAGGTGTTCTGGAGGGTGTTGTGGGAGGTGTTCTGGAGGGTGTTGTGGGAGGTGTTCTGGAGGGTGTTGTGGGAGGTGTTCTGGAGGGTGTTGCAGCAGGTGTTCTGGAGGGTGTTGTGAGAGGTGTTATGGAGGGTGTTGTGGGAGGTGTTCTGGAGGGTGTTGTGGGAGGTGTTCTGGAGGGTGTTGTGAGAGGTGTTCTGGAGGGTGTTGTGGGAGGTGTTCTGGAGGGTGTTGGGAAGGTGTTCTGAAGGTTGTTGGGGAAGGTGTTCTGGAGGTTGTTGGGAAGGTGTTCTGGAGGGTGTTTTGGGAGGTGTTGGGGAAGGCGTTCTGGAGGCTGTTGTGGGAGGTGTTCTGGAGGGTGTTGTGGGAGGTGTTCTGGAGGGTGTTGTGGGAGGTGTTCTGGAGGGTGTTGTGGGAGGTGTTCTGGAGGGTATTGTGAGAGGTGTTCTGGAGGGTGTTGTGGGAGGTGTTCTGGAGGGTGTTGTGGGAGGTGTACTGGAGGGTGTTGTGGGAGGTGTTCTGGAGGGTGTTGTGGGAGGTGTTCTGGAGGCTGTTGTGGGAGGTGTACTGGAGGGTGTTGGGGAAGGTGTTCTGGAGGGTGTTGGGAAGGTGTTCTGGAGGGTGTTTTGGGAGGTGTTGGGGAAGGTGTTCTGGAGGTTGTTGGGGAAGGTGTTCTGGACGTTGTTGGGAAGGTGTTCTGGAGGGTGTTGTGGGAGGTGTTGTGGAAGGTGTTCTGGAGGGTGTTGTGGGAGGTGTTCTGGAGGCTGTTGTGGGAGGTGTTCTGGAGGGTGTTGTGGGAGGTGTTCTGGAGAGTGTTGTGGGAGGTGTTCTGGAGAGTGTTGTGGGAGGTGTTCTGGAGGGTGTTGTGGGAGGTGTTCTGGAGGGTGTTGTGAGAGGTGTTGGGGAAGGTGTTCTGGAGGTTGTTGGGGAAGGTGTTCTGGAGGTTGTTGGGAAGGTGTTCTGGAGGGTGTTGTGGGAGGTGTTGGGGAAGGTGTTCTGGAGGGTGTTGTGGGAGGTGTTCTGGAGGGTGTTGTGAGAGGTGTTCTGGAGGGTGTTGTGGGAGGTGTTCTGGAGGGTGTTGTGGGAGGTGTTATGGAGGGTGTTGTGGGAGGTGTTCTGGAGGGTGTTGTGGGAGGTGTTCTGGAGGGTGTTGTGAGAGGTGTTCTGGAGGGTGTTGTGGGAGGTGTTCTGGAGGGTGTTGTGGGAGGTGTTCTGGAGGGTGTTGTGGGAGGTGTTCTGGAGGGTGTTGTGGGAGGTGTTCTGGAGGGTGTTGCAGCAGGTGTTCTGGAGGGTGTTGTGAGAGGTGTTATGGAGGGTGTTGTGGGAGGTGTTCTGGAGGGTGTTGTGGGAGGTGTTCTGGAGGGTGTTGTGAGAGGTGTTCTGGAGGGTGTTGTGGGAGGTGTTCTGGAGGGTGTTGGGAAGGTGTTCTGAAGGTTGATGGGGAAGGTGTTCTGGAGGTTGTTGGGAAGGTGTTCTGGAGGGTGTTTTGGGAGGTGTTGGGGAAGGCGTTCTGGAGGCTGTTGTGGGAGGTGTTCTGGAGGGTGTTGTGGGAGGTGTTCTGGAGGGTGTTGTGGGAGGTGTTCTGGAGGGTGTTGTGGGAGGTGTTCTGGAGGGTATTGTGAGAGGTGTTCTGGAGGGTGTTGTGGGAGGTGTTCTGGAGGGTGTTGTGGGAGGTGTACTGGAGGGTGTTGTGGGAGGTGTTCTGGAGGGTGTTGTGGGAGGTGTTCTGGAGGCTGTTGTGGGAGGTGTACTGGAGGGTGTTGGGGAAGGTGTTCTGGAGGGTGTTGGGAAGGTGTTCTGGAGGGTGTTTTGGGAGGTGTTGGGGAAGGTGTTCTGGAGGTTGTTGGGGAAGGTGTTCTGGACGTTGTTGGGAAGGTGTTCTGGAGGGTGTTGTGGGAGGTGTTGTGGAAGGTGTTCTGGAGGGTGTTGTGGGAGGTGTTCTGGAGGCTGTTGTGGGAGGTGTTCTGGAGGGTGTTGTGGGAGGTGTTGTGGGAGGTGTTCTGGAGGGTGTTGTGGGAGGTGTTCTGGAGGGTGTTGTGAGAGGTGTTCTGGAGGGTGTTGTGGGAGGTGTTCTGGAGAGTGTTGTGGGAGGTGTTCTGGAGAGTGTTGTGGGAGGTGTTCTGGAGGGTGTTGTGGGAGGTGTTCTGGAGGGTGTTGTGAGAGGTGTTGGGGAAGGTGTTCTGGAGGTTGTTGGGGAAGGTGTTCTGGAGGTTGTTGGGAAGGTGTTCTGGAGGGTGTTGTGGGAGGTGTTGGGGAAGGTGTTCTGGAGGCTGTTGTGGGAGGTGTTCTGGAGGGTGTTGTGGGAGGTGTTCTGGAGGGTGTTGTGGGAGGTGTTCTGGAGGGTATTGTGAGAGGTGTTCTGGAGGGTGTTGTGGGAGGTGTTCTGGAGGGTGTTGTGGGAGGTGTACTGGAGGGTGTTGTGGGAGGTGTTCTGGAGGGTGTTGTGGGAGGTGTTCTGGAGGCTGTTGTGGGAGGTGTACTGGAGGGTGTTGGGGAAGGTGTTCTGGAGGGTGTTGGGAAGGTGTTCTGGAGGGTGTTTTGGGAGGTGTTGGGGAAGGTGTTCTGGAGGTTGTTGGGGAAGGTGTTCTGGAGGGTGTTGGGAAGGTGTTCTGGAGGGTGTTTTGGGAGGTGTTGGGGAAGGTGTTCTGGAGGTTGTTGGGGAAGGTGTTCTGGACGTTGTTGGGAAGGTGTTCTGGAGGGTGTTGTGGGAGGTGTTGTGGAAGGTGTTCTGGAGGGTGTTGTGGGAGGTGTTCTGGAGGCTGTTGTGGGAGGTGTTCTGGAGGGTGTTGTGGGAGGTGTTGTGGGAGGTGTTCTGGAGGGTGTTGTGGGAGGTGTTCTGGAGGGTGTTGTGAGAGGTGTTCTGGAGGGTGTTGTGGGAGGTGTTCTGGAGAGTGTTGTGGGAGGTGTTCTGGAGAGTGTTGTGGGAGGTGTTCTGGAGGGTGTTGTGGGAGGTGTTCTGGAGGGTGTTGTGAGAGGTGTTGGGGAAGGTGTTCTGGAGGTTGTTGGGGAAGGTGTTCTGGAGGTTGTTGGGAAGGTGTTCTGGAGGGTGTTGTGGGAGGTGTTGGGGAAGGTGTTCTGGAGGCTGTTGTGGGAGGTGTTCTGGAGGGTGTTGTGGGAGGTGTTCTGGAGGGTGTTGTGGGAGGTGTTCTGGAGGGTGTTGTGGGAGGTGTTCTGGAGGGTGTTGTGAGAGGTGTTCTGGAGGGTGTTGTGAGAGGTGTTCTGGAGGGTGTTGTGGGAGGTGTTCTGGAGGGTGTTGTGAGAGGTGTTCTGGAGGGTGTTGTGGGAGGTGTTCTGGAGGGTGTTGTGGGAGGTGTTCTGGAGGGTTTTGTGGGAGGTGTTCTGGAGGGTGTTGTAGCAGGTGTTCTGGAGGGTGTTGTGAGAGGTGTTCTGGAGGGTGTTGCGGGAGGTGTTCTGGAGGGTGTTGTGAGAGGTGTTCTGGAGGGTGTTGTGGGAGGTGTTCTGGAGGGTGTTGTGGGAGGTGTTATGGAGGGTGTTGTGGGAGGTGTTCTGGAGGGTGTTGTGGGAGGTGTTCTGGAGGGTGTTGTGAGAGGTGTTCTGGAGGGTGTTGTGGGAGGTGTTCTGGAGGGTGTTGTGGGAGGCGTTCTGGAGGGTGTTGTGGGAGGTGTTCTGGAGGGTGTTGCAGCAGGTGTTCTGGAGGGTGTTGTGAGAGGTGTTATGGAGGGTGTTGTGGGAGGTGTTCTGGAGGGTGTTGTGGGAGGTGTTCTGGAGGGTGTTGTGAGAGGTGTTCTGGAGGGTGTTGTGGGAGGTGTTCTGGAGGGTGTTGGGAAGGTGTTCTGAAGGTTGTTGGGGAAGGTGTTCTGGAGGTTGTTGGGAAGGTGTTCTGGAGGGTGTTTTGGGAGGTGTTGGGGAAGGCGTTCTGGAGGCTGTTGTGGGAGGTGTTCTGGAGGGTGTTGTCGGAGGTGTTCTGGAGGGTGTTGTGGGAGGTGTTCTGGAGGGTGTTGTGGGAGGTGTTCTGGAGGGTATTGTGAGAGGTGTTCTGGAGGGTGTTGTGGGAGGTGTTCTGGAGGGTGTTGTGGGAGGTGTTCTGGAGGGTGTTGTGAGAGGTGTTCTGGAGGGTGTTGTGGGAGGTGTTCTGGAGGGTGTTGTGAGAGGTGTTCTGGAGGGTGTTGTGGGAGGTGTTCTGGAGGGTGTTGTGGGAGGTGTTCTGGAGGGTGTTGTGAGAGGTGTTCTGGAGGGTGTTGTGGGAGGTGTTCTGGAGGGTGTTGTGGGAGGTGTTCTGGAGGGTGTTGTAGGAGGTGTTCTGGAGGGTGTTGTGAGAGGTGTTCTGGAGGGTGTTGTGGGAGGTGTTCTGGAGGGTGTTGTGAGAGGTGTTCTGGAGGGTGTTGTGAGAGGTGTTCTGGAGGGTGTTGTGGGAGTTGTTCTGTAGGGTGTTGTGAGAGGGGTTCAGGAGGGTGTTGTGGGAGGTGTTCTGGAGGGTGTTGTGAGAGGTGTTCTGGAGGGTGTTGTGGGAGGTGTTCTGGAGGGTGTTGTGGGAGGTGTTCTGGAGGGTGTTGTGAGAGGTGTTCTGGAGGGTGTTGTGGGAGGTGTACTGGAGGGTGTTGGGGAAGGTGTTCTGGAGGGTGTTGGGAAGGAGTTCTGGAGGGTGTTTTGGGAGGTGTTGGGGAAGGTGTTCTGGAGGCTGTTGTGGGAGGTGTTCTGGAGGGTGTTGTGGGAGGTGTTCTGGAGGTTGTTGTGGGAGGTGTACTGGAGGGTGTTGTGGGAGGTGTTCTGGAGGGTGTTGTGGGAGGTGTTCTGGGGGGTGTTGTGGGAGGTGTTCTGGAGGGTGTTGTGAGAGGTGTTCTGGAGGGTGTTGTGGGAGGTGTTCTGTAGGGTGTTGTGGGAGGTGTTCTGGAGGGTGTTGGGAAGGTGTTCTGAAGGTTGTTGGGGAAGGTGTTCTGGAGGTTGTTGGGAAGGTGTTCTGGAGGGTGTTTTGGGAGGTGTTGGGGAAGGCGTTCTGGAGGCTGTTGTGGGAGGTGTTCTGGAGGGTGTTGTCGGAGGTGTTCTGGAGGGTGTTGTGGGAGGTGTTCTGGAGGGTGTTGTGGGAGGTGTTCTGGAGGGTATTGTGAGAGGTGTTCTGGAGGGTGTTGTGGGAGGTGTTCTGGAGGGTGTTGTGGGAGGTGTTCTGGAGGGTGTTGTGAGAGGTGTTCTGGAGGGTGTTGTGGGAGGTGTTCTGGAGGGTGTTGTGGGAGGTGTTCTGGTGGGTGTTGTGGGAGGTGTTCTGGAGGGTGTTGTGAGAGGTGTTCTGGAGGGTGTTGTTGGAAGTGTTCTGGAGGGTGTTGGGAAGGTGTTCTGAAGGTTGTTGGGGAAGGTGTTCTGGAGGTTGTTGGGAAGGTGTTCTAGAGGTTGTTTTGGGAGGTGTTGGGGAAGGTGTTCTGGAGGTTGTTGGGGAAGGTGTTCTGGAGGTTGTTGGGAAGGTGTTCTGGAGGGTGTTGTGGGAGGTGTTGGGGAAGGTGTTCTGGAGGCTGTTGTGGGAGGTGTTCTGGAGGCTGTTGTGGGAGGTGTTCTGGAGGGTGTTGTGGGAGGTGTTGTGGGAGGTGTTCTGGAGGGTGTTGTGGGAGGTGTTCTGGAGGGTGTTGTGAGAGGTGTTCTGGAGGGTGTTGTGGGAGGTGTTCTGGAGAGTGTTGTGGGAGGTGTTCTGGAGAGTGTTGTGGGAGGTGTTCTGGAGGGTGTTGTGGGAGGTGTTCTGGAGGGTGTTGTGAGAGGTGTTGGGGAAGGTGTTCTGGAGGTTGTTGGGGAAGGTGTTCTGGAGGTTGTTGGGAAGGTGTTCTGGAGGGTGTTGTGGGAGGTGTTGGGGAAGGTGTTCTGGAGGCTGTTGTGGGAGGTGTTCTGGAGGGTGTTGTGGGAGGTGTTCTGGAGGGTGTTGTGGGAGGTGTTCTGGAGGGTGTTGTGGGAGGTGTTCTGGAGGGTGTTGTGAGAGGTGTTCTGGAGGGTGTTGTGAGAGGTGTTCTGGAGGGTGTTGTGGGAGGTGTTCTGGAGGGTGTTGTGAGAGGTGTTCTGGAGGGTGTTGTGGGAGGTGTTCTGGAGGGTGTTGTGGGAGGTGTTCTGGAGGGTTTTGTGGGAGGTGTTCTGGAGGGTGTTGTAGCAGGTGTTCTGGAGGGTGTTGTGAGAGGTGTTCTGGAGGGTGTTGCGGGAGGTGTTCTGGAGGGTGTTGTGAGAGGTGTTCTGGAGGGTGTTGTGGGAGGTGTTCTGGAGGGTGTTGTGGGAGGTGTTATGGAGGGTGTTGTGGGAGGTGTTCTGGAGGGTGTTGTGGGAGGTGTTCTGGAGGGTGTTGTGAGAGGTGTTCTGGAGGGTGTTGTGGGAGGTGTTCTGGAGGGTGTTGTGGGAGGCGTTCTGGAGGGTGTTGTGGGAGGTGTTCTGGAGGGTGTTGCAGCAGGTGTTCTGGAGGGTGTTGTGAGAGGTGTTATGGAGGGTGTTGTGGGAGGTGTTCTGGAGGGTGTTGTGGGAGGTGTTCTGGAGGGTGTTGTGAGAGGTGTTCTGGAGGGTGTTGTGGGAGGTGTTCTGGAGGGTGTTGGGAAGGTGTTCTGAAGGTTGTTGGGGAAGGTGTTCTGGAGGTTGTTGGGAAGGTGTTCTGGAGGGTGTTTTGGGAGGTGTTGGGGAAGGCGTTCTGGAGGCTGTTGTGGGAGGTGTTCTGGAGGGTGTTGTCGGAGGTGTTCTGGAGGGTGTTGTGGGAGGTGTTCTGGAGGGTGTTGTGGGAGGTGTTCTGGAGGGTATTGTGAGAGGTGTTCTGGAGGGTGTTGTGGGAGGTGTTCTGGAGGGTGTTGTGGGAGGTGTTCTGGAGGGTGTTGTGAGAGGTGTTCTGGAGGGTGTTGTGGGAGGTGTTCTGGAGGGTGTTGTGAGAGGTGTTCTGGAGGGTGTTGTGGGAGGTGTTCTGGAGGGTGTTGTGGGAGGTGTTCTGGAGGGTGTTGTGAGAGGTGTTCTGGAGGGTGTTGTGGGAGGTGTTCTGGAGGGTGTTGTGGGAGGTGTTCTGGAGGGTGTTGTAGGAGGTGTTCTGGAGGGTGTTGTGAGAGGTGTTCTGGAGGGTGTTGTGGGAGGTGTTCTGGAGGGTGTTGTGAGAGGTGTTCTGGAGGGTGTTGTGAGAGGTGTTCTGGAGGGTGTTGTGGGAGTTGTTCTGTAGGGTGTTGTGAGAGGGGTTCAGGAGGGTGTTGTGGGAGGTGTTCTGGAGGGTGTTGTGAGAGGTGTTCTGGAGGGTGTTGTGGGAGGTGTTCTGGAGGGTGTTGTGGGAGGTGTTCTGGAGGGTGTTGTGAGAGGTGTTCTGGAGGGTGTTGTGGGAGGTGTACTGGAGGGTGTTGGGGAAGGTGTTCTGGAGGGTGTTGGGAAGGAGTTCTGGAGGGTGTTTTGGGAGGTGTTGGGGAAGGTGTTCTGGAGGCTGTTGTGGGAGGTGTTCTGGAGGGTGTTGTGGGAGGTGTTCTGGAGGTTGTTGTGGGAGGTGTACTGGAGGGTGTTGTGGGAGGTGTTCTGGAGGGTGTTGTGGGAGGTGTTCTGGGGGGTGTTGTGGGAGGTGTTCTGGAGGGTGTTGTGAGAGGTGTTCTGGAGGGTGTTGTGGGAGGTGTTCTGTAGGGTGTTGTGGGAGGTGTTCTGGAGGGTGTTGGGAAGGTGTTCTGAAGGTTGTTGGGGAAGGTGTTCTGGAGGTTGTTGGGAAGGTGTTCTGGAGGGTGTTTTGGGAGGTGTTGGGGAAGGCGTTCTGGAGGCTGTTGTGGGAGGTGTTCTGGAGGGTGTTGTCGGAGGTGTTCTGGAGGGTGTTGTGGGAGGTGTTCTGGAGGGTGTTGTGGGAGGTGTTCTGGAGGGTATTGTGAGAGGTGTTCTGGAGGGTGTTGTGGGAGGTGTTCTGGAGGGTGTTGTGGGAGGTGTTCTGGAGGGTGTTGTGAGAGGTGTTCTGGAGGGTGTTGTGGGAGGTGTTCTGGAGGGTGTTGTGGGAGGTGTTCTGGTGGGTGTTGTGGGAGGTGTTCTGGAGGGTGTTGTGAGAGGTGTTCTGGAGGGTGTTGTTGGAAGTGTTCTGGAGGGTGTTGGGAAGGTGTTCTGAAGGTTGTTGGGGAAGGTGTTCTGGAGGTTGTTGGGAAGGTGTTCTGGAGGTTGTTTTGGGAGGTGTTGGGGAAGGTGTTCTGGAGGTTGTTGGGGAAGGTGTTCTGGAGGTTGTTGGGAAGGTGTTCTGGAGGGTGTTGTGGGAGGTGTTGGGGAAGGTGTTCTGGAGGCTGTTGTGGGAGGTGTTCTGGAGGTTGTTGTGGGAGGTGTTCTGGAGGGTGTTGTGGGAGGTGTTCTGGAGGGTGTTGTGGAAGGTGTTCTGGAGGGTGTTGTGAGAGGTGTTCTGGAGGGTGTTGTGAGAGGTGTTCTGGAGGGTGTTGTGAGAAGTGTTCTGGAGGGTGTTGTGGGAGGTGTTCTGGAGGTTGTTGTGGGAGGTGTTCTGGAGGGTGTTGTGGGAGGTGTTCTGGAGGGTGTTGTGAGAGGTGTTCTGGAGGGTGTTGTGGGAGGTGTTCTGGAGGGTGTTGTGGGAGGTGTTCTGGAGGGTGTTGTGAGAGGTGTTCTGGAGGGTGTTGTGGGAGGTGTTCTGGAGGGTGTTGTGGGAGGTGTTCTGGAGGGTGTTGTAGGAGGTGTTCTGGAGGGTGTTGTGAGAGGTGTTCTGGAGGGTGTTGTGGGAGGTGTTCTGGAGGGTGTTGTGAGAGGTGTTCTGGAGGGTGTTGTGGGAGGTGTTCTGGAGGGTGTTGTGGGAGTTGTTCTGTAGGGTGTTGTGAGAGGGGTTCAGGAGGGTGTTGTGGGAGGTGTTCTGGAGGGTGTTGTGAGAGGTGTTCTGGAGGGTGTTGTGGGAGGTGTTCTGGAGGGTGTTGTGGGAGGTGTTCTGGAGGGTGTTGTGAGAGGTGTTCTGGAGGGTGTTGTGGGAGGTGTACTGGAGGGTGTTGGGGAAGGTGTTCTGGAGGGTGTTGGGAAGGAGTTCTGGAGGGTGTTTTGGGAGGTGTTGGGGAAGGTGTTCTGGAGGCTGTTGTGGGAGGTGTTCTGGAGGGTGTTGTGGGAGGTGTTCTGGAGGTTGTTGTGGGAGGTGTACTGGAGGGTGTTGTGGGAGGTGTTCTGGAGGGTGTTGTGGGAGGTGTTCTGGGGGGTGTTGTGGGAGGTGTTCTGGAGGGTGTTGTGAGAGGTGTTCTGGAGGGTGTTGTGGGAGGTGTTCTGTAGGGTGTTGTGGGAGGTGTTCTGGAGGGTGTTGTGAGTGGTATTCTGGAGGGTGTTGTGGGAGGTGTTCTGGAGGCTGTTGTGGGAGGTGTTATGGAGGGTGTTATGGGAGGTGTTCTGGAGGGTGTTGTGGGAAGTGTTCTGGAGGGTGTTGTGGGAGGTGTTCTGGAGGCTGTTGTGGGAGGTGTTCTGGAGGGTGTTATGGGAGGTGTTCTGGAGGGTGTTGTGGGAACTGTTCTGGAGGGTGTTGTGGGAAGTGTTCTGGAGGGTGTTGTGGGAGGTGTTCTGGAGGGTGTTGTGGGAGGTGTTCTGGAGGGTGTTATGGGAGGTGTTCTGGAGGGTGTTGTGGGAGGTGTTCTGGAGGGTGTTATGGGAGGTGTTCTGGAGGGTGTTGTGGGAGGTGTTCTGGAGGGTGTTGTGGGAGGTGTTCTGGAGGGTGTTGTGGAAGGTGTTCTGGAGGGTGTTGTGGGAGGTGTTCTGGAGGGTGTTGTGGGAGGTGTTCTGGAGGGTGTTGTGGAAAGTGTTCTGGAGGGTGTTGTGGGAGGTGTTCTGGAGGCTGTTGTGGGAGGTGTTCTGGAGGGTGTTGGGGAAGGTGTTTTGGAGGGTGTTGGGGGAAGTGTTCTGGAGGGTGTTGTGGGAGGTGTTCTGGAGGGTGTTGTGGGAGGTGTTCTGGAGGCTGTTGTGGGAGGTGTTCTGGAGGGTGTTGGGGAAGGTGTTCTGGAGGGTGTTGGGGGAAGTGTTCTGGAGGGTGTTGTGGGAGGTGTTCTGGAGGGTGTTGTGGGAGGTGTTCTGGAGGGTGTTGTGGGAAGTGTTCTGGAGGTTGTTGTGGGAAGTGTTCTGGAGGGTGTTGTGGGAGGTGTTCTGGAGGGTGTTGTGGGAGGTGTTCTGGAGGGTGTTGGGGGAGGTGTTCTGGAGGGTATTGTGGGAGGTGTTCTGGAGGGTGTTGTGGGAGGTGTTCTGGAGGGTATTGTGGGAGGTGTTCTGGAGGCTGTTGTGGGAGGTGTTCTGGAGGGTGTTGTGGGAGGTGTTCTGGAGGGTATTGTGGGAGGTGTTCTGGAGGGTGTTGTGTGAGGTGTTCTGGAGGGTATTGTGGGAGGTGTTCTGGAGGGTGTTGTGGGAGGTGTTCTGGAGGGTGTTGTGGGAGGTGTTCTGGAGGGTGTTGTGAGAGGTGTTCTGGAGGGTGTTGTGGGAAGTGTTCTGGAGGCTGTTGGGGAAGGTGTTCTGGAGGCTGTTGTGGGAGGTGTTCTGGAGGCTGTTGTGGGAGGTGTTCTGGAGGCTGTTGTGGGAGGTGTTCTGGAGGCTGTTGGGGAAGGTGTTCTGGAGGGTGTTGTGGGAGGTGTTCTGGAGGGTGTTGGAAAAGGTGTTCTGGAGGGTGTTGTGGGAGGTGTTCTGGAGGGTGTTATGGGAGGTGTTCTGGAGGGTGTTGTGGGAACTGTTCTGGAGGGTGTTGTGGGAAGTGTTCTGGAGGGTGTTGTGGGAAGTGTTCTGGAGGGTGTTGTGGGAAGTGTTGTGGAGGGTGTTGTGGGAGGTGTTGTGGAGGGTGTTGTGGGAGGTGTTCTGGAGGGTGTTGTGGGAAGTGTTCTGGAGGGTGTTGTGGGAGGTGTTGTGGAGGGTGTTGTGGGAGGTATTCTGGAGGGTGTTGTGGGAAGTGTTCTGGAGGGTGTTGTGGGAGGTGTTCTGGAGGGTGTTGTGAGAACTGTTCTGGAGGGTGTTGTGGGAAGTGTTCTGGAGGCTGTTGGGGAAGGTGTTCTGGAGGGTGTTGTGGGAGGTGTTCTGGAGGGTGTTGGAAAAGGTGTTCTGGAGGGTGTTGTGGGAGGTGTTCTGGAGGGTGTTATGGGAGGTTTTCTGGAGGGTGTTGTGGGAACTGTTCTGGAGGGTGTTGTGGGAAGTGTTCTGGAGGGTGTTGTGGGAAGTGTTCTGGAGGGTGTTGTGGGAAGTGTTGTGGAGGGTGTTGTGGGAGGTGTTGTGGAGGGTGTTGTGGGAGGTGTTCTGGAGGGTGTTGTGGGAAGTGTTGTGGAGGGTGTTGTGGGAGGTGTTGTGAAGGGTGTTGTGGGAGGTATTCTGGAGGGTGTTGTGGGAAGTGTTCTGGAGGGTGTTGTGGGAGGTGTTCTGGAGGGTGTTGTGAGAGGTGTTCTGGAGGGTGTTGTGGGAAGTGTTCTGGAGGCTGTTGGGGAAGGTGTTCTGGAGGCTGTTGTGGGAGGTGTTCTGGAGGGTGTTGTGGGAGGTGTTCTGGAGGCTGTTGGGGAAGGTGTTCTGGAGGGTGTTGTGGGAGGTGTTCTGGAGGCTGTTGGGGAAGGTGTTCTGGAGGGTGTTGTGGGAGGTGTTCTGGAGGGTGTTGGGGAAGGTGTTCTGGAGGGTGTTGTGAAAGGTGTTTCTGGAGGGTGTTGGAGGAAGGTGTTCTGGAGGTTGTTGGGGAAGGTGTTCTTTAGGGTGTTGTGGGAGATCTTCTGGAGGGTGTTGTGGGAGGTGTTCTGGAGGGTGTTGGGGAAGGTGTTCTGGAGGGTGTTGTGGGAGGTGTTGGGGAAGGTGTTTGGGTAGGTGCTCTGGAGGGTGCTGGGGAAGGTGTTCTGGAGGGTGTTGTGGGAGGTGTTGGGGAAGGTGTTTGGTTAGGTGTTCTGGAGGGTGTTGTGAGAGGTGTTCTGGAGGGTGTTGTGGGAGGTGTTCTGGAGGGTGTTGTGGGAGGTGTTCTGGAGGGTGTTGTGAGAGGTGTTCTGGAGGGTGTTCTGGGAGGTGTTCTGGAGGCTGTTGTGGGAGGTGTTGTGGAGGGTGTTGTGGGAGGAGTTCTGAAGGGTGTTGTGGGAAGTGTTCTGGAGTGTGTTGTGGGAGGTGTTCTGGAGGCTGTTGTGGGAGGTGTTCTGGAGGGTGTTATGGGAGGTGTTCTGGAGGGTGTTGTGGGAACTGTTCTGGAGGGTGTTGTGGGAAGTGTTCTGGAGGGTGTTGTGGGAGGTGTTCTGGAGGGTGTCGTGGGAGGTGTTCTGGAGGGTGTTATGGGAGGTGTTCTGGAGGGTGTTGTGGGAGGTGTTCTGGAGGGTGTTATGGGAGGTGTTCTGGAGGGTGTTGTGGGAGGTGTTCTGGAGGGTGTTGTGGGAGGTGTTCTGAAGGGTGTTGTGGAAGGTGTTCTGGAGGGTGTTGTGGGAGGTGTTCTGGAGGGTGTTGTGGGAGGTGTTCTGGAGGGTGTTGAGGGAAGTGTTCTGGAGGGTTTTGTGGGAGGTGTTCTGGAGGCTGTTGTGGGAGGTGTTCTGGAGGGTGTTGGGGAAGGTGTTTTGGAAGGTGTTGGGGAAGTGTTCTGGAGGGTGTTGTGGGAGGTGTTCTGGAGGGTGTTTTGGGAGGTGTTCTGGAGGCTGTTTTGGGAGGTGTTCTGGAGGGTGTTGGGGGAAGTGTTCTGGAGGGTGTTGTGGGAGGTGTTCTGGAGGGTGTTGTGGGAGGTGTTCTGGAGGGTGTTGTGGGAAGTGTTCTGGAGGGTGTTGTGGGAAGTGTTCTGGAGGGTGTTGTGGGAGGTGTTCTGGAGGGTGTTGTGGGAGGTGTTCTGGAGGGTGTTGGGGGAGGTGTTCTGGAGGGTATTGTGGGAGGTGTTCTGGAGGGTGTTGTGGGAGGTGTTCTGGAGGGTATTGTGGGAGGTGTTCTGGAGGGTGTTGTGGGAGGTGTTCTGGAGGGTGTTGTGGGAGGTGTTCTGGAGGGTGTTGGGGGAGGTGTTCTGGAGGGTGTTGTGGGAGGTGTTCTGGAGGCTGTTGTGGGAGGTGTTCTGGAGGGTGTTGTGGGAAGTGTTGTGGAGGGTATTGTGGGAGGTGTTCTGGAGGGTGTTGTGGGAGGTGTTCTGGAGGGTGTTGTGGGAGGTGTTCTGGAGGGTGTTGTGGGAGGTGTTCTGGAGGGTATTGTGGGAGGTGTTCTGGAGGGTGTTGTGTGAGGTGTTCTGGAGGGTATTGTGGGAGGTGTTCTGGAGGGTGTTGTGGGAGGTGTTCTGGAGGGTGTTGTGGGAGGTGTTCTGGAGGGTGTTGTGAGAGGTGTTCTGGAGGGTGTTGTGGGAAGTGTTCTGGAGGCTGTTGGGGGAAGGTGTTCTGGAGGCTATTGTGGGAGGTGTTCTGGAGGGTGTTGTGGGAGGTGTTCTGGAGGCTGTTGGGGAAGGTGTTCTGGAGGGTGTTGTGGGAGGTGTTCTGGAGGGTGTTGGGGAAGGTGTTCTGGAGGGTGTTGTGGGAGGTGTTCTGGAGGGTGTTATGGGAGGTGTTCTGGAGGGTGTTGTGGGAGGTGTTCTGGAGGGTGTTGTGAGAGGTGTTCTGGAGGGTGTTCTGGGAGGTGTTCTGGAGGCTGTTGTGGGAGGTGTTGTGGAGGGTGTTGTGGGAGGTGTTCTGAAGGGTGCTGTGGGAAGTGTTCTGGAGGGTGTTGTGGGAGGTGTTCTGGAGGCTGTTGTGGGAGGTGTTCTGGAGGGTGTTATGGGAGGTGTTCTGGAGGGTGTTGTGGGAACTGTTCAGGAGGGTGTTGTGGGAAGTGTTCTGGAGGGTGTTGTGGGAGGTGTTCTGGAGGGTGTTGTGGGAGGTGTTCTGGAGGGTGTTATGGGAGGTGTTCTGGAGGGTGTTGTGGGAGGTGTTCTGGAGGGTGTTATGGGAGGTGTTCTGGAGGGTGTTGTGGGAGGTGTTCTGGAGGGTGTTGTGGGAGGTGTTCTGAAGGGTGTTGTGGAAGGTGTTCTGGAGGGTGTTGTGGGAGGTGTTCTGGAGGGTGTTGTGGGATGTGTTCTGGAGGGTGTTGAGGGAAGTGTTCTGGAGGGTTTTGTGGGAAGTGTTCTGGAGGCTGTTGTGGGAGGTGTTCTGGAGGGTGTTGGGGAAGGTGTTTTGGAAGGTGTTGGGGAAGTGTTCTGGAGGGTGTTGTGGGAGGTGTTCTGGAGGGTGTTGTGGGAGGTGTTCTGGAGGCTGTTTTGGGAGGTGTTCTGGAGGGTGTTGGGGAAGGTGTTCTGGAGGGTGTTGGGGGAAGTGTTCTGGAGGGTGTTGTGGGAGGTGTTCTGGAGGGTGTTGTGGGAGGTGTTCTGGAGGGTGTTGTGGGAAGTGTTCTGGAGGGTGTTGTGGGAAGTGTTCTGGAGGGTGTTGTGGGCGGTGTTCTGGAGGGTGTTGTGGGAGGTGTTCTGGAGGGTGTTGGGGGAGGTGTTCTGGAGGGTATTGTGGGAGGTGTTCTGGAGGGTGTTGTGGGAGGTGTTCTGGAGGGTATTGTGGGAGGTGTTCTGGAGGGTGTTGTGGGAGGTGTTCTGGAGGGTGTTGTGGGAGGTGTTCTGGAGGGTGTTGTGGGAGGTGTTCTGGAGGGTGTTGTGGGAGGTGTTCTGGAGGGTGTTATGGGAGGTGTTCTGGAGGGTGTTGTGGGAGGTGTTCTGGAGGGTGTTATGGGAGGTGTTCTGGAGGGTGTTGTGGGAGGTGTTCTGGAGGGTGTTGTGGGAGGTGTTCTGAAGGGTGTTGTGGGAGGTGTTCTGGAGGGTGTTGTGGGAGGTGTTCTGGAGGGTGTTGTGGGAGGTGTTCTGGAGGGTGTTGAGGGAAGTGTTCTGGAGGGTTTTGTGGGAGGTGTTCTGGAGGCTGTTGTGGGAGGTGTTCTGGAGGGTGTTGGGGAAGGTGTTTTGGAAGGTGTTGGGGAAGTGTTCTGGAGGGTGTTGTGGGAGGTGTTCTGGAGGGTGTTGTGGGAGGTGTTCTGGAGGCTGTTTTGGGAGGTGTTCTGGAGGGTGTTGGGGAAGGTGTTCTGGAGGGTGTTGGGGGAAGTGTTCTGGAGGGTGTTGTGGGAGGTGTTCTGGAGGGTGTTGTGGTAGGTGTTCTGGAGGGTGTTGTGGGAAGTGTTCTGGAGGGTGTTGTGGGAAGTGTTCTGGAGGGTGTTGTGGGAGGTGTTCTGGAGGGTGTTGTGGGAGGTGTTCTGGAGGGTGTTGGGGGAGGTGTTCTGGAGGGTATTGTGGGAGGTGTTCTGGAGGGTGTTGTGGGAGGTGTTCTGGAGGGTATTGTGGGAGGTGTTCTGGAGGGTGTTGTGGGAGGTGTTCTGGAGGGTGTTGTGGGAGGTGTTCTGGAGGGTGTTGGGGAAGGTGTTCTGGAGGGTGTTGTGGGAGGTGTTCTGGAGGCTGTTGTGGGAGGTGTTCTGGAGGGTGTTGTGGGAAGTGTTGTGGAGGGTATTGTGGGAGGTGTTCTGGAGGGTGTTGTGGGAGGTGTTCTGGAGGGTGTTGTGGGAGGTGTTCTGGAGGGTGTTGTGGGAGGTGTTCTGGAGGGTATTGTGGGAGGTGTTCTGGATGGTGTTGTGTGAGGTGTTCTGGAGGGTATTGTGGGAGGTGTTCTGGAGGGTGTTGTGGGAGGTGTTCTGGAGGGTGTTGTGGGAGGTGTTCTGGAGGGTGTTGTGAGAGGTGTTCTGGAGGGTGTTGTGGGAAGTGTTCTGGAGGCTGTTGGGGAAGGTGTTCTGGAGGCTATTGTGGGAGGTGTTCTGGAGGGTGTTGTGGGAGGTGTTCTGGAGGCTGTTGGGGAAGGTGTTCTGGAGGGTGTTGTGGGAGGTGTTGTGGAGGGTGTTGGGGAAGGTGTTCTGGAGGGTGTTGTGGGAGGTGTTCTGGAGGGTGTTATGGGAGGTGTTCTGGAGGGTGTTGTGGGAACTGTTCTGGAGGGTGTTGTGGGAAGTGTTCTGGAGGGTGTTGTGGGAAGTGTTCTGGAGGGTGTTGTGGGAAGTGTTGTGGAGGGTGTTGTGGGAGGTGTTGTGGAGGGTGTTGTGGGAGGTGTTCTGGAGGGTGTTGTGGGAAGTGTTCTGGAGGGTGTTGTGGGAGGTGTTGTGGAGGGTGTTGTGGGAGGTGTTCTGGAGGGTGTTGTGGGAAGTGTTCTGGAGGATGTTGTGGGAGGTGTTCTGGAGGGTGTTGTGAGAGGTGTTCTGGAGGGTGTTGTGGGAAGTGTTCTGGAGGCTGTTGGGGAAGGTGTTCTGGAGGCTGTTGTGGGAGGTGTTCTGGAGGGTGTTGTGGGAGGTGTTCTGGAGGCTGTTGGGGAAGGTGTTCTGGAGGGTGTTGCGGGAGGTGTTCTGGAGGGTGTTGGGGAAGGTGTTCTGGAGGGTGTTGTGGGAGGTGTTTCTGGAGGGTGTTGGGGGAAGGTGTTCTGGAGGTTGTTGGGGAAGGTGTTCTTTAGGGTGTTGTGGGAGATCTTCTGGAGGGTGTTGTGGGAGGTGTTCTGGAGGGTGTTGGGGAAGGTGTTCTGGAGGGTGTTGTGGGAGGTGTTGGGGAAGGTGTTTGGGTAGGTGCTCTGGAGGGTGTTGGGGAAGGTGTTCTGGAGGGTGTTGTGGGAGGTTTTGGGGAAGGTGTTTGGGTAGGTGTTCTGGAGGGTGTTGGGGAAGGTGTTCTGGTGAGTGTAGCAGAAGGTGTTCTGGAGGGTGTTAGGCAGGGTAAGAGGACTTTCGACTGTTAGCTCAGTCGAATAAGGCAGCGTCTGGAATGCTCTCGGACCTAGATTCGAATCCTCGTCACGGCCCTCATGGATTAGTTCAGGGTGAGGGGCTTACGGTGAGGGCCTCTAACCGAGTAGGAGTAAAAAGAAGCAACACTTTAGTGTTGGTAGAGAATGGGGAGGGTGGAGAGGCTGGATATTGCACGAGGGGTAACTGCAATAGGCTGTTGAAGGTGAAGCAACTAGCACACGAGGGGGTCCTGAAACAGCACAACGCGGCAAGGCAACAATGTTTCTCCCCAGGACACTATCTTGGTTCATCTCTTTGGGCCCTTATTCGAGTGGAAACCCTTTCTCTCTCCCTTGCTTTTTTTTCTGTGGCTGTTAGTGGACCATAAGCTGGTAATGGCCGCGTCGCAGGCCGCCGCCCCCATCACCTGCGAATATTTGGCAACTATAAACACTAGATGGGGAGTGTTTGGGTGCACTGTGTAGTGGACTCAGTGGGAGCCAGGTGGCAGTGTCACCCCAGCCAGGAGAAAATAACATGGAGTTGTTCCAGATATAAGAGGACAGGTGTACTGTCGTTACGTCCAGCAGGAAGCAGAGGTTGCAATGGCAGTGGTGCAGAGGCGTGAAGCGAGCGGGTGAAATGCGGGTAGTAATGTATGGCTGTAATGGTAGTGGGCGTAATGTAGGGGTGTAATGGTAGTGGGCGTAATGCAGGGTTGTAATGGTAGTGGGCATAATGCAGGGTTGTAATGGTAGTGGGCGTAATGTATGGTTGTAATGGTAGTGGGCATAATGTATGGTTGTAATGGTAGTGGGCATAATGTATGGTTGTAATGGTAGTGGGCATAATGTATGGTTGTAATGGTAGTGGGCGTAATGTATGGTTGTAATGGTAGTGGGCATAATGTATGGTTGTAATGGTAGTGGGCGTAATGTATGGTTGTAATAGTAGTGGGCGTAATGTAGGGGTGTAATGGTAGTGGGCATAATGTATGGTTGTAATGGTAGTGGGCATAATGTATGGTTGTAATGGTAGTGGGCGTAATGCAGGGTTGTAATGGTAGTGGGTGTAATGTATGGTTGTAATGGTAGTGGGCGTAATGTATGGTTGTAATAGTAGTGGGCGTAATGTAGGGGTGTAATGGTAGTGGGGGTAATGCAGGGTTGTAATGGTAGTGGGCGTAATGCAGGGTTGTAATGGTAGTGGGTGTAATGTATGGTTGTAATGGTAGTGGGCGTAATGCAGGGTTGTAATGGTAGTGGGTGTAATGTATGGTTGTAATGGTGGTGGGCGTAATGCAGGGTTGTAATGGTAGTGGGCGTAATGCAGGGTTGTAATGGTAGTGGGCGTAATGTATGGTTGTAATGGTAGTGGGCGTAATGCAGGGTTGTAATGGTAGTGGGCGTAATGCAGGGTTGTAATGGTAGTGGGTGTAATGTATGGTTGTAATGGTAGTGGGCGTAATGCAGGGTTGTAATGGTAGTGGGCATAATGCAGGGTTGTAATGGTAGTGGGCGTAATACAGGGTTGTAATGGTAGTGGGCGTAATGCAGGGTTGTAATGGTAGTGGGCATAATGCAGGGTTGTAATGGTAGTGGGCATAATGCAGGGTTGTAATGGCAGTGGGCGTAATGTAGGGTTGTAATGGCAGTGGGCGAAATGCAGGGTTGTAATGGTAGAGGGCATAATACAGTATTGTAATGGTGGTGAAGGTGGTAGTGGTGGTGGTGGGGATGGGTATGGTAGTGGGGATGGTGGTGGTGAAGGTGGTAGTGGTGGTGGTGGTGGGGATGGGTATGGTAGTGGGGATGGTGGTGGTGGTGGTGATGGTGGTGGTAGTGGGGATAGTGGTGGTGGTAGTGGGGATGGTGGTGGTGGTAGTGGGGATGGTGGTGGTGGTAGTGGGGATGGTGGTGGTGGTAGTGGGGATGGTGGTGGTGGTAGTGGGGATGGTGGTGGTGGTGGGGATGGTTGTTGGATTTCTGGGGCTTGACTCAGATATTCAATTATTTGATTATTGTATTAAAATAAATCTAAGGACCATCCTCTTTTGAGAAAAGAGGGAAAACGAATACTAGTGATCATTAGAATGACACTAGAGAACCAGTGTCTATGGATAATAATTAAAAGAATAATCACTTGAAAATAATGAATAGACTGTATTAATAATTAATTAAAGTCAAAGCCTCATATATCAACATTGGGGGGGGGGGTATTTCTAGAAGTTCATATATATCTAGGAACCAGTGTGGTTCGTCACTAGTTCATTGTTGAGTTAATAACACAGTAAATCTAAACTACAATAGATTCAGAGATATGATATCCCAAATTATGAATATTAAAGATTATGAATTACTGAGCAACAGTCAGAGCAAAACACATTAATTACCAAATCATCATTTCTGGCAATAATTTATTCAATGTAAAGATCCTATATGAATTATATAGAAATCAGTAATAATATTAGATAAATTTGTACGAAAAAATGTCTTAGCTGTAAGACGATTTCTGTAACGCCATTTCGTCATTCGTCCTCGTGGTCACAGGATCCCAATAAAGAAAGAACCCGAGGTGAATATCACAAATGATAAGAAACAACTTGTCGACTCCTCGTATACACGCTGAAATCAGAGAAATTTAAGTAGCATTTGATTAGGCTACAATTTATTTCAAATATTCATGAAAACGGAGAAATTGTTGAAATTCAACTAACGTTGTGTATTAGGTATCCTTGCTGTATAACGATAGACTACTCACAAATATACAATCTAGGATGAAGCATCAAACGAGAATGGTATACTTAACATGAGCGTATACTGAGGTCTGCCGAAACCGCGTCAGCCAGTCCCAGGCATCCACTGCTGTGTACGTGTAATTACGGGACATGGCTTCAATTGTTGACGCGTTATTAACTGGTCGGGCACTATAGAACACGTGAATGAGTTATTGTTAACTGTTAACCGGGTATCAACGTAATTCTTTTCGATAAAAACTCCCCAGCTACTACCACGTGTCTCGCTACTCTTCACGCCAGGGATGCCTCATCGTGTCCAACAATGGCGTCTCCGCCATCCCTCAACCCGTCTCTCGCATTCACCACAGAAATTATTAATCACGAATAATTCTTTTCCGCGCAATTATGGATGTAATACGTGAAAGACAACTGGGTTGCAATTATAGGGACTTAAATATTATCATATTCTCGTTTAATGGTGTTGAATGAGAAATGGAGAAGATTTTATTCTCTCCATGGCATTCGTACGTAACAGATAAAACTGCTACTTGATAACAATTTCAGTTAATAACTCTCGGTTTTAGATTATTGGGAGTTATATTATCCGTAGGTAATTATTACACGGAATACTGATAATTTTAGAGAATCACATTCAATTCTCTAACACATTGGTAATAAACTTGTCTAACTAGACATTATCTGACGCAATGTTGCTACTCGATTTCATGAGAATTCTAGCACTAATACGCAGATGAAATGGTTTAATTTATGTTGACACTACCGTTAGTGAGATTAATAATTACTGTAGTTAGTATATAATGATGATGATTTATTATAATACAATAGTAGTTTATTAGTGTTGGAAATTTCCGACATAACTCCGGGGGGAGAAAACTCGGGTCGCAGTTCTGAGTACTGAAGTACCCATTCCGAAGTTATATTATGGATTAGTAAATTAATACGTTAGTATGATAGCAACGAATGTCCCGAATCTGTCAGAGACAGATAATACTCTAAGTCATTATGGGAACATGAATTATACATTGAAATATTAAATGATTAAGTTATCTGTAATCAAGAACTCTCTAAAGCTTACAATAAACTCAACAACGAGGGTCGCAATGACATGTAATGGTTGTATTATGTAGTTACTGAATAGTAGGCAAACCCAGAAAAAGTTCCTAAGAACTGATAACATTATTGTATAAGTTGTATTCTACATTATTATTCAGTAAAGTATTATTGGGTCATTCAAGATCAAGGAGACTCTGACACTACAGTATGGTCACTGTGACTTGTAACTATTGTGTTACTAGACAATAACATCACGGAGCATCATGATTACCCCAAAATCAAATGAGGAAATTTGATTTAATATGCACTGCCGTGCAGTAGTCATTCTGACTGATGGTATAACTAAGTTGCTAACTAGCTAAAATAGTGTAGTATTAGAGAACTGAAAATGTTTATTCATTAAAATCTAACAAGATTCTGAGTCGACAGTGAGATTAGTAGCCTAGTCATTCGGACTCATGAGCTAATTGAAATGCAGCTCATAGGCTTGACACTGTAAACTCATTAATACATCCTCAACCTTTAAATGAAAATTGAGTTTATTAAATCAGTCTCTTTAAGTATAGTCAACTGTAATTAATTGTGAGTACAGACTAGGCTAGTACTCAGTTGACACTAACTAAAGTCTCTAAACCTACCTAAATAAATGGTTTAAATTTCTAACCTAACTAAGTAGAGGATTAAGCTAACTGTGATAACTCACTAATTCTTAGTGGAGTTACTCTACCTAAATTGTGAGCAGTAATGTACTCAAATTAACATGGGAGCTGTATTGAGCTCATTAACAGGTTGAGCTATATTGAGCTCGTTAACATTGTGAGCTATATTGAGCTCGTTAACATGTTGAACTATATTGAGCTCGTTAACAGTTAACAGGGTGAGCTATATTGAGCTCATTAACAGTTAACAGGGTGAGCTATATTGAGCTCGAACTAACGAGGTGGAGTATTGTAGCGTTCAATTATCATGGCGAGCAATATTGAGCTCGAATTCGCATGGGGAACAATAAAGCACTCAGTTATTACGTTAATTCACAGGTGAGCTGTAAGATCAGCTCGGGTTATTAGTGCAAAATCCTTGTTGAAGAATAGCTAAGCACGGAATCTAGGCAGATTCTCTGGTGAGCAGTGCTCGAATTAGCGTGAGGACCATTGTAGCGTTCAATTATCATTACGAGCAATGCTCGTATTAGCATGGAGGAACATTAAAGGGCTCAATTGTTACGCTAACCCAGGGTGAGTCATATTGAACTCGAATTAATAAGGTGGAGCATTGTAGCGTTCAATTGCCATTGCGAGCAGTGATCGTATTAGCATGGAGGAACATTAAAGGGCTCAATTGTTACGTTAACTCAAAGGTGAGCTATATTGAGCTCATTAAGCATGTTAAGTAACAATGTTGATGTTTTAATGATAATGCATTAAGCAAAAGGGAAACCTAAGGTTGCTGGAAATTTAATTACTGTCACGATTAATCCTATTCAAAAATAATTTGTAACATTTTCCCAACCTAAACGTTTCACGGGTTATTAGTTCTCTGTAGATTCACTTACATATTGGTAAGTTTGCCAGTTTGTTCGTGCTGCACTCCTACAATAATTAAGCAGAAACGAAAGAAAACAGCTCAAACAAAATTGATGCAAGTATTTTTCACTAACTCTTAGTGCAGAAAACATTGAATTGATAAGGTTTTTCTTGGCAAACCTTAAGCGCAGGTATTTTGGACCTTGGTCCCAGTGAATTTATAATTATAGAAGTTGCTTAATGACTTCATAGTATTGCTAAATTCAGGAAATGATAGATGCATTGAGTGTTAGATTCTCTAGCCTAATATTATTAATTACCTAGGGAGACTGAGTGTGTTCAATCATTACTTGTCGAGAATAATTCTAGGTCTGCAGAGGAGTCAATGGCTTGGTCGCTGTGACTTGTACTTGTTTAGGTACGGACCATTGGTTTTCCACTGAGAGCTATGAAACATCTCGGCGAATACTAATTGTACTACGTTCAATCTGGGTTTATTACTCAGCTGTGTTTCTCCTCCTTTTAGCTGGCTGCTGGAGAATTGATTTACTGCTGACTAATTTATTATTGTTGGCAGGCCAAGGCTTGTTCACATTCAGAACTTTACCAGTAAGTAAGTAGCCACCTGCAGATTGGAGCATATTCATGCCCAATCGTTTAACATGTCCAGTTATGAATTGGTAATAATAGTCTGATCCTACTAGTAAATTTACATTGTTAAGGCGGTCAGGCGTTAACTTGTTGTCAGCCAAATTAATTTCACGTTCCTGCAGGAAGTGGGCTGTGTACCCCAGACCCTTAATATTTAGGTCAAAAGGTATTTGATCTACAACAATGGCTTGGATAGCCTTGACATGACTACCTAGTCGTACAAGCGGTTGAACTACTGAGTATTCATGAGTTCCTCGATTTATCATGAACACTGACAGGTTTAATTTTACCTGTCTGATTGGTTGTAAATTGAGTGTCTCTGCCGCTTTCTGAGTAATGAAAGTTCTCTGGGATCCTTGATCAAATAATCCACGAGTGGTGATCTTGGCTCCTTTGTTCTTTACTTGAAGTTGGGAAGTAGGCAAAGTTGCATCCACTTGAGATGCTGGTGAAATTACGCTGTACACATCTCGCACCTTGCAGCACTGTGCTGGTGTAGATTCTCTACCTCCTATTCTAGGATTGACATAATTTGTCTTGACAAATTTGCACAGTGCAGCATGATGCTTGCCCCTTCTACACCTATTGCAGGTGTTCAGTGGGGTGTCACAGCTATGAACATTATGTGATTTGAGACACCTAGTACATTTATGTAACTGTTTGAGTCGTCTGACTCTTGTGTCTCTATTAGGGTAATTAGTACATTTGTACAGAGAATGTTTTTGATTGCAAAACAAGCACATTCCCCATCCTACAGCTCGTTTAGGGGTTACCGGTTTAGGTAAAACAGTACCTGCAGGTTGTGATGGTTTTGTTGCTTGCATTTGCTTGTTATTTATTCTCTTGTGAGTACTTGGTGTACTCTGGGGAGCAATTACTGGGCTCTTGGGAGTGCTCTTTGGACTATTAGGTCTTTTATGAGCACCTGTGGGGCTCTTGGGCCTTACTGATGAATCAGTGTTTGACTTATTGTTATTACATTGATTATTAGTACCCTTATTACCTGGTGACAGTGTCACTTTAGGAGTTCCAGGTAAGGAAACTGATGTGGGTACAGTTTCGGTGCATTCAGAAGAGGCATTAAGTGCCTGGTTTGCTGAATGCTTGCTTATATTGCGCAAACCTGCAAATATATCCTGCATTGACAGGACATTACCATTCTGGTATACATATAATTTATTGAGTGTGTCACCAGACAATTTTCTCTGGATGATAATTTTAGTCATCCACTCAGCAGTTGGGTGATCCACCTCTTTACTGTAGGAATTCAACAGTGACTGAAGCTGAAAACTAAAGACATGTAAAGAGTCAACTGATGGTTCTGGTTGAGATAAATCTAGTAATTGGTGTGCAAGGTTTATAACAGTCTTCTCATTGTTAGCACTTACTCTAGAAGGCTGGTGTGAGTAATTGTGACCATTACTTGTATTGCTCGAGGCTTCTTGCTTAGCCTCAGCTTGAATTACAGCTTCGGCTGCTGCAGCAGCTTTAGCTTTATCATTTTCTGGTTCAGATTCACTGATTATTACAGCTTCACTAGTTTCATCTGCAGCTTCACTGGTTTCTCTGGGTTCCTGTGAGGAGCTAGTTAATTCAGTAGCCTCATTCATTGAATTTATAGAATCCAGGGAATATTGAGAAGAGCTGTCTGAAAATTGATCAGACTCTGTAAATAAATTATTACGTGAAGTTGTATTGGATGAGATGGTAGAAATTGAAGGTTGTACTTCAGTTGTTGATCCTGTGTAGTGATCAGTATTGATTAGAGGATTCTCCTCATTTTGAGGTAGCTCATGTATTTCATCTGAGCTGGGTGCTTGCTTGGGTGTAGGTCTACTAAAAAAATGTTCTATCCAATCAGGAACATTTTGTGTCACAAGAACTTTGTTATATTGGTCTAACTTATCTTGAATGATATCTTCATAGTCGGCAAGATCAGATTCTATCAGACGTAATTCGTCTGGGTCAGTATTATTGCCAAGGAGTATGTTCCTATAAGACTCGATTATAACCTTTACATAGTCATATTTTTGACTAGCCACCTTTGAGGAACTTATTAGCCTGAAGACGTCAACTAAGTTAGTTCTAAACAGTTGTCACATTTGTCAAGTAGTCTTGACAGGTGATCTTGAAGACCTCTCAAGATTCTTCCAGTTTTTTCTGGAGTAGCCATTCTGGCTGTAAGTTTGAGCCTTATAGGGCTTATATAGTTACTTGGACAGCTATGGTACTAGCTCCTTTATGTAGAGCAGGTATAATTATTGACAGCCTGATATTTTCTTGAGGCTGATTGTAATTTACCTCATTTAGAGGTTAGCTACCTACCTAATAATAAGCAACTAAGATTTGAGTGGTGCCCTGGTATCACTACAGGTGTTCCTTAGCTTAGCTCTTCAAAATCAGCCTTGGATGGGTAGTGAACTTACAGTAACACTCAAAGATGTACATAGAAATATGTAATAAAATATAATTACACAATAAATGGTTAATCCCACCCACTAGGGTCAGCACTACATAAATTAATAATGCACCAGCACTGTCTAACAGTACTAGTTAGGTAATAATCCTACCTATTAATGCAGCTAATGGTGCAAACTGAATTTGTACAAATTTTAGTACCGTGTCAGTCTGAAATATCCTACCTCTGTTAGGTTGGCATGATAACTACAATAAATGTGGTACAGTAATATGTAAAATAGTGCTATGTTTTTGGATTTTGTAATTTTATATAATATATGCACTGGTAGAAATTATGTGTATAAGAAATTAAATGAACACAAGAGTATTAATCGTGTTCTACTGCCGTAAATAATATTTAACACCTAAATGAACTTCCTAATTGTTGAATATAATGTTATCAGGGTTAGTAATGATTAATTGATTTATGGGATCAGCAATTTGTATTAGTATACTGGATCCTAAAATGTTAATGAATTCACTGACTTGAGTGAATCAGTAATTATGGATTGAATTTAGGCTATAATGGACAGTCTGCTGACAGCCGTAAATTGTAAATTTTTTGTATAGCCCAATAATGGTTAACACATAATTGGTGTTAGTTATTAATTAATATATATATCCGGTTCGAAGAGGACCAAAATGTTGGATTTCTGGGGCTTGACTCAGATATTCAATTATTTGATTATTGTATTTAAATAAATCGAAGGACCATCCTCTTTTGAGAAAAGAGGGAAAACGAATACTAGTGATCATTAGAATGACACTAGAGAACCAGTGTCTATGGATAATAATTAAAATAATAAACACTTGAAAATAATGAATAGACTGTATTAATAATTAATTAAAGTCAAAGCCTCAAATATCAACATTTGGGGGGGTATTTCTAGAAGTTCATATATATCTAGGAACCAGTGTGGTTCGTCACTAGTTCATTGTTGAGTTAATAACATAGTAAATCTAAACTACAATAGATTCAAAGATATGATAACTCAAATTATGAATATTAAAGATTATGAATTACTGAGCAACAGTCAGAGCAAAACACATTAATTACCAAATCATCATTTCTGGCAATAATTTATTCAATGTAAAGATCCTATATGAATTATATAGAAATCAGTAATAATATTAGATAAATTTAAACGAAAAAAATTCTTAGCTGTAAGACCGATTTCTGTAACGCCATTTCGTCATTCGTCCTCGTGGTCACAGGATCACAATAAAGAAAGAACCCGAGGTGAATATCACAAATGATGAGAAACAACATGTCGACTCCTCGTATACACGCTAAAATCAGAGAAATTTAAGTTTCATTTGATTAGGCTGCGATTTATTTCAAATATTCATGAAACGGAGAAATTGTTGAAATTCAACTAACGTTGTGTGTTAGGTATCCTTGCTGTATAACGACAGAATACTCACAAATATACAATCTAGGATGATGAATCAAACGAGAATGGGCGTGACATGAGCGTATCAAATACTGAGGTCTGCCGAAACCGCGACAGCCAGTCCCAGGCGTCCACTGCTGTGTACGTGTAATTACGGGACGTGGCTTCAATTATTGATGCGTTATTAACTGGCCGGGCACTATAGAACACGTGAATAAGTAATTGTTAACTGTTAACCGGTTATCAACGTAATTCTTTTCGATAAAAACTCCCCAGTTACTACCACGTGTCTCGCCACTCTTCACGCCAGGGATGCCTCGTGTCCAACAATGGCGTCTCCGCCTTCCCTCAACCCGTCTCTCGCATTCACCACAGAAATTATTAATCACGAATAATTCTTTTCCGCGCAATTATGGATGTAATACGTGAATGAGAACGGGGTTGCAATTATAGGGACTTAAATATTATCATATTCTCGTTTAATGGTGTTGAACGAGAAATGGAGAAGATTTTATTCCCTCCATGGCATTCGCATGTAACAGATAAAACTGCTACTTGATAACAATTTCAGTTAATAACTCTCGGTTTTAGATTATTGGTAGTTATATTATCCGTAGGTAATTATTACACGGAATACTGATAATTTTAGAGAACCACATTCAATTCTCTAACACATTGGTAATAAACGTGTCTAACTAGACATTATTTGACGCAATGTTGCTACTCGATTTAATGAGAATTCTACCACTGATGCACAGATGAAATGGTTTAATTTATGTTGACACTACCGTTAGTGAGATTAATAACTACTGTAGTTAGTATATAATGATGATGATTTATTATAATACAATAGTAGTTTATTAGTGTTGGAAATTTCCAACAATGGTGGTGGTGGTGAGGATGGTGGTGTTGTTGGTGGTGGGGATGGTGATGGTAGTGTTGGTGGTGGTGGGGATGGTGATGGTGGTGTTGTTGGTGGTGGGGATGGTGATGGTAGTGTTGGTGGTGGTGGGGATGGTGATGGTGGTGTTGTTGGTGGTGGTAGTGTTGGTGGTGGTGGGGATGGTGATGGTGGTGGTGTTGATGGTGGGGATGGTGATGGTAGTGTTGGTGGTGGTGGGGATGGTGATGGTGGTGGGGATGGTGATGGTGGTGTTGGTGGTAGTGGGGATGGTGATGGTGGTGGTTGGGATGGTGGTAGTGTTGGTGGTGGAGATGGTTGTGGTGGTGGTAGGGCTGGTGGTAGTGATGGTGGAGGGGATGGTGGTGGTGGTGGAGGAGATGGTGGTGGTGGGGATGGTGGTAGTGGTGGTGTTGGGGATGGTGGTAGTAGTGCTGGTGGGGACAGTGGTGGTGGGGATGATGGTGATGATGGAGATGGTGGTAGTGGTGGTGGTGGGGATGGTGGTAGTTGTGGTGGTGGAGATGGTTGTGGTGGTGGTAGGGCTGGAGGTTGTGGGGATGGTGATGGTGGTGGGGATGGTAGTAGTGGTGGTGGTATTAATGGTTGTGGTGGTATGGATGGTGGTGGTGGTGGTGGGGATGGTTGTAGTGATGATGGAGGGGATGACGATGATGGTAGTGGTGATGGTGATGATGACGATGATGGTAGTGGTGATGGTGATGATGACGATGATGGTAGTGGTGATGGTGATGATGACGATGATGGTAGTGGTGATGGTGATGATGACGATGATGGTAGTGGTGATGGTGATGATGACGATGATGGTAGTGGTGATGGTGATGATGACGATGATGGTAGTGGTGATGATGATGGTAGTGATGATGACGATGATGGTAGTGGTGATGGTGATGATGATGGTAGTAGTGATGGTGATGATGACGATGATGGTGGTGGTGATGGTGATGATGACGATGATGGTGGTGGTGATGGTGATGATGACAGTGATGGTAGTGGTGATAGTGATGATGACGATGATGGTAGTGGTGATGGTGATGATGACGATGATGGTGGTGGTGATGGTGATGATGACAGTGATGGTAGTGGTGATGGTGATCATGACGATGATGTTAGGGGTGATGGTGATGATGACGATGATGGTGGTGGTGATGGTGATGATGACAGTGATGGTAGTGGTGATGGTGATCATGACGATGATGTTAGTGGTGATGGTGATGATGACGATGACGGTGGTGGTGATGGTGATGATGACAGTGATGGTAGTGGTGGCTTCCCCTTGTTGACTACCCGTTTTGAGCGCCCACCTAACTTCTTGTTATTGGTCCTGGGATCAACGTCCTCCCACGGCCCGGTCTCTGACCAGGCCTCCTGGTTGGTGGTCTGGTCAACCAGGCTGTTGGACGCAGCTGTTCACAGCCTGCTGCTATGAATCAGAGCCTGGTTAATCTCAAGAGTACAAGCATATCATTACATTGACTCATTGGCATTTCTTCAACTCATTAATCTTGATCACAGGTGTGCATATGAGACTTGTAATAAAGACTTAGATTTGAAACGGAAATGTTCCCTAATTCACTCTTTACTCAATATTCCCCAATTCACTCTTTACTCAATTGTCCATATATTCACTCTTTACTCAATTGTCCATATACTCACTCTTTACTCAATTGTCCATATATTCACTCTTTACTCAATTGTCCATATATTCACTCTTTACTCAATTGTCCATATATTCACTCTTTACTCAATTGTCCATATATTCACTCTTTACTCAATTGTCCATATATTCACTCTTCACAGAAGCCAACGTGGATTAAAATATGAATATGGAAACTGTAATGGGGTTTATCTAATTATTATTCAATTTATCCAATTATCCAACACAAAATTAATGCAATATGATGAGCCTTTAAGGTTCCGTTGAACTACCTTCATGTGTAATAAGAGAGATTAGTTTTAAAACTAAAAATAGCAAAAATAAGATGTTCAATTTTTTTTTAATAAAAATGTAATTATTTAATTATATAATAACAAATATAAATATTTGTATAATAAATAATAAAAAAAAATTGACTAAAAAAATAACAGGACATGGTGCAGAACAAAAAATAAGAACAAGGTTAAGAACAAGTAGCAAGAACAAAGTCTTGAACAAAAAATAACAATAATAAGGTTTTAAACAGCAAGAACAAAATATTGAACAAAAATAACTAAGACAAGGTGTTAAACACAAATAGTAAAGAACAAGATGTTCAATAACACTATAAAGAACAAGGTGACAAAATATCACCTAGAACAAGACTTTGAACGAAAGAAGCAGCAAAGAACAAGACCTTAAATTATAACGTTCTAGCTACAGGATTAAACAAAACTTCCCACTGCTTGTGCAGTTGAACCTACTTGAACCACGACCACAAGTTATCAAACACTTATGCAATCATTCCTTCAGCTTTTGTTTTTAAATTAAACGGGAACGTTGTTGTGTTCACCTCCTGGCCTGAGGCTGGGTACTGGAGCCTGTTAGGCTTTTCTGAGAAACATTTGTGCTCTATCTGCTCACTTGTGTGTGTATTTATAACTTGTGCCTGTAGGATCGAGCTGTTAGCTCTTGGACCCCGCCTTTCTAACCGTTGGTTGCCTCTGAGTACTGACTCACTCCCGACCTTTTTGTTTTCTATCGTAGCTACTGTTTATTACACACACACACTCATATACACATCACAAAGATGCAGCCCACAACAACTGTCTAATCCTAGGCGCACATTTGCTGCTGGGTGAACAGGTGCATTATGTGAGAGAAAATTCTGCACAAATGGTTTCTGTTCCGGCCAGGGATGGAACCCCGTTTCCTTTTAGTTTTAAAGAAACAAATTTAAGAAACTGAGCTGAATTTCCGCCCAGGTGGAGACTCGGCTGAGGTTGGCGGCTGGCTACCATTAGGCTGACTACCTACTCGCTTAGTGCAGGTCGGCGTTCAATCCCTGACCGTCCAAGTGGTTGGGCACCATTCCTTCCCACCCGTCCCATCCGAAATCCTTATCCTGATCCCCCCTTCCCAGTTCTAAATAGTCGTAATGGCTAGGCGCATTCCCTTGATAATTCCCTCCCTCCCTCCTTCCTGTTGCGGGCTCCCTCCTCCCTGTTGCGGGCTCCCTCCTCCCTGTTGCGGGCTCCCTCCTCCCTGTTGTGGGCTCCCTCCTCCCTGTTGCGGGCTCCCTTCTGTTATTTTTCAACGTCTCTCCGCGTATTTACTCTTAACGGATTTGCGTGCGTGTGCTACAGATAACTTGGTAAAAAGTGATCTTAGTTTGCCGGGGCTTGGAGCGAGATGTCCCGCCGGCGACGGGGCAGCGAAGCCCGGCTTGTGGTGAGGGATCCTGAGGCAGGGAAGGCAATGTATACTAATGTATACTGTATACTTACTGAAGTACAATGTATACTAAAGGGCAGGGAAGGCAATGTATACTAATGTCATTATGCGGGCTTCCTATGCTCTGCCGGGGACCTCAAGACCCGCATTTATAAAGAACAGGTCGCTTCTGACACGGCGTCAGCTCTCCCCCCCTGACACGGCTCCAGCTCTCCCCCCTGACACGGTGCCAGCTCTCCCTCCCTGACACGGCTCCAGCTCTCCCACCTGACACGGCTCCAGCTCTCCCCCCCTGACACGGCTCCAGCTCTCCCTCCCTGACACGGCGCAAGCTCCCCCCCTGACACGGCTCCAGCTCCCCCCCCCCTGACACGGCTCCAGCTCTTCCTCCCTGACACGGCTCCAGCTCTCCCTCCCTGACACGGCGCCAGCTCTCCCTCCCTGACACGGCTCCAGCTCTCCCTCCCTGACACGGCGCCAGCTCACCCCCCTGACACGGTGCCAGCTCTCCCTCCCTGACACGGCGCCAGCTCTCCCCCTGACACGGCTCCAGCTCCCCCCCTGACACGGCTCCAGCTCCCCCCCCCCTGACACGGCTCCAGCTCCCCCCCCCCCCCTGACACGGTGCCAGCTCTCCCTCCCTGACACGGCGCCAGCTCCCCCCCTGACACGGCGCCAGCTCTCCCTCCCTGACACGGCTCCAGCTCTCCCTCCCTGACACGGCGCCAGCTCTCCTCCCTGACACGGCTCCAGCTCTCCCTCCCTGAGACGGCTCCAGCTCTCCCCCTGATACGGCTCCAGCTCTCCCTCCCTGACACGGCGCCAGCTCCCTCCCTGACACGGCTCCAGCTCCCCCCCTGACACGGCGCCAGCTCCCCCCCTGACACGGCTCCAGCTCTCCCCCCTGACACGGCTCCAGCTCTCCCCCCCTGACACGGCGCCAGCTCTCCCCCCTGACACGGCTCCAGCTCTCCCCCCCTGACACGGCTCCAGCTCCCCCCCTGACACGGCTCCAGCTCTCCCCCCTGACACGGCTCCAGCTCTCCCCCCTGACACGGCGCCAGCTCTCCCCCCTGACACGGCTCCAGCTCTCCCCCCCTGACACGGCGCCAGCTCCCCCCCTGACACGGCTCCAGCTCCCCCCCTGACACGGCTCCAGCTCTCCCTCCCTGACACGGCTCCAGCTCTCCCTCCCTGACTGGGCGCCAGCTCTCCCTCCCTGACACGGCTCCAACTCCCCCGTGACACGGCTCCACCTCTCCCTCCCTGACACGGCTCCAGCTCTCCCTCCCTGACACGGCTCCAGCTATCCCTCCCTGACACGGCTCCAGCTCTCCCCCCCCCCTGACACGGCTCCAGCTTCCCCCGTGACACGGCGCCAGCTCTCCCTCCCTGACACGGCTCCAGCTCTCCCTGCCTGACACGGCGCCAGCTCTCCCTCCCTGACACGGCTCCAGCTCTCCCTGCCTGACACGGCGCCAGCTCTCCCTCCCTGACACGGCTCCAGCTCTCCCTCCCTGACACGGCTCCAGCTCTCCCTCCCTGACACGGCTCCAGCTCTCCCCCCCTGACACGGCTCCAGCTTCCCCCCTGACACGGCTCCAGCTCTCCCTCCCTGACACGGCGCCAGCTCTCCCTCCCTGACACGGCTCCAGCTCTCCCCCCCTGACACGGCTCCAGCTTCCCCCCTGACACGGCTCCAGCTCTCCCTCCCTGACACGGCTCCAGCTCTCCCTCCCTGACACGGCTCCAGCTCTCCCTCCCTGACACGGCTCCAGCTCTCCCTCCCTGACACGGCGCCAGCTCTCCCTCCCTGACACGGCCCCAGCTCTCCCTCCCTGACGCGGCGCCAGTAGTGTAAACCGGGCCAAGTCGGGGCCGTTTTGCTTTTTTCGACGGCCCCAACTTGACCCGGGTGTTTTTAGTTACCCTAGTGAGATATGGCGACCCCAACTTGGCCCAGGTGTTTTTAGTTACCCTAGTGAGATTTGACTGCCCCAACTTGGCCCGGGTGTTTTTAGTTACCCCAGTGAGATTTGACGGCCCCAACTTGGCCCAGGTGTTTTTAGTTACCCCAGTGAGATTTGACAGCCCCAACTTGGCCCAGGTGTTTTTAGTTACCCTAGTGAGATTTGACGGCTCCAACTTGGCCTGGGTGTTTTTAGTTACCCCAGTGAGATTTGACGGCCCCAACTTGGCCCGGGTGTTTTTAGTTACCCCAGTGAGATTTGACAGCCCCAACTTGGCCCGGGTGTTTTCAGTTACCCTAGTGAGATTTGACGGCCCCAACTAGGCCCGGGTGTTTTTAGTTACCCCAGTGAGATTTGACGGCCCCAACTTGGCCCGGGTGTTTTCGTTACATTAGGCTTTGGCCCCAACTTGGCCAAGGTGCTTTTCGTTACATTTAGCTTTGGCCCCTACTTGGCCTGGGTGTTTTTTGTTACTTTTAGCTTTGGCCCCAACTTGGCCCGGGCGTTTTTCGTTACATTTAGCTTTGGCCCCTACTTGGCCCGGTCAATTTTACCAGTATTTTATCAGTATGCCCCTACGAGTGATTGCTTCTACTCCCTGAAATTTTTGCACGAGGGGATTAAAAGGCCCCTCTATGGCCCGGTTCATTTTCGTTACCCCAGCGAGCCTTGCACAGACATCGCTAATGGTCAATGACGTCACCAGGTAGCCACTCAATGACCCTGCACAGGCATTGCTAATGGTCAATGACATCATCAGCTAGCCAGTCATCCCGTCTTAATCTTCCCTGAATAAGTTCGTTTTCTGTTATTCTGTATTTATTCCCATTTTCAATATTTATAGCAAAGGGGATTAAAATGCTGCCTTCTGTCAAGCCTAATGTGCAGTAGCGTTAACCATTATATGCTCGTTTTTTTCTCAATAAGGTATTACCGTACTGTTTCCCATTGCCTAAGATCATTTTATAGCTAAGATTTCATATTAACATAAGAAATGAGTTCAAACCCTGTTACAGAACCAGTATTTACCCAGGTCTTTTTCCTAAATCTAAAACATATTCCAATTTATGCCCATTGTTTCATGTTCTGTCTAGTGTTGATAATTTTAATAGCCTATTAATATCCCCCTGTACCATGTTCATTCATTCACAGCTCTATCATGTCACATCTATTTCTTAGCCTTTCTAGAGAATGTAATTTGAGCTTTGTCAATCTTTCTTCAGAGATAGCTTATTGAGCATAGGGCTAATAAAAATGAAAACCTACTATCATCCATTTGTATGAAAACAGTCCCCTGCCAGGCGTGGTGACTTCAATGCAATTTCAGTAGTAATTCAATATTGCTGCATAAACGCATAAATGTATTTGCGTGTACATAAATATATATGCACATCTCGCATTCACTCAAAAACATGCCTCCCACACCTTACTGTAGCATAAAACAAATCAAAAATACTCATTCAGTATACATATGTATGGACTATATTAAGTGAAAGCATGCCTCTCATGTTATGAAATAAAGCTTTCTGCAGTCACCTTCTTTTCTGACGTCATCAACCCTAATGTGGTGCGAGGCGTCAACGTGCTAAATGCGGATCCCAGGAGGTTCACACTTATATTTTATATTATATTACTTATATTACTTATATTTTCTGTTATTCATTTCATAAATCCTATCAAACCAGCCTAACCTAACTCTAATAGGACAGAGTGGAATGAAAAGGACAAAGCAGCAGTGAATGAAGTACTAAAGGCACTTGACATGGAAGGGGATGAGCATAGCATTGAGAAGGTTTTCAGGCTAGGATGGTACAACAAAGACTGAGACTGAGTGTTAAAGATAGTGTTTGCAAACGAGAGCACAAAAGAGAAGATCCTATCAAGGAAGAGCTCCCTGAAAAACGTGGGAAAATTAAAAAATGTATTCCTCCAGAGAGACATGACAAGGGAGGAGAGAGCTGTGGCGGCAGAAGCAAGGAAGAGGCGCAGGACGAGAGGGGAAAACCAGGAAGTCACAGCTCCCAACACAACACCCCCAGAAGCGAGGGGGGAACCCACAACCAGCTACCCAGTAACACCAGAAGGGAGGACAACCCCGCCTTCCTCCTCTACATAGAAAACCCACTTACCCCAAACCCTCCCTGCCCCCACTCAAATGTTCAGCCAAATCTCCCTCCCCCCACACCCAATCCCCACCCTTCTACCCCTCCCCTCTTCCCGAGTCCTCCCTCACCCCCTTTCCTTCCCGTCCTCCCTCCCCTTTCACCTCATACCCTCCCTGTCCCTCCCCCTTCAGTGGATCCCCCGCCCCTCATCCCAGTATCCTCTGAGACCCTGTTATCCACCTCACAGGTCCTCACACCCATGGAACAGCCTCCCCCACCAGCAGAACATTCACCAGGGAGGCGATTTGAGAAGGGACAGAAGAAAGTGAGCCTCAAAGTATGTACACTAACATAGATGGAATTACAAATAAAGCAAATGAGCTTGGAGAACGGGTACTAGAGGAAAACCCAGACATAATAGCCCTCACAGAAACAAAGATCACGAAAACGATAACAAACGCAGTGTTCCCACAGGACTATTATGTTATGAGGAAAGAGAGGGAAGGAAGAGGTGGGGGTGGTGTAGCTCTGCTGGTAAGAAAAGGCTGGGATTTCGAGGAGATGGATATTCAGGGCTGTGAAGGTTTCAGTGACTATATAGCAGGTACCGTAACAAATGGAGGGAAAAAAATTATAGTCGTAGTCATATATAATCCACCACCAAATGACAGAAGACCTAGATAGGAATATGATAGAAATAACATGGCCACCATTAACATAATAGAAAGAACAGCTTCTGTTGCTAGCAGGAATGGATCTGGACTACTAATTATGGGAGACTTCAACCATGGGAAGATAGATTGGAAGAACAGAGACCCGCATGGAGGACCAGAAACATGGAGGGCTAAGCTGCTGGACGTGGCAACAAGAAACTTTCTAAGCCAGCACATCACAGAACCAACAAGAATGAGAGGAGAAGATGAACCAGCAATGTTTGATTTGATATTTACCCTAAATGAGTGGGATATAAGAGAAGTTAAGATGGAAGTGCCCTTGGGAATGAGTGACCACAGTGTATTGAACTTTGAGTACCTGGTAGAGCTAGAACTTATCTCCCCCAAAAAAGAACTAGGAATCAAAATGCTGGCTTACCGAAAGGGAAATTATGAACAGATGAGAAGTTTCCTAAGTGAAATACCTTGGGACACAGACCTCAGAGATAAGTCTGTACAGGGTATGATGGACTATGTTACCCAAAAGTGTCAGGAGGCAGTAAACAGGTTCATCCCGGCCCAACGGGAAAAATCCGAGAAGCAACAGAAGAATCCATGGTATAATAGGGCATGTATGGAAGTGAAGAAACTGAACAAAAGGGCGTGGAGGAACTTCCGGAATAACAGAACACCAGAAAGCAGAGAGAGATACCAGAGAACCAGGAATGAGTACGTCAGGGTGAGAAGAGAAGCAGAGAAAAGTTTTGAAAATGATATAGCAAACAAAGCCAAGACCGAACCAAAGCTACTCCACAGTCACATCAGAAGGAAAACAACAGTGAAAGAACAGGTATTGAAACTTCGAACAGGCGAGGACGGGTATACAGAGAATGACAGAGAGGTGTGTGAAGAACTCAACAAGAGGTTCCAGGAGGTCTTCACAGTAGAACAAGGTGAGGTTACTGTGCTAGGAGAAAGGGAGGTAAACCAGGCGGCCTTGGAAGAGTTCGAAATTACGAGAGAGGAGGTCAAGAGACACCTGCTGGATCTAGATGCTAGAAAGGCTGTTGGTTCAGATGGGATCTCACCATGGATACTGAAAGAGTGTGCAGAGGCACTTTGCTTGCCACTCTCCATAGTGTATAGTAAGTCACTGGAGACGGGAGACCTACCAGAAATATGGAAGACGGCGAATGTGGTCCCAATATACAAAAAGGGCGACAGGCAAGAGGCACTTAACTACAGGCCAGTGTCCTTGACTTGTATACAATGCAAGGTGATGGAGAAGATCGTGAGAAAAAACCTGGTAACACATCTGGAGAGAAGGGACTTCGTGACAAATCGCCAACATGGGTTCAGGGAGGGTAAAATTTGCCTTACAGGCTTGATAGAATTCTACGATCAGGTCACAAAGATTAAGCAAGAAAGAGAGGGCTGAGCGGACTGCATTTTCTTGGATTGTCGGACAGCCTTTGACACAGTACCACATAAGAGGCTGGTACATAAGCTGGAGAGACAGGCAGGTGTAGCTGGTAAGGTTCGCCAGTGGATAAGGGAGTATCTAAGCAATAGGAAGCAGAGAGTTACGGTGAGGGGTGAGACCTCCGATTGGCGTGAAGTCTCCAGTGGAGTCCCACAGGGCTCTGTACTCGGTCCTATCTTGTTTCTGATATATGTAAATGATCTCCCAGAGGATATCGATTCATTTCTCTCAATGTTTGCAGACGATGCTAAAATTATGAGACGGATTAAAACAGAAGAGGACTGTTTGAGGCTTCAAGAAGACCTAGACAAGCTGAAGGAATGGTTGAACAAATGGTTGTTAGAGTTTAACCCAACCAAATGTAATGTAATGAAGATAGGTGTAGGGAGCAGGAGGCCAGATACAAGGTATCATCTGGGAGAGGAAATTCTTCAGGAGTCAGAGAAGGAAAAAGACTTGGGGACTGACATCACGCCAGACCTGTCTCCTGCAGCACATATCAAGCGGATAACATCAGCGGCATATGCCAGGCTGGCCAACATACGAACGGCATTCAGGAACTTGTGTAAAGAATCATTCAGAACTTTGTATACCACATATGTCAGGCCAATCCTGGAGTATGCAGCCCCAGCATGGAGTCCATATCTAGTCAAGGATAAGACTAAACTGGAAAAGGTTCAAAGGTTAGCCACCAGACTAGTACCTGAGTTGAGAGGTATGAGCTACGAGGAGAGACTACGTGAATTAAACCTCACTTCGCTGGAAGACAGAAGAGTTAGGGGGGACATGATCACCACATTCAAGATTCTGAAGGGAATTGATAGGGTAGATAAAGACAGTCTATTTAACACAAGGGAAACACGCACAAGGGGACACAGGTGGAAACTGAGTGCCCAAATGAGCCACAGAGATATTAGAAAGAACTTTTTTAGTGTCAGAGTGGTTGACAAATGGAATGCATTATGAAGTGATGTGGTGGAGGCTGACTCCATACACAGTTTCAAGTGTAGATATGATAGAGCCCGATAGGCTCAGTAATCTGTACACCTGTTGATTGACGGTTGAGAGGCGGGACCAAAGAGCCAAAGCTCAAACCAAGCCCACAAACACAACTAGGTGAGTACAACTAGGTGAGTACTCACAGGAAGCAGCCCGTAGCAGCTGTGTAACTCCCAGGTACCTATTTACTGCTAGGTAACATGGGCATCAAGGGGGAAAGAAATTCTGCCCATTTTGTTTTTGCCATCACCGGGGATCAAACCCGAACCTCTAGGATTACAAGTCCGAAACGCAGTCCACTCACCCACAGGCCCCTTTGTGAGTCTGTGTGAGTGTGTGTGTACTCAAATATTTGTACTCACCCATTTGTGCTTGCGAGAGTTAAGTTTTGGTTCTTTGGTCCCGGCTCTCAACTATCAATCAACTAGTGTACAGATTCCTGAGCCTACTACATCAGTAGGTGTGTACTCACCTAGTTGTACTCACCTAGTTGTGCTTGCGGGGGTTGAGCTCTGGCTCTTTGGTCCCGGCTCTCAACTGTCAATCAACTAGTGTACAGATTCCTGAGCCTACTACATCAGTAGGTGTGTACTCACCTAGTTGTACTCACCTAGTTGTGCTTGCGGGGGTTGAGCTCTGGCTCTTTGGTCCCGGCTCTCAACTGTCAATCAACTAGTGTACAGATTCCTGAGCCTACTACATCAGTAGGTGTGTACTCACCTAGTTGTACTCACCTAGTTGTGCTTGCGGGGGTTGAGCTCTGGCTCTTTGGTCACGCCTCTCAACTGTCAATCAACAGGTGTACAGGTTCCTGAGCTTATTGGGCTCTATCATATCTACACTTGAAACTGTGTATGGAGTCAGCCTCCACCACATCACTTCCTAATGCATTCCATTTGCCAACCACTCTGACACTAAAAAAGTTCTTTCTAATATCTCTGTGGCTCATTTGGGCACTCAGTTTCCACCTGTGTCCCCTAGTGCATGTGCCCGTTGTGTTAAACAGCCTGTCTTTATCAACCCTGTCGATTCCCTTGAGGATCTTGAATGTAGTGATCATGTCCCCCCTAACTCTTCTGTCTTCCAGTGAAGTGAGGTTTAATTCCCGTAGTCTCTCCTCGTAGCTCATACCTCTCAGCTCGGGTACTAGTCTGGTGGCAAACCTTTGAACCTTTTCCAGTTTAGTCTTATGCTTGACTAGATATGGACTCCATACTGGTGCCGCATACTCCAGGATTGGTCTGACATATGTGGTATATAATGTTCTGAAAGATTCCTTACACAAGTTTCTAAAGGCCGTTCTTATGTTAGCCAACCTGGCATATTCTGCTGCTGTTATCCTCTTGATATGAGCTTCAGGGGACAGGTCTGGCGTGATATCAACCCCCAGGTCTTTCTCTCTCTCGGACTCTTGAAGTATTTCATCTCCCAAGTGATACCTTGTATCTGGTCTCCTGCTTCCTACCCCTATCTTCATTACATTACATTTGCTTGGATTAAACTCTAACAGCCATTTGTTCGACCATTCCTGCAGCTTGTCCAGGTCTTCTTGAAGCTTCAAGCTGTCCTCCTCTGTCTTAATCCTTCTCATAATTTTGGCGTCGTCAGCAAACATTGAGAGGAATGAGTCTATACCCTCTGGGAGATCATTTACGTATATCAGAAACAGGATAGGTCCAAGTACAGAGCCCTGTGGGACTCCACTGGTGACTTCACGCTAGTCTGAGGTCTCACCCCTCACTGTAACCCTCTGCTTCTTATTGTTTAGGTACTCCCTTATCCACTGGAGCGCCCTACCAGTTACTCCTGCCTGTTTCTCCAGCTTATGCATCAACCTTTTATGGGGTACTGTGTCAAAGGCTTTCCGACAGTCCAAAAAAATGCAGTCCGCCCACTCTTCTCTTTCTTGTTTAATCTTTGTCACCTGATCGAAGAATTCAATCAAGCCTGTAAGGCTGTTCTTTCACTGTTGTTTTCCTTCTGATGTGACTGTGGAGTAGCTTTGGTTCAGTCTTGGCTTTGTTTGCTATATCATTTTCAAGACTTTTCTCTGCTTCTCCTCTCACCCTGACGTACTCATTCCTGGTTCTCTGGTATCTCTCTCTGCTTTCTGGTGTTCTGTTATTCCGGAAGTTCCTCCACGCCCTTTTGTTCATTTTCTTCGCTTCCATACATGCCCTATTATACCATGGATTCTTCTGTTGCTTCTCGGATTTTTCCCTTTGGGCCGGGATGAACCTGTTTACTGCCTCCTGACACTTTTGGGTAACATAGTCCATCATATTCTGTACAGACTTATCTCTTAGGTCTGTGTCCCAAGGTATTTCACTTAGGAAACTTCTCATCTGTTCATAGTTCCCCTTTCGGCATGCCAGCCTTTTGATTCCTAGTTCTTTTTTGGGGGAGATAAGTTCTAGCTCTACCAGGTACTCAAAGTTCAATACACTGTGGTCACTCATTCCCAAGGGCACTTCCATCTTAACTTCTCTTATATCCCACTCATTTAGGGTAAATATCAAATCAAGCATTGCTGGTTCATCTTCTCCTCTCATTCTTGTTGGTTCTTTGATGTGCTGGCTTAGAAAGTTTCTTGTTGCCACATCCAGCAGCTTAGCTCTCCATGTTTCTGGTCCTCCATGCGGGTCTCTGTTCTTCCAATCAATCTTCCCATGGTTGAATTCTCCCATCATTAGTAGTCCAGATCCATTCCTGTTTGCAACAGAAGCTGCTCTTTCTGTGTGTGTGTGTGTGTGTGTGTGTGTGTGTGTGTGTGTGTGTGTGTGTGTGTGTGTGTGTGTGTGTGTGTGTGTGTGTGTGTGTACTCACCTATATGTGCTTGCAGGATCGAGCATTGACTCTTGGATCCCGCCTTTCTAGCTATCGGTTGTTTACAGCAATGACTCCTGTCCCATTTCCCTATCATACCTAGTTTTAAAAGTATGAATAGTATTTGCTTCCACAACCTGTTCCCCAAGTGCATTCCATTTTTCTACTACTCTCACGCTAAAAAAAAAACTTCCTAACATCTCTGTGACTCATCTGAGTTTCCAGTTTCCACCCATGTCCCCTCGTTCTGTTATTATTACGTGTGAACATTTCATCTATTTCCACTTTGTCAATTCCCCTGAGTATTTTATATGTCCCTATCATATCTCCTCTCTCCCTTCTTTTCTCTAGTGTCGTAAGGTTCAGTTCCTTCAGCCGCTCTTCATATCCCATCCCTCGTAACTCTGGGACAAGCCTCGTCGCAAACCTCTGAACCTTCTCCAGTTTCTTTATGTGTTTCTTCAGGTGGGGGCTCCATGATGGCGCGGCATACTCTAAGACGGGTCTTACGTAGGCAGTGTAAAGCGCCCTAAAAGCTTCCTCATTTAGGTTTCTGAATGAAGTTCTAATTTTCGCCAGTGTAGAGTACGCTGCTGTCGTTATCCTATTTATATGTGCCTCAGGAGTTAGATTAGGTGTCACATCCACTCCCAGGTCTCTTTCTCGAATCGTTACAGGTAGACTGTTCCCCTTCATTGTGTACTGTCCCTTTGGTCTCCTGTCACCTGATCCCATTTCCATAACTTTACATTTACTGGTGTTAAACTCCAGTAGCCATTTCCCTGACCATCTCTGCAGCCTGTTTAAGTCCTCTTGGAGGATCCTACAATCCTCGTCTGTTTACAACTCTTCTCATTAATTTTGCTTCATCTGCAAACATTGACATGTATGATTCCACTCCTGTAAACATATCATTTACGTAAATTAGAAAGAGGATTGGTCCCAGCACCGATCCTTGAGGTACTCCACTTGTTACTGTTCGCCAGTCCGACTTTTCGCCCCTTACCATTACCCTCTGGCTCCTTCCTGTTTGGTAGTTCTTCACCCATACTAGGGCCCTTCCGCTTACTCCTGCCTGCCTCTCAAGTTTGTATAGCAGTCTCATGTGCGGTACCGTATCAAAGGCCTTTTGGCAGTCAAGAAATATGCAGTCTGCCCAGCCTTCTCTGTCCTGCCTTATCCTTGTTACTTTATCATAGAATTCTAAAAGGTTTGTTAGGCATGATTTCCCTGTCCAGAACCCATGTTGGTGCTTGTTTACAAACCCAATGCTCTCCAGGTGCTCAACAAGTCTTAGCCTAATTATTCTTTCAAGTATTTTGCAGGGGATGCTTGTTAGTGATACGGGTCTGTAGTTAAGTGCCTCCTCCCTATCACCTTTTTTGAAAATCGGTACGACATTTGCCTCCTTCCAGCAACTGGGCAATTCTCCCGACATAAGTGACTCATTAAAGATCATTGCCAGAGGCACGCTGAGAGCCTGCGCTGCCTCTTTAAGTATCCACGGTGATACTTTGTCTGGTCCAACAGCTTTATTTGCATCCAGTGTTGTCAACTGTTTCATTACATCCTCTTCTGTCACCTCTATATCTGATAGTCTTTCATCTTGGGTAATCTCTTCTAACAATGGGAGCTGCTCAGGCTCGGTTGTGAACACTCCATGGAATTTTGCATTCAGTACCTCGCAGATTTCCTTGTCGCTTTCTGTATATGCCCCTTCTGTTTTCCTCAGTCTTGTCACTTGGTCATTTACCGACATCTTCCTTCTTATATGGCTATGTAGTAATTTTGGTTGCTTTTTCGCTTTGACTGCAATATCGTTCTCATAATTTCTTTCCGACACTCGTCTTATGTTAATGTAATCATTCCTAGCTCTGTTACATCTAATCCTGTTGTCCTCTGTCCTTTGTCTTCTGTACTTCCTCCACTCCCTCCTGCTTCTCACCTTTGCTTCCTGACACTGTCTATTAAACCATGGGTTATTATATTCCCTCCTGCTTTTTTCCTTTATTGTTGGAATAAATCTATCTTCAGCCTCCTTGCATTTCAATATTACTTGGTTCATCATACCTTGCACTGTTTTTCCTCTAAGTTCTTCCTCCCACTGCACTTCTCCCAGGTAGTCCAATGCTCTCCAGGTGCTCAACATGTCTTAGCCTAATTATTCTTTCAAGTATTTTGCAGGGGATGCTTGTCAGTGATACGGGTCAGTAGTTAAGTGCCTCCTCCCTATCACCTTTCTTGAAAATCAGTACGACATTTGCCTCCTTCCAGCAACTGGGCTACTCTCCCGACATAAGTGACTCATTGAAGATCATTGCTAGAGGCACGCTGAGAGCCTGCGCTGCCTCTTTTAGTATCCACGGTGATAGTTTGTCTGGACCAACTGCTTTAGTTGCATCCAATGTTGTCAACTGTTTCATTACCTCCTCTGCTGTCACCTCTATATCTGATAGTCTTTCATCTAGGGTAATCTCTTCCAACAATGGGAGCCACTCAGGCTCGGTGCTCGTTGTGAACACTCCATGGAAACTGGCATTCAGTACCTCGTAGATTTCCATGTCCCTTTCTGTATATGCCCCTTCTGTTTTCCTCAGTCTTGTCACTTGGTCATTTACCAACATCTTCCTTCTTATATGGCTATGTAGTAATTTAGGTTGCTTTTTCGCTTTGATTGCAATATCATTCTCATAATTTCTTTCCGACACTCGTCGTATGTTAATGTATTCGTTCCTAGCTCTGTTACATCTAATCCTGTTGTCCTCTGTCCTTTGTCTTCTGTACTTCCTCCACTTCCTCCTGCTTCTCACTTTTGCTTCCTGACACTGTCTATTAAACCATGGGTTATTATATTCCCTCCTGCTTTTTTCCTTTACTGTTGGAATAAATCTCTCTTCAGCCTCCTTGCATTTCCATATGACTTGGTTCATCATACCTTGCACTGTTTTTCCTCTCATTTCTTCTTCCCACTGCACTTCTCCCAGGTAGCCCCCTTATCCTTCTGTAGTCCCTTTTCTGTAATCAAGTCTCCTTTCCCGGACCTCTTGTCCTTTGGTCACAATTTTAAGCTCCATCATGTAGTCAAAGACTTGGACACAATGGTCACTGGCTCCAAGTGGTATTTCATGTTCCAAATGCTCGATGTCTTCTACATTCTGGGTGAAAATGAGGTCTAATAGGCTGGGCGTATCCCCCTCCTCTTTCCCTAGTGTCTTCCTTCGCATGTTGTGTTAGGAAATTCCTGTCAATAAAGTCTACCAGCTTCGCTCCCCAGGTCTCCTCCCACGAAATGGGGATTCTAGTTTCCCAATCTATCTCACCATGATTTAGGTCCCCCGTGACCAGCAGCTTCGCTCTCATTCTATGCGCTATTGTTGTTGCCCTCTGCAGTTCACCTATACATGCTTTGTTGCTGTCCTTATACTCCTGCCTGGGCCTTCTACTGTTTGGTGGGAGATTGTAGAGTATTCAGATTACAGTCTTTTTCCCATTCACTGTCAGAGTTCTATGTATGGAGTTCGTGCTTTCATTGGTACCCGGATTTTCCAGCTTATCAATCTTCCATTTCTGCTTTATTAGGAGTGCCACTTCTCCTCCCTGTCTCTGTGTCTTTTTTTTTCTTTTCACCTGGTACCCTTCTGGAAAGATTGCATCCGAGATCATGCCATTTATTTTAGTTTTCACAATTGCCACTATGTCTGGGTCTGCCTCACTAACTCTTTCTTTTATCTCTTCTGCTTTATTTATTTTATTTTATTTTATTTATTTATATACAAGAAGGTACATTGGGTTTGTGAGAATACATTGAATAGTACAGTATTTACAATCTTGTAAAGCCACTAGTACGCACAGCGTTTCGGGCAGGTCCTTAATCTAACAGATAATTTTAAGAAGGTAATTTCTGTCAGAATTGATAAATGATAACAAATACATTGCAAGAGAAAAATGAGATGAGAGAGCTTAGTAAGTATATTAAAGCACATTGTTATATTAAAGTTCTGATTGATTACATTGACAGCTTGATTGGTAATTTAAACAAGATTAATAGACACCATACAGCAGATTGAGAGCACATATAAGACAGCAATGATCACCATGGTAAAGATGCTCATATTGGGTGCATAAAGATTGGGAGACTGGGTAGCAATAGATACAGATAAACAAGATTAATTAACACCATACAGCCGATTGGCAGCACATATAAGAAGACAGCAATGATCACAATGGTAAAGATGTTCAAATTGGGAACATAAAGGTTTGGAGATTGAGTAGCAATAGATATAGTGCAATTTTAAGGCAAAAGGTGAAAAACTATGAAGATGAAATTAGGTACTTTTTAGTATTGATTTTGAATGATGTAAAAGTTGGACAGCTTTTCAATTCAATAGGGAGTGAGTTCCATAAACTGGGTCCCTTTATTTGCATAGCGTGTTTACATAGACACAGTTTAACTCTGGGAATATCAAAGAGATATTTATTTCTGGTGTGGTGATAATGGATCCTATTAAATCTGTCCAGGAAGAGTTTCAGAGCAGGATTTGCATTTAAGAACAGGGTTTTGTAAATGTAGTTGACACAAGAGAATTTATGGAGTGAGATTATGTTTAGCATATTTAGGGAGTTAAACAAGGGGGCTGAGTGTTGCCTGAAAGCAGAATTTGATATTATTCTGATAGCAGATTTTTGCTGGTTGATGATGGACTTGAGGTGATTTGCAGTGGTTGAACCCCATGCACAGATACCATAGTTGAGATAGGGATAGATTAGTGCATAATATAGAGAGATGAGAGCAGAGTTAGGTACATAATATCTGATTTTGGAGAGTATACCAACTGTTTTAGAGACTTTCTTAGTTATGTGTTGTATGTGGGTACTGAATTTGAGTCTCTTGTCTAGGAATAGGCCAAGAAACTTCCCATCATTTTTATTGCTAATGTTTACATTGTCTATCTGAAGCTGAATTGCATTTGTAGATTTGCTTAAAAATAAGATGTAGTAGGTCTTTTCTATGTTAAGTGTTAGTTTGTTGGTTGACATCCAGAAGTGGACTTTTTTTAGTTCATTATTAACAACATTATTTAGTGTATGTGGGTTGGGGGTTAGAGTAGATGAGGGTAGTATCATCAGCAAACAAAATAGGTTTCAGAATGTTAGAGACATTAGGCAGATCATTGATGTATATAAGAAATAGAAATTTATTGGATACCCCATCACCATTGGTGTACCAAACCTTGAGACTCTTCTTGGAAACTCTGGTGCCAGAGTTCCCCTTTTCACTGGGGATCTGGGGGTAGTGATTGGCCTACTAGGAGGTGTCTGGGGGCAAATGGGGGCTTTGGGGGGGGGGGTGCCTGGGAGTGCCTGGTAGGCGAATCGGGTCTGGGCATCTATGGGGTAGGAAGGGCATAATGGGTCTGAAAGTTAGGGGAGTCTGAATGGCATTGGGGGATTGAGAAACAGAGTGAGACTGAGTGTCAGATAGAGGTTAGAGAGGTTGTGGGGGGGGGGGAGAGATATTGAGGGTAGAGGGCTGAGAGGAGAATGGAGCATGGGTGCTGGGAGTGGAAGAGAGGGTGTATTAGTTAGTGGGAGGATCAGGGGTAGGTGGGGGTTTTGTGGTAGAAGAGGGAGATGGGGGAAGGTGTTAGGGTGGTCACAAGGTGAGGGGGTTAAATGAGGGCTGGAGGTGCATAGGAAGAGTGAGGGTTGGGTGGGGTTTGGGTGAGTGGAAGAGGGGTGCAGTGGAAGCTGGGATGGAGCAGATGGAATTGAAAGCAGTAGGGTAGAAGGGGCAGGGGAGTAGGAGGGGGTAGTAGGGGAAGGGCGATGGGGAATCCACAAATCCCTTGTGGATTTGTGTGAGTGTGTGTACTCACCTACTTGCACAATAGGTGTACTCACCTAGTTGTGTTTGTGGGGATTGAGGTCTGGCTCTTGGTCCCGCCTCTCTACCGTCAATTAACAGGTGTACAGATTCCTGAGCCTATTGGGCTCTATCATATCTACACTTGAAACTGTGTCTGGAGTCAGCCTCCACCACATCACTTCCTTATGCATTCCATTTGTCAACCACTCTGACACTAAAAAAGTTCTTTCTAATATCTCTGTGGCTCATTTGGGCACTCAGTTTCCACCTGTGTCCCCTTGTGCGTGTGCTCCTTGTGTTAAATAGCCTGTCTTTATCTACCCTATCAATTCCCTTCAGAATCTTGAATGTGGTGATCATGTCCCCCCTAACTCTTCTGTCTTCCAGTGAAGTGAGGTTTAATTCCCGTAGTCTCTCCTCGTAGCTCATACCTCTCAGCTCGGGTACTAGTCTGGTGGCAAACCTTTGAACCTTTTCCAGTTTAGTCTTATCCTTCACTAGATATGGACTCCATGCTGGGGCTGCATACTTCAGCATTGGCCTGACATATGTGATATACAAAGTTCTGAATGATTCTTTACACAAGTTTCTGAATACCGATAGTATGTTGGCCAGCCTGGCATAGGCCGCTGATGTTATCCTCTTGATATGTGCTGCAGGAGACAGGTTAGGCGTGATATCAACCCCCAAGTCTTTTTCTTTCTCTGACTCCTGAAGAATTTCCTCTCCCAGATGATACCTTGTATCTGGCCTTCTGCTCCCTACACCTATCTTCATTACATTACATTTGGTTGGTTAAACTCTAACAACCCTTTGTTCGACCATTCCATCAGCTTGTCTAGGTCTTCTTGAAGCCTCAAACTGTCCTCTTCTGTCTTAATCCTCATAATTTTAGCATCGTCCACAAACATTGAGAGAAATGAATCGATACCCTCCGGGAGATCATTTACATATATCAGAAACAAGATAGGACCGAGTAAGAGCCCTGTGGGAATCCACTGGTAACTTCACGCCAATCGCAGGTCTCACCCCTCACCGTAACTCTCTGCTTCCTATTGCTTAGGTACTCCCTTATCCACTGGAGCACTTTACCAGCTACACCTCTCTCCAGCTTATGTACCAGCCTCTTATGCGGTACTGTGGCAAAGGCTTTCCGACAATCCAAGGAAATGCAGTCCACCCAGCCCTCTCTTTCTTGCATTTTCTTTGTCACCTGATCGTATAATTCTAAGAAACCAGTCAGGCAAGATTTACCCTCCCTGAACCCATGCTGGCGATTTGTCACGAAGTCTCTTCTCTCCAGATGTGTTACCAGGTTTTTTCTCACGATCTTCTCCATCACCTTGCATGGTATACAAGTCAAAGACCCTGGCTTGTAGCTCAGTGCCTCTTGCCTGTCGCCCTTTTTGTATATTGGGACCACATTCGCTGTCTTCCATATTTCTGGTAGGTCTCCCGTCTCCAGTGACTTACTATACACTATGGAGAGTGGCAAGCTAAGTGCCTCTACACACTCTTTAAGTACCCATGGTGAGATCCCGTCTAGATCAACAGCCTTTCTAACATCCAGATCTATCAGGTGTCTCTTGACCTCCTCTCTCGTAATTTCGAACTCTTCCAAGGCCGCCTGATTTACCTCCCTTTCTCCTGGCACAATGACCTCACCTTGTTCTATTGTGAAGACCTCCTGGAACCTCTTGTTGAGTTCTTCACACACCTCTTTGTCATTCTCTGTATACCTGTCCTCGCCTGTTCTAAGTTTCAATACCTGTTCTTTCACTGTTGTTTTCCTTCTGATGTGACTGTGGAGAAGCTTTGGTTCGGTCTTGGCTTTGTTTGCTATATCATTTTCAAAACTTTTCTCTGCTTCTCTTCTCACCCTGACGTGCTTTCTGGTATTCTGTTATTTCGGAAGTTCCTCCAAGCCCTTTTTTCCAGTTTCTTCGCTTCCATACATGCCCTATCATACTATGGATTCTTCTGTTGCTTCTCGGATTTTTCCTTTGGGCCGGGATGAACCTGTTTACTGCCTCCTGACACTTTTGGGTAACATAGTCCATCATACCTTGTACAGACTTATCTCTGAAATCTGTGTCCCAAGGTATTTCCCTTAGGAAATACTTATCTGTTCATAATTCCCCTTTTGGTATTCCAGTCTTTTGATTCCTAGTTCTTTTTTTTGGGATATAATTCCTAGCTCAACCAGGTACTCAAAGTTCAATACACTATGATCGCTCATTCCCAGGGGCGCTTCCATCTTAACTTCCATTATATCCCACTCATTTAGGGTAAATATCAAATCAAGCATTGCTGGTTCATCTTCTCCTCTCATTCTTGTTGGTTCCTTGATGTGCTGGCTTAGAAAGTTTCTTGTTGCCATGTCCAGCTGCTTAGCTCTCCATGTTTCTGGTCCTCCATTCGGGTTTCTGTTCTCCCAATCTATCTTCCCATGGTTGAAGTCTTCCATAATTAGTAGTCTAGATCCAGTCCTGCTAGCAATAGAAGCTGCTCTTTCTGTTATGTTAATGGTGGCCATGTTGTTTCTATCATATTCCTGTCTGAGTCTTCTCCCTGGAAACACAAACCGAAACTGTCTCTATTTTCCGCTTGTTACAACCTGTAATAACGTTGTTACATCTTGGCTTAACGTGTTTATGACGTATTAGAACGTTGTTACAACTTGATATATTGGTTGTTATAACTGGTTAGGAAGTGTTAAAACTTGTTCGAACGTTGTACCAACGTCGTAGTTTCGATGTGTGTTTGGCGGGCTGTCATTTGGTGGTGAATTATATATGACTACGACTAAAAAAAAAATTCCTCCAGCTGTTATGGTACCTACTATGCAGTCATTGAAACCTTCACAGCCCTGAATAACCATCTTCTCAAAATCCCAGCCTTTCCTTACCAGCAGAGCTACACCACCACCACCTCTTCCTTCCCTCTCTTTCCTTATACCATAACAGTCCTGTGGGAACACTGCATTTGTTATCGATTTCGTTAGCTTTGTTTTTGTGAGGGCTATTATGTCTAGGTTTTCCTCTAGTACCTTTTGTCCAAGCTCATTTGCTTTATTTGTAATCCCTCTATGTTAGTGTACATTGCTTTGAGGCTCACTTTCTTCTGTCCCTTCTCAAATCGCCTCCTTGGTGAGTGTTCTGCTGGTGGGGGGGAAACTGTTCCATGGGTGTGAGGACCTGTGAGGTGGATAACAGGGTCTCAGAGGATACTGGGATGAGGGGTGGGGGGATCCAGTGAAGGGAGAGGGACAGGGAGGGTATGGGGTGAAAGGGGAGGGAGGACAGGAAGGAAAAGGGGGAGGGTAGACTCGGTGGGAGGAGGGGAGGGGGGGACTCGGTGGGAGGAGGGGAGGGGGTAGAAGGGTGGGGATTGGGTGTGGGGGGAGGGAGAGTGAGGGAAGGGAGGGTTTGGGGTAGGAGGGTGTTCTATGCAGAGGAGGGTGGCGGGGTTGTCATCCCCGCTGGTGTTACTGGGTAGTTGCTTGTGGGTTCCCCTCGCCTCTGAGGGTGTTGTGTTGGGAGCTGTGACTTCCTGGTGTTTCCCTCTCGCCCTGCGCCTCTTCCTTGCTTCTGCCGCCACGGCTCTCTCCTCCCTCATCATGTCTCTCTGGAGGAATACATTTTTGAACTCTCCCACATTTTTCAGGCAGCTCTTCCTTGATAGAATCTTCTCCTTTGTGCTCTCGTTTGCAAACACTATCTATATCACTCAGTCTCGGTCTTTGTTGTACCATCCTAGCCTGAAAACCTTCTCAATGCTATGCTCAGCCCCTTCCATGTCTAGTGCCTTCAGTATTTCATTCACTGCCGCTTTGTCCTTGTCATTCCACTCTGTCGTATTGGAGCCTTCCTGCTCTTTAATACCCACAGCAACCACTGATCTTTTCCTTTCCAGCAGTTGGCTAGTGGAGCGTGCCACTTCCTGTGAGGTGGCTGCTTTCATGGCCACCTCCATCACTGCAGACATTACTTCAGAGATATTTTTTTTAGCATTTTTGCAAATGTTACTTTTATAGTGGCATTCTCTTCCAAAGTACTATTACCACCTTCTGTGTGTGTGTGTGTGGAAAAAAACAATTAGTAGTTTGTAACAGTAGATTTATTGGCAGTTGAGAGCTGGTGTTACGGCCACAATGGGTCGCAACCGGGTTCTTTTCTGGGGGTACTAAAGTTCTGGTATCCTACCCCAAGTTAGTAGTGGCTTTCAAGGAGTGAGCTCGGTAATGCAAGTTAAACAAATAGGGGGGTGCAGTAAATACTACACTTCATTGATTATCCATATATTCACATATATAATTAATTTCCCATCACCTCATGTATATAGTCCTAACAGAAGTATTTCTACACTTAATATGTACAAAAATGTCTCTCATGGAACACTATGTATTCTTCGATGCTCAATCGATGCAGTCTTGTAAGCTACCGTGTTTCCTCATCCATAGTACTATCCTTAGCCGGTACTTTGAAACAACAATGAGTCTACCCTGTCCACGGGCCAGCCAAACCACAGCCTCACTGTGAGATTTTTCTCTACGCCTACCTCCCTTAGGAGGTGGACTACAAGTTTAAAGTCTGCTCACGGCAGTTAAGCATGAGTCCAGTAGAAAAAGGAAAAGCGGGAGCAAACCGCCAGGCCTCCACCACCAAGGGTGAAAACCTGTCCACAATAGGCCGCTGGCTCCTCCTAGTTAAACAGGACGTTAAAACTAATATAGGGTAACCGACGGGTTCTCACAATCAAATATTTATATTTGATGTGGCGCTATGAATTGGAATTCGAATTCCCAAGAACAGCCGCCTTATCAAGATCACATCAACATTTAATAATATGCAGAAATATGGTGGAATAATATGGTTGAAGGGTTGACATCAAAGACCGTTTTCTATAACATAACAATTTATTAATAACAAGAGACTAACTACTACATTACCGAGTTTCCATTACATTAATGTCAATCCAGTGGCACGATAACAAACAGCTAACTAGCAACCCTTGCTGTGAGGCTGCATACTGAACTAACCCGAACACAGGTGTGCCCACTGATGACGCAATATCGCAAATCAAAGAAAAATATCACAGATTAAGTTACACCACAGCGATTGGTTACGTTATTGTACATCAAGTGGCATTTGCAACACAGCTATTCAACAGCCTTGCGAGAAGTGACAGCAGGCTCCATCTTGCTGACACTTCGGGCTGACAACATGAACTAACTGAACAAATGAAGGATATCCACTGAAGACACAAGCATGCAATCAATAGTGTCTCGGTTTCCCTGACAGCTACTATAATCACAAACTTAGGGGTCCTCCCGCCCCCCAGGAGAGACCCACGTAACTAGGCGGGTAGTCCGACAGTGACCCCCCCCCCTATCACAACCCAGTGTGAACACTCTTTGCAACTCCCAACAAGAAGTTGCCCTGTTGTAAACAGTAACAAAGATAGGCAAGGCGGGATTCTGGGACACAGCTCCACAGATCCCTAGATGACTCTACTCTCGTCACCAGACGACAACCAAACGAAGTTGCCTTAAGTGATTAATTACGTTAATTGACTGATCGCAGCAGTCAGCAACAAAGTACTACGGTAATCACAAACAATTGTCTCCCACTAGACAACAACATGATGATACTCTACGTTAATCTTTAACACTTGTCTCTCCCTTGTTACAATAACTCAACATATATTACACCACACTTGACTCCTTGCAAGTATTCAGTGAGTAATTCTCAATTAAGGTCAAACGGACCACTAATTACATCCCCATTGAGTTACGTTAACTAAGCCTACCCTAACTTGGTAGCTTCTCCACAGTCTGTGTCAAAAAATTACTAGTGAGTGTTAATTACCCTAATTAAGTCTCTAATTACTTCTGAGCAATTAATTAACTGTCACCAGGACCGATAAGTAATCATCCATAAATACGTCTCACTCCGCACGGCCTAAGCAGGTCTCATCAAACACTGTGAATTCACGGGAAAGGAGTTAATTACCCTAATTAACAAGATGTGCCAATAATCCACTGTCCTCAGACAGGATATGATTAATACAACGATTTATGCTAGCTCCATGACCTCGCTTTACCGAGTCACCGGAGCTCTCCAATGTTAATTACTCCACTAATTAACCTGAGCCACTAATTGCTATACCCCTGAAAGGTAATTAGTCTCGAGCATATTACGTTAACACAAGTACTGACAGACTCTGACAGATCCTCTCCCACTACGTGAATTCATGATGAGAAGGCTAATTACATAATTAGCTAGAGTGGTCAATTAGTTGTCACACGGACAATTAATTGCTCCCGAGACGTATCTCACTCTCGCTCAACACTGTTCTCTCTTAACAGCCCTCACTCACTCCACAATACTAAGTGTGCACCCCTTATCCAGTTAATTACCCCTTAATTAACTCACTGAATCCTTAAGTCCTCAACAAAACTTAAAGAAACAAAGTAACCCCAGCGTTACATAGGTTACACTACAATGGCATGCAACATCATAAAAGCACTGCCCACATATGGTTGCGGCTACTGCAACTCGCTAATTACTGTGCAACACAATAATGACACACGGTTGTGCAACACACAAAAGTATACTAATATTAATGCCCCCCTCTTATCTTCTTGCACCCGATTGCAAAGGAATACTGTGAACACACACACGTACCTCAGCGAGCCAATTAACCCATCAATTGCCTGCTCTCATTAAGTACTGTGAATTCCCCTGAATAATCCTAGAGGTCTCTTAAACCCTCAACACAGTTCCTGGGGCAATAATATTGAATAAACTGAAACAATACTGCACAAACCTGCAACACAATGATGCCGTCAGCATACCCCACATGCTAATGACATCATTAGGCAATCAGTCAGCAATCACACCTACTGACTTACCACACAACACAGTACATAAACATGCAAATGAACACATAGAAATGGCATTCACATAATCAATGAAAATTATATCACCAAGTAATATGTAACTAACTACACAGACTTCAGGGGTCCCCACTTACATCCCTGCCTACCTCTAATGATTATAATTTTACGGTACTCTATGGCATTAATCCAGTCTGAACGATTATATAGAATCGACAGGCTGGATCACTTATATGGTATATCTCTACACTGACTGGTTACATACTCCAGTCAGTCTACTATACATACAGTGTTACTACAGTGTAGTCCCGTGTATAATATTCATCTCCAGGTACCGTCCTATCCAACACCTGGATCCTACTGACAGCTGACACTCAGCTGCTTTTCTAGCCTGGCGAGGTTCTGAGATAACTCTTACCGGGAATTTCCACCGGCACCCATCACACTGTAATAGTACTCATTTCTACTGCCCTCTTTCCCTTATTTTTTCCTCATTTCCCAAGTTACTACCACACTAGCTGACAACACTTAGCTTGCTTGCTCCTCATGCGTCGACAAGATGTGGCCCTAGGCTGTCCCGGGAAAGTGGCCAAGGCATGTGGCCACAGCGCCCCTCCCGAGCTGAAAGAGGGGGGGTGGGGGTAGGGTTTGGCCGCGCGGGTGGCCGGCGCGCGGGCAGGCGGGTTGGTGGCCTGGGGTGCCCACAGGTAGCGCATGACATCATAGCACCCCACCGGCTGAGCTGGCGGGCGGGGTGGGGGTAGGGTTTGGCCGCGCAGGTGGCCTGGGTGGGTGGCCACGGGTGGCAGGCTGCCGCCCACAGGAGTACCCACGCGGCTGGGGAATCACAACCCCATCAAGCTAGAACCTGCCTTGTTCTACACTGGGGTGACAATGGCCGGCGGCGTCCCCACACTGACACAGCCTGGCGGAATGCAAAGTCCAACCTGGGCCTGTAATATCACACTCACTTACACTGCCCAACATCAATTGTCCATTGCCACTAGACAGGATACTCGACCCACCTGTTACACCATGAGGCTCTGCCAGCCTGCCTCATGGGTTCACACAGTCAACTGTCTCTTAGCTTTTTACTGTTTCTTCCGTAAATCCTTGGCCCCAATTCACCTAATTGGGCCTTGACACAACCAGGGATAGCAGGGGTGCCATCCCTGCTAGTTAACACGGTAACGTCCGCGATTAACGGGGGTGGAGGGGGAAAACTCCCCCCCCTCCACCCAGACACGTCCTAGTCCACCTGCTACCCTGCTCAGACTGATGATTTCCCGCGCTAGTGAAACTCAAAATGCCCATACCTTCCCCTACTCTGTCTAGACCAATCAGCTTGAAGCCGGCACGGCTCCTCGTGCCGGATCCAACCATAGCTCTTTGCGCCAAAACTAGGCTTGGAGCACACATGCCAGACCCAATCACCTCTCTCCATCACCCTCGGGCGTCCTGTGACGTCATAAGGAGGGGAAGGCCTAAAAGACAGTGGCCTACTGTCTCACATGGTGGGGGGGGGGGGGGGAAGGCAACGTTCACCCCACTGTCCCCCCCCCTGTAAAACCGTTGGGAGAGTCAAGTACCTCCCTACACCACTTCACTCTCAACTCCCATCCTATTTCACAGAAACAGGAAAATTTCCGTAATTCTCTCTACAGAGCAATCACAGGCCTCTAACTACTCACAAATGATAGTTCGTAACATAAGCTTTCATTCAACACCCAACAAGCATATGTTATTTTGAAAGCTTCAGTTTCTAGAGTGACTAGCCTAATCTAGAAACTAGGAAAACTAGCTGAGGGATCTAGATCCCTCACACTCACTAAGTGCTTCCTCGTGAATGCCCACAATCACAGTCCAGCCTGTGCTGGCAGATACCATCAGCCTCGCGCTGCTGGGCCACTTCACGTGCAAATACTAGGGTAGCGAGACCTAGGCAGGAGCTTCATGCAACTCGCTGGTTACTCTCCTCCTCAGCACCTTAGTCAGTCGTCTCTTCTGTTAACCAGCCCCGGGTACGTCGAATCCTCTCACTGGCACTCCACAGGCAGACAGTAGAACACTTCACAGTTCTTTTCCAGCGGCGGCTCACTGCTTCCGTAAAGGGGACATCTATGCTCAAATCCGAAAAATTTCGAAAATTTACGAAAAATTCTGAAAAATACTACAACGTTCTGGCAACACTGTGGTGCAAACCGTTTTATGTTATCATGAAAAATAACGTAATTAGAGTCAAATTTCCCGCTCCAACTTTCGTGAATCCGGTTCTCGCGGCCTGGGTGCGCCGTGGGGTGTTGTGTCTTACGTTGTAGAAGTCTAATATTTCGTAATAGCGTGGAAAATAACGTGTTATGCATAAAACGAATATAAACTCACTCATTGGCAACAGTCTCGTGTGAGAGAGGGGTGGGCTTGCTGGCTAAGTCAGTCACTCTTTGTGTCCCTCAGCTGGTGGACCTATCGTGGACGAGCTCTCACAATTTGTGCTATTTTTACTGCAAAATGACGTACAAAACGAAGATGAGGAAAACTATGAAAGCTGAAAGCATGCTAGCTGCCCGTAGAAGGTGCGAGCTGGCCAGAATCCGTAGATTACGCACTTTGACGAGTGAAGATCGAGGCGGCCACTCAGCCGCAAGTTTTGCAGCCCGCTGACCCCAGCTATGGCGCAGGTGCCTACTAGTGCCACTCCAGTGCCACCTTGAGGACCCATATTTCTGACCAATTATATTAGGTTAGTATGTTTTGGTGTTATATTGTGATATTACTTCATAAATATTTGTACATATAAAACTGGTGGCAAATATATAATTTTTTTTTTTTTTTTTTTTTTAATTTTTTTTTTTTTATTTATCAGGCGATCTGCATGGAACTTGCACACCTTACTGAACCCATGCCTATCTACAAGGGTGCAAATTTTGAATGATATTGGTCAACATCAACCTCAGCTAAAGGTGGCTGAACTTTAACCTCCGTTTGTACAGGTAAATATTTTACAATTTTATCTGATTTCACAGACTTTATTTATTATTCAATTTACATGAAACTTGCACATTATATGTAGAGTTTATGCCTCTAAAACATTGTGGTGGCTTTTCTTTCTACGTAGATTTATTGATTTTATAAATATTTATAAATATCATATTGTTGCATAGGATTTTTGGGAAATTTACAAAATCTATATTATTGCACTAAATACATCTGGGATAAAAATCCATCAGATAAATCTTTATTATATAGTAAGGTCATAGCTAAGTGTCATAGAACTGATTTCGGTTCACAATTGTGGCCTGTGAAATGATTTGAACATTGTTGAAAAATTGTCTAAAAAAACTTTTTTATTTTTTTTTCTCCCTCTCTATTTAGGCTGCGATGCTGAAACTTGGCCCAGTTGCAGCACCTTTCACATGTATCAGGATAATAAATTTTAAATGCCCTACAACAACTTTTAATTTTCATCTAGCCAACCCCGCGGCGGCTCACTGCTTTCGTAAAGCAGAATGGTGTAGAGAGACCTTGGCTGCCCTGGGTAGACTGACTGTCCTCGTATCACAGCAGCCCTACATCGACTCTGTGGATACAGACACGTCGTCAGTACACTGGGACACAAGGAAACAACACTTACTGACTTAGACACATACATCCAACTCCGATTATGATAGATGGCGCTGCTTTTCTAGGCCCCACCTCACTAGAGGTCAGCACCAGCTACCTCACGAGCTGACTAGGACTTGAATCTAGTGCCTTTTGACGATATAGTCCTGTCACTACTAGATGGTGTTGTCCATGTTGTGGGGGGGGTTTCGGGAGCAGACTCACAGACGGCATTGACGTCGCTACTCCATGCTCTGACAATGGACTTGGGTTCGTAACAGACGAGCCGAAAGAGCAGAGCTCAATCCCCGCAAGCACACCTAGGTGGATACACACAGAAATCACAATAGGGTAATGCATCAAGTGAACAAATCCACAAGGGCCGTGATGAGGGTTCGAACTTGTTCATTTGATGCATCACCCTATTGGGATTTTTGTTTGTAATGAAGTGATGGCAAAGAAGTACAGCAGCTTGTTGGCAGAGCTCAGGTGCATGGGGGAATTGTGGAAAACCCTGGTTTGTGTCTCGGAGAGGCTGCAGGATCCGTGCGAATTCAGTGGAATTCCTGGTTGCCATTCTTTTGACCATGTCGTGGCCTAGTCGAGTAAGGCAGTGTCTGGGATCATCCTGTGTGTAAGTTCGAACCCTCATCATGCCCCTTGTGGATTTGCTCTTTAGGTGAATACAAGTCGAATTCGACTTGTATTCACCTAAATACAAGGTGAAGTCGTACGCACAATGGGCACTACGACTCCCAAGGCAGAAACAAATGGGCAGAGTTGCCATCACCTGATGGGCCTGTTCACCTAGAAATAGATGGAAGATAGACAGGACATCCTGCAATAGGTGTAAGATGCGTGTAGTAGAGATGCTAGAGGAAAATAGGTTGTGAGTCAGAAAATTAGACAGACACAGTTTCAAGTGTAGATATGATAGAGCCCAATAGGCTCAGGAATCTGTACACCTGCTAATGGACGGTTGAGAGGCGGGACCAAAGAGCCAGACCTCTACCCCCACAAACACAACTAGGTGAGTACACAGACACACACACACTAGGTGAGTACACCTATTATGCAAGTAGGTGAGTACAAATAGGTGAGTACACACACACACAAATTCACAAGGGATTTGTGGATTCCCCATCCCCCTCTCCCCTACTACCTCCTCCTACTCCCCTGCCCCTTCTACCCTACTGCTTTCAATTCCATCTGCTCCATCCCAGCTTCCACTCACCCCCAAACCCCACACAACCCTCACCCCTCCTATGCACCTCCAGCTCTTGCGTATTTCTTGCGTATTCTTTGTCACCTGGTCGTAGAATTCTATTAAAACAGTCAGGCAAGATTTACCCTACCTGAACCCATGTTGGCGATTTGTCACGAAGTCCCTTCTCTCCAGATGTGTTACCAGGTTTTTTTCTCACATCTTTTCCACCACCTTGCATGGTATACAAGTCAAAGACCCTGGCCTGTAGTTCAGTGCCTCTTGCCTGTTGCCCTTTTTGTACATTGGGACCATATTCGCGTCTTCCATATTTCTGGTAGGTCTCCCGTCTCCAGTGACTTACTATACACTGTAGAGAGTGGCAAGCAAAGTGCCTCTGCACACTCTTTAAGTACTCATGGTGAGATCCCGTCTAGACCAACAGCCTTTCTAACAACCAGATCCATCAGGTGTCTTTTGACCTCCTCTCTCGTAATTTCGAACTCTTCCAAGGCCGCCTGGTTTACCTCCCTTTCTCCTAGCATAGTGACCTCACCTTGTTCTATTGTGAAGACCTCCTGGAACCTCTTGTTGAGTTCTTCACACACCTTTTTGTCATTCTCTGTATACCTGTCCTCGCCTGTTCTAAGTTTCAATACCTGTTCTTTCACTGTTGTTTTCCTTCTGATGTGACTGTGGAGAAGCTTTGGTTCGGTCTTGACTTTGTTTGCTATACCATTTTCAAAACTTTTCTCTGCTTCTCTTCTCACCCTGACGTGCTTTCTGGTGTTCTGTCGTTCCGAAAGTTCCTCCACGCCCTTTTTTTCAGTTTCTGCGCTTCCATACATGCCCTATCATACTATGGATTCTTCTGTTGCTTCTCGGATTTTTCCCTCTGGGCCGGGATGAACCTGATTACTGCCTCCTGACACTTTTGGGTAACATAGTCCATCATACCTTGTACAGACTTATCTCTGAGGTCTGTGTCCAAAGGTATGTGTCGTGGTGTATAGTGTCGTGGAGTGTAGTGTCGTGGAATATAGTGTCGTTGTGTATAGTGTCGTTGTGTATAGTGTCGTTGAGTATAATGTCGTGGAGTATAGTGTCGTGGAGTATAATGTCGTGATGTATAGTGTCGTGGTGTATAGTGTCGTGGTGTAAGGTGTCGTGGTGTATAGTGTCGTGGTGTATAGTGTCGGGGAGAATAGTGTCGTTGAGTATAGTGTCGTGGTGTATAGTGTCGTGGAGTACAGTGTCGTGGTGTATAGTGTCGTGGTGTATAGTGTCGTGGAGTATTGTGTAGTGGTGTATAGTGTCGTGGAGTATAGTGTCGTGGAGTATAATGTCGTGCTGTATAGTGTCGTGGTGTATAGTGTCGTGGTGTATAGTGTTGTTGTGTACGGTGTCGTGGAGTATAGTATCGTGGTGTAAGGGATCGTGGTGTTTAGTGTCGTGAAATATAATGTCGTGGTGTATAGTGTCGTTGAGTATAGTGTCGTGGTGTATTGTGTCGAGGAGAATAGTGTCGTGGTGTATAGTTTCGGTGAGAATAGTGTCGTGTGGATTATAGTGTTGTGGAGTATAGTGTCGTGGAGTATAGTTTCGTGGAGTATAGTGTTGTGGAGTATAGTGTCGTGGAGTATAGTGTCGTGGAGAATAATATCGTGGAGTATAGTGTCGTGGTGTATAGTGTCGTGGATTATAGTGTCGTGGAGTATAGCGTCGTGGAGCATAGTGTGGTGGAGTATATTGTCGTGGAGTATAGTGTCGTAGTGTATAGTGTCTTGGTGTATAGTGTCGTGGAGTATAGTGTCGTGGTGGATAGTGTCAAGGAGTACAGTGTCGTGGTGTATAGTGTCGTGGAGTATATTGTCGTGGAGTATATTGTCGTGGTGTATAGTGTCGTGGAGTATTGTGTAGTGGTGTATAGTGTTGTGGAGTATAGTGTCGTGGAGTATATTGTCGTGGTGTATAGTGTCGTGGAGTATTGTGTAGTGGTGTATAGTGTTGTGGAGTATAGTGCCATGGAGTATAATGTCGTGGTGTATAGTGTCGTGGTGTATAGTGTCGTTAAGTATAGTGTCGTGGTGTATAGTATTGCGGTGTACGGTGTCGTGGAGTATAGTATCGTGGTGTAAGGGGTCGTGGTGTTTAGTGTCGTGAAATATAATGTCGTGGTGTATAGTGTCGTTGAGTATAGTGTCATGGTGTATTGTGTCGTGGAGAATAGTGTCGTGGTGTATAGTATCGGTGAGAATAGTGTCGTGTGGATTATAGTATTGTGGAGTATAGTGTCGTGGTGTATTGTGTCGTGGAGAATAACGTCGTGAAGTATAGTGTCGTGGTGTATAGTACCGTGAAGTATAGTGTCGTGGAGTATAGTGTCGTGGATTATAGTGTCGTGGAGTATAGTGTTGTGGAGTATTGTGTCGTGGTGTATAGTGTCGTGGTGCATAGTGTGGTGTATAGTGTCGTGGAGTATAGTGTCGTGGAGTATAGTGTCGTGGAGAATAGTGTCGGTGAGTATAGTGTCGTTGTGTATAGTGTCGGGAAGTATAATGTCGTGGAGTATAATAACGTAGGGTATAGTGTCGTGGAGTATAGTGTCGTAGAGTATAGTATCGAGGTGTATCGGGTCGAGGAGAATAGTGTCGTGGTGTATAGTGTCGTGGAATACTCCACGACACTATACTCCACGACACTATTCACCACGACATTGTACTCCACGACCCTATACACCACGACACAATTCACAACTACACTATACTCCACGACACTATACCCTACGTTATTATACTCCACGACATTATACTTCCCGACACTATACACAACGACACTATACTCCCCGACATTATCCACACCCACACTATTATAGTATATTATAGTATAGTATAGTATGTACTATATACTATGCTATAGTATATACTATATTATAGTATAGTATCGTGGAGTATAGTGTCCTGGAGTATAGTGTCGTTGTATATAGTGTCGTTGAGTATAATGTCGTGGTGTATAGTGTCGTGGAGAATAGTGTCGTGGTGTAGAGTGTCGTGGAGTATAGTGTCGTGGTGTATAGTGTCGTTAAGTATAGTGTCGTGGAGTATAGTGTCCTGGATTGTAGTGTCGTGGAGTATAGTGTTGTGGAGTATAGTGCCGTGGTGTATTGTGTCGTGGAGAAGAGTGTTATGGAGTATAGTGTCGAGGTGTATTGTGTTGTGGAGTATAGTGTCGTGGTCTATAGTGTCGTGGTCTATAGTGTCGTGGAGTATAGTGTCGTGGAGTATAGTGTCGTGGTGTATATTGTTGTGGAGTATAGTGTCGTGGTGTATAGTGTCGTGGAGTATAGTGTCGTGGAGTATAGTGTCGTGGAGTAGAGAGTTGTGGTGTATAGTGTCGTTTAGTATATTGTCGTGGAGTATAGTGTCATGGAGTATAGTGTCGTGGAGTATAGTGTCGTGGAGAATAGTGTAGTGGAGAATAGTGTCGTAAAGTATAGTGTGGAGTATAGTGTCGTAGTTTATAGTGTCGTGGTGTATAGTGTCGTGGAGTTTAGTGTCGTGGAGTATAGTGTTGTGGAGAATAGTGTCCGGGAGTATTGTGTCCTGGAGTATAGTGTCGTTGTGTATAGTGTCGTTGTGTATAGTGTCGTGGAGTATAATGTCGTGGAGTATAATAACGTAGAGTATAGTGTCGTGGAGTATATATTGTCGTGGAGTATAGTGTCGTTGTGTATAGTGTCGTGGTGTATAGTGTCGTGGAGTATAGTGTCGTGGAGTATAGTGTTGTAGAGTATAATGTCGTGGTGTATAGTATCGTGAAGTATAGTGTCGTGATGTATAGTGTCATTGTGTATAGTGTCGTGGATTATAGTGTCGTGGAGTATAATGTTGTGGTGTATAGTGCCGTGGAGTATAGTGTCGTGGAGTATAGTGTCGTGGTGTATGGTGTCATTGTGTATAGTGTCGCTGAGTTTAATGTCGTGGTGTATAGTGTCGAGGAGTATAATGTCGTGGTGTATAGTGTCGTGGAGTATAGTGTCATGGTGTATAGTGTCGTGGTGTATAGTATCGTGGAGTATAGTGTCGTGGTGTATAGTGTCGTGGAGAATTGTGTCGTTGAGTATAGTGTCGTGGTGTATAGTGTCGTGGAGTACTGTGTCGTGGTGCATAGTGTCGTGGTGTATAGTGTCGTGGAGTATAGTGTCATGGTATATTGTGTCGTGGAGTATAGTGTCGTGAAGTATAGTGTCGTGGTATATAGTGTCGTGGTATATTGTGTCGTGGAGTATAGTTTCGTGTACACCTGACAGGGGATCAGGCACACTTTCCAGGGGGTCAATTACATTGGTCCGGGGATTGGTTTCACTGGTCAGGGGTTCCTCCTCCGGGATCATTGCGTTTTCACTGTAGGATTGGAGGGAGTTTCTTCCAATTAGGAGACACAAACTTCACCATCCTCTGATCTTATCCCGTATTTTTGAGGATTCGACTGGGAGAGGCTTCTCGACATGGGCTATTGCATAGTATCTACCCACAAGGGGCAGGGTGCTAAGCCATCCCCTGACCTTATCCCGTATTGATGGGGTCACGACAGGGAGGGGCTTCTCGACATGGGCTATTGAACAGTATCTACCCATAGAGGGCAGGGTGCTAAGCCATCCCCTGACCTTATCCAGTATTGATGGGGGCTCGACTGGGAGGGGCTTCTCGACATGGGCTATTGCATAGTATCCACCCACAAGGGGCAGGATGCTGAGCCATCTCCTGACCTTGGCCAACAGGGAAGAGGCTGCGCGGGCAGAGATTTCCTGTCATGTGGCTGGGTGCCTAATCCAAAGATATTAACGAAGATACTCCCAACTGTGGGGATGGATTTTATCTTCTCCTTTAGGCCGTGACTTTTCTGGTCGGCTTTGTAAGGTATCTCGGTAAGTATCAGTTGCGTCCTTCATCTTCCCCTCGCTGGGAACAACACACATTATTCCCCATCACACCAAGCTCACGAGAAATACGTACCTGAAGTATTTCATCTTTACTACTTTGAAAATTAACGAAAAAATATTCAAAGTATTAAATACTCTAATACTATGATAGGAGTAATAGTAATAATACTATCATTTGTTAGGCACATGTCTTAAGTGATATCAGCAATGTTTCTTTATAGGGAGGATGGAATTTTGACATTTAAAGCGAAGATGGTGACTTACGGTACAAATGGTGATGATGTCTTGGTGACTGACCGTAGAGGTGAAAAAAGGGAATTATCAGGAGAAAACGCCTATATATTTAGCAATACCGCTATATAGCACTTGGATGGGGGTCAGGATAATGGTTTGGGATGGGACGGGGGGAAGGAATGGTGCCTGGACGGTCGGGAATTAAACGCCGACCTGCATTAAGCAAGAGCGTTGCTCTACCGTCCAGCCCAAGTGTGACTGGTATTAGAGGTGGTTGATGGTGTGTGGGTACCTGTTTGTAGAAGTGAGTGATGGTAAGTATCTTGGTAATTGGTAGTGAGAGTGAATGATGGTGAATATCTTCGTGATTGGTAATAGAGTTGCTAGATAGTGAGTGTCTTGGTAACTAGTAGTGAAAGTGATTGTTGGTGAGTGTGTTGATGACTGACTGTGCAGCTCAGTGTCTTTAGACTGGTAGTGGAAGTGACTGTCTTAGACAGGGAGTGGAGGTGACTGTCTTAGACAGGCAGTGGAGGTGGCTGTCTTAGACTGGCAGTGGAGGTGACTGTCTTAGACTGGCAGTGGAAGTGACTGTCTTAGACTGGCAGTGGAGACGACTGCCATAGACTGGTAGTGGAGTTGACTGTCATATATTGTCAGTGGAGGTGACTGCCTTAGACTGGCAGTGGAGGTGACTGTCTTAGACTGGCAGTGGAAGTGACTGTCTTAGACAGGCAGTGGAGACGACTGCCATAGACTGGCAGTGGAGACGACTGTCTTAGACTGGCGGTGGAGGTGACTGTCTTAGACTGGCAGTGGAGGTGACTGTCTTAGACTGGCAGTGGAAGTGACTGTCTTAGACTGGCAGTGGAGACGACTGCCATAGACTGGTAGTGGAGTTGACTGTCATATATTGTCAGTGGAGGTGACTGTCTTAGACTGGCAGTGGAGGTGACTGTCATATATTGTCAGTGGAGGTGACTGTCCTAAACTGGCAGTGGAGGTGACTGTCTTAGACAGGCAGTGGAGGTGACTGTCTTAGACAGGTAGTGGAGGTGACTGTCTTAGACTGGCAATGGACGTGACTGTATTAGACTACCAGTGGGGGTGACAGCCGTAAGATTGGCAGTGGAGGTGACTGTCTTAGACAGGTAGTGGAGGTGACTGTCTCAGACAGGCAGTGGCGGTGACTGTCTTAGACAGGTAGTGGAGGTGACTGTCTTAGACAGGCAGTGGAGGTGACTGTCTTAGACAGGTAGTGGAGGTGACTATCTTAGACAGGCAGTGGGGGTGACTGTCTCAGACTGGCAGTGGGGGTGACTGTCTCAGACAGGCAGTGGGGGTGACTGTCTCAGACTGGCATTGGGGGTGACTGTCTCAGACTGGCATTGGGGGTGACTGTCTTAGACAGGTAGTGGAGGTGACTGTCTTAGACAGGCAGTGGAGGTGACTGTCTTAGACAGGTAGTGGAGGTGACTGTCTTAGACAGGCAGTGGAGGTGACTGTCTTAGACTGGCAGTGGGGGTGACTGTCTTAGACTGGCAGTGGGGGTGAGTGTCTCAGACTGGCAGTGGGGGTGACTGTCTCAGACTGGCAGTGGGGGTGAGTGTCTCAGACTGGCAGTGGGGGTGACTGTCTCAGACTGGCAGTGGGGGTGACTGTCTCAGACTGGCAGTGGGGGTGACTGTCTCAGACTGGCAGTGGGGGTGACTGTCTCAGACTGGAACTAGCAAGGAAATTAAGTGGTGAAGGTTACGAAAGGAGATGAAGTGTACGACAGATCGTAAATCGTAGGGAAAGTAGAGAAGGGTAATGAAGGTGGTGAAGGGTAGGGAAGGTGGTGAAGGGTAGGGAAGGTGGTGAAGGGTAGGGAAGGTGGTGAAGGGTAATGAAGGTGGTGAAGGGTAATGAAGGTGGTGAAGGGTAGGGAAGGTGGTGAAGGGTAATGAAGGTGGTGAAGGGTAATGAAGGTGGTGAAGGGTAGGGAAGGTGGTGAAGGGTAATGAAGGTGGTGAAGGGTAATGAAGGTGGTGAAGGGTAGGGAAGGTGGTGAAGGGTAATGAAGGTGGTGAAGGGTGGGGAAGGTGGTGAAGGGTGGGGAAGGTGGTGAAGGGTGGGGAAGGTGGTGAAGGGTAATGAAGGTGGTGAAGGGTAATGAAGGTGGTGAAGGGTAATGAAGGTGGTGAAGGGTGGGGAAGGTGGTGAAGGGTGGGGAAGGTGGTGAAGGGTAATGAAGGTGGTGAAGGGTAATGAAGGTGGTGAAGGGTAATGAAGGTGGTGAAGGGTGGGGAAGGTGGTGAAGGGTGGGGAAGGTGGTGAAGGGTAATGAAGGTGGTGAAGGGTAGGGAAGGTGGTGAAGGGTAATGAAGGTGGTGAAGGGTGGGGAAGGTGGTGAAGGGTAATGAAGGTGGTGAAGGGTAATGAAGGTGGTGAAGGGTAATGAAGGTGGTGAAGGGTGGGGAAGGTGGTGAAGGGTGGGGAAGGTGGTGAAGGGTAATGAAGGTGGTGAAGGGTGGGGAAGGTGGTGAAGGGTGGGGAAGGTGGTGAAGGGTAATGAAGGTGGTGAAGGGTGGGGAAGGTGATGAAGGGTGGGGAAGGTGATGAAGGGTGGGGAAGGTGGTGAAGGGTGGGGAAGGGTGGGGAAGGTGATGAAGGGTGGGGAAGGTGATGAAGGGTGGGGAAGGTGGTGAAGGGTGGGGAAGGTGATGAAGGGTGGGGAAGGTGGTGAAGGGTAGGGAAGGTGATGAAGGGTGGGGAAGGTGATGAAGGGTAGGGAAGATGATGAAGGGTGGTTAAGGTGGTGAAGGGTAGGGAAGGTGGTGAAGGGTGGGGAAGGTGGTGAAGGGTGGTGAAGGTGGTGAAGGGTAGGGAAGGTGATGAAGGGTGGGGAAGGTGATGAAGGGTGGTTAAGGTGATGAAGGGTGGGAAGGTGATGAAGGGTGGGGAAGGTGGTGAAGGGTAGGGAAGGTGGTGAAGGGTGGGGAAGGTGGTGAAGGGTGGGGAAGGTGGTGAAGGGTAGGGAAGGTGATGAAGGGTGGGGAAGGTGGTGAAGGGTGGGGAAGGTGATGAAGGGTGGGGAAGGTGATGACGGGTGGGGAAGGTGATGAAGGGTAGGGAAGATGATGAAGGGTGGGGAAGGTGGTTGATTGTAGGGAAGGCGGTGAAGGGTGGGGAAGGTGGTGAAGGGTGGGGAAGGTGGTGAAGGGTGGGGAAGGTGATGAAGGGTGGGGAAGGTGGTGAAGGGTGGGGAAGGTGGTGAAGGGTAGGGAAGGTGATGAAGGGTGGGGAAGGTGGTGAAGGGTGGGGAAGGTGATGAAGGGTGGGGAAGGTGGTGAAGGGTGGGGAAGGTGATGAAGGGTAGGGAAGATGATGAAGGGTGGGGAAGGTGTTGAAGGGTGGGGAAGGTGGTGAAGGGTAGGGAAGGTGATGAAGAGTGGGGAAGGTGGTGAAGGGTGGGGAAGGTGGTGAAGGGTGGGGAAGGTGGTGAAGGGTGGGGAAGGTGATGAAGGGTGGGGAAGGTGGTGAAGGGTAGGGAAGGTGATGAAGGGTGGGGAAGGTGATGAAGGGTAGGGAAGATGATGAAGGGTGGGGAAGGTGACGAAGGGTAGGGAAGGCGATGAAGGGTGGGGAAGGTGATGAAGGATAGGAAAGGTGATGAAGGGTGGGGAAGGTGTGGAATTGCAGGAAGTTCACAAAGGATAGGGAAGGTCTTGAAGGGTAGGGAAGGTAGTAAAGGAAAGAAGAGTGAAGACAAGGCAGCGGCGATAAGGTTTTTAGGGGATGGGTAGGGAAGGAGGTGAATTGTAGGGAAGGAGGTGAATGGTAGGGTAGAGAAAAAGGTGAAGTGTAGGGTAGGAAAGGTGGTGAGGGGTATGGAAAGTAGTGGAAGGTAGGGAAGGTGGTGACGGGTAGGGTAGGGAAGGTGGTGACGGGTAGGGAAGGGAAGGTGGTGAAGGGTAGGAATGGTTGTGAATAGTAGGAAAGGTGGTGAAAGGTAGGGAGAGTGGTGAATGGTAATGAAGGTGGTGAAGGGTAGGGAAGGGAAGATGGTGATGGGTTGGATAGGTAGTGAAATGTAGGGAAGGCGGTGAATGATAGGGGTAGGGAAGGAGGTGAAAGGTAGAGAAGGTGGTGAATGGCAGGGAAGGTGGTTAAGGTAGGGTAGGGAAGATTGTAAAGGGAAGGGAAGATGGTAAAAGGAAGGTCACGTGGTGAATTACTGGGTAAGCAAGGTCGTGAACAGTAGTGTAGGGAAAGGGGTGAAATATAGTAAAGGTGGTAAAGGGAAGGGAAGGTAGTGAATAGTAGGGTAGAGAAGGTGGTGAATAGTAGGGTAGGGTAGGTGGTGAAAGGTAGGGAAGGTGGTAAAAGGTAGGATAGGGAAGGTGGTGAATGGTAGGGGTGGTGGTGAAGGGTAGGGAAGGTGGGAAAAGATAGGTAAGGTTGTGTAGGGTTGGAAAGATGGTGAATGGTAGGGAAGGGAAGGTGATGAATTGTTGGGTAAGGAAGGTGGTGAATGGTAGGGAAGGGAAGGTGATGAATTGTTGGGTAAGGAAGGTGGTGAATGGTAGGTGGGGAAGGTGGTGAAAGGTAGGGAAGGTGATGGAGGGTAAGGATGGTGAGAAAAGATAGGGAAGGTGGTGTAGGGTAGGAATGGTGGCGAAAGAAGGGAGGGTGGTGAGTGGTAGGGTAGGAAAAGTGTTGAATGTTAGGGAAGTTATTAAAGGGTAGAGACTGTGGTGAAGGGTAGGAAAGGTGGTGAATGGTAGGGTAGGGAAAGTGGTGAATGGTAGGGTAGGGAAGGTGGGAGTGGAAGGGTAGGGAAGGTGGTGAAAGGCAGGGAAGGCGATGAAGGGTAGGGATGGTGGGAAAAGATAGGGTAGGTGGTGAAAAGTAGGGAAGGTTCCGAGTGATAGAGTAGGGAAGGTGGTGCAAGGTAAGGGAAGGGAGTGAATGATAGGGTACTGAAGATGGTGAAACGTAAGGAAAGTGGTGAAGGAAGCATAGGATAGGGCAATTGGGGAAGGTGGTGAAATGTAGGGAAGGTGGTGAATGGAAAGAAGTTGTTGAAGGGGTAAGGAAGGTGGTGAAGGGTAAGTAGGAAAGGTGGTGTAAGGTTGGTAAGATGGTGAAGGATAGGGAGGGTAGAAAAAAGTAGGGTAGATGGTTAATGGTAGGGCAGGGAATGTTGTGAAAGGTAGAAAAAGTGTAGAATAATAGGGGAGGGAAGGTAGTGAATAGTAGGGTAGGGAAGGTGGTGATAGGTGGGGAAGGTGGCGAAGAGTAAGGAAGGTGGAAATGTAAAATTAGGGAAGAGAGGTGAATGGTAGGGAAGGTGGTGAATGGTAGGGAAGGTGGTGAATGGTAGGTGGGGAAGGTGGTGAAAGGTAGGGAAGGTGATGAATGGTAGAGACGCTGGTGAAGGGTAGGGAAAGTGATGAAGGGTAGGAAAGGTGGTGAAGGGTAGAGAAGATGGAGAAGGGAAGAGTAGCAAAAGTTGTGAAAGGTAAGAAAGGTGGCGAGTGGTAGAGTAGGGAAGGTGGTGAAAAGTAGGGATGGTGGTGAAGGGTAGGGAAGGTTGTGAAAGGAAGGGAATGTGGTGATTGGTAGGGTAAGGAAGGTGGTGAAAGGATTGGTAGGCAAGGTGGTGAAAGGTAGGGAAAGTGACGAAGAGTAGGGAAGGTGGGGAAAGAGATGGAAGGTGGTGAAGGGTAGGGAAGGTGGGGAAAGAGATGGAAGGTGGTGAAGGGTAGGGAAGGTGATGAAAGGTATGGGGGTGGTGAATGGTAGGGGTGGGAAAGGAGGTGAGGGTAGATAAGATGGTGAAAAGGTGGTGACTGATAAGGTAGGGAAGGTGGAAAAGGGTAAGAAATGTGGTGAAGGTAGGGAAGATGGTGAAAAGGTGGTGACTGATAAGGTAGGGAAGGTGGAAAAGGGTAAGAAATGTGGTGAAGGTAGGGAAGATGGTGAAAAGGTGGTGACTGATAAGGTAGGGAAGGTGGTAAAGGGTAGGAAATGTGGTGAAAGGTAGGGAATGTGGTGAAAGGTATGGTAGGGAAGATGGTGAAAGCAGGGTAGGGAAGGTTGTGAAAGGTAGGGAAGCTGGAGAATTGTAGGGTAGAGAAATTGGTGAATGGTAGGGAAGGTAGTGTAGGGTAGAGTAGGAAAAGTGGTGGATGGTAGGTAAGGTGTTGAAGAGTTGGGTAGGGGAGATGGTGATTGGCAGGGAAGGTGGTGAAGGGTAAGGTAGGTAAGGTGGTGAAAGGTAGGGAAGCTGGCGAAGGGTAGGGAAGGTGGGGAAAAGATGGAAATTGGTGAAAGGAAGGGAAAGGTAGAGGAGGAGGTGAAGGGTTGGGTAGGGAAGTTGGTGAAATGTAGGGAATGGTAGGGAAGGTGGTAAAGGGTAGCGTTAAGAAGGTCGTGAAGTGAAGCATAGGAAAGGAAGTGAAAAGTAGGAGAGGGAAGGTGGTGAATGGTAAGGCAGGGAAGGTTGTGAAAGGTAGGGAAGATAGTGAATGGTAAGGAAGGTAGTTTAGGGTAGGGTAGGAAAGGTGTTGAAAGGTAGGTAAGGTGGTGAAGGGTTGGGTAGGGGAGGTGGTGACTGGTAGGAAAGGTGGTTAAGGGTAAGGAAGGTGGTGAATGGTAGGGTATGGATGGTGGTGAATGGAAGGGTAGGGAAGGGTAGGGTAGGTGGTACAAGGTATGGACGCTGATGAAGGGTAGAATAGGGAAGATAGGGATTGATCGTCATGGTGGTGAAAGGTAGGGTAGGGAAGGTGATGATGGGTTCGGTAAGGAAGGGGGTGAAGTGTAGGGGTGGGGGAGATGGTGATTGGTAGGGAAAGTGATGAATTAGAAAAGGTGTAGAAGGGTATAGTAAAAAAGGTTGTGAAGGGTAGGGAAGGTAGTGAAAGGTAGGGAAAGTGGTGAATAGTTAGGTAGGGACGGTGGTGAAAGGTAGGGAAGGTGGTGAGAGGTAGGGAATGTAGTGAAAGGTAGGGAAGGGGATGAAAGGTTGGGAAGGGGGTGATTGGTTGCGGAGGGAAAGTGGTGAAAGGTAGGAAAGGTAGTGAATGGGTGGTAAGGTGGTGAAAGCTAGGGATGGTGGTGAGTCGTAGGATAGGAAAGGTGGTGAAGGGTTGAGATGGCGGTGAAGTGCAGGGAAGGTGGTGAAAGGTAGGGAAGGTGGTGAAGGGTTGAGATGGCGGTGAAGTGCAGGGAAGGTGGTGAAAGGTAGGGAAGGTGGAGCATGGAAGGATAGGAAGGAAAGTGAGTGGTAGGGAAGGAAAGGTGGTGAAAGTTAGGTAAGGTGGTGAAGGGTAGGAACGGTGGTGAAAGGTAGGGACGGTGATGAAATGTAGTGTAGGGAAGGTGGTGAGTGGTAGAGTAGGGAAAGTGGTGAAGAGGTAGAGAAGGTAGTAATAGGCAGGATGAGGCAAGTAGGGAAGCATAGGGAAGATGGTGAAAAGTAGGGAATGTAGTGAATGGTATCGAAGGTGGTGAATGGAAGGGTAGAGAAGGTGGTGAAAGATAGGGAACGTGATTATTGCTAGAGAAGGTGGTGAAAGGTATAGAAGGTGGTGAATGGTTGGGTAGGAAAAATTGTAAATGATTAGAAAAGTGGTGAAGGGTAGAGTCGGAAAAGAGGTATAGGGTAGGGAATGTGGTGATTGGTAGTTAAGGTGGTGAATGGTTGGTTAGGGAAATTTGTGAATGATAGGGAAAGTGGTGAAGGGTAGAGCAAGAGAAGTGGTATAAGGTAGGGAAGGTGGTTAATGGTAAGTAAGGTGGTAAAAGGTAGGTAAGGGGGTGAAAGGTAGGAATGGTAGTGAAAGGTAGTGTAGGAATGGTGGTGAAGGATTGGGTAAGGACGATGGTGAATGGAAGAGAAGGTGGTGATGGGTAGGGAAGGTTGTAAATGGTAGAAGGAGGGAAGGAGGTGAATGGTAGAGTTTGAGAGGTATAGAAGGGTCGGGTAAGAAATGTGGTGAAGGGTACGGAAGGTGATCAAAGCTAGGGAAATTGGTGAATAGTAGGGTAGCGAAGGTAGTGAATGGTAGGGTAGAGTAGGGAAGGTGGTGAATGGTAGAGAAAGTGGTGAAGGGTAGGGAAGGTGGTGAAAGGAAGGAAATGTGGTGAATGGTAGGGTAAGGAAGGTGGTGAATGGATGTGTAGCTAAGGTGGTGAAAGGTAGGGAAAGTGACGAAGGGTAGGGAAAGTGGGGAACGAGATGGAAGGTGGTGAAGGTTGGGAAGGTAGTGAAAGGTAGGAAATGTGATGAATGGTAGGGTAGCAAAGGTGGTGACTGATAAGGTAGGGAAGGTGGTGAAAGATAGGGAAGATGGTGAAGGGTAGGGAATGTGGTGAAAGGTAGGGAATGTGGTGAAAGGTAGGGTAGGAAAGGTGGTGAATAGCAGGGTAGGGAAGATTGTGAAAGGAGGGAGGATGGTGAACGGTAGGGTAGGGAAATTGGTGAATGGTACGGAAGGTAGTGTAGGGTAGGGTAGGAAAGGTGGTGAATGGTAGGTAAGGTGTTGAAGAGTTGGATAGGGAAGATGGTGATTGGTAGTGAAGGCGGTGAAGGGTAAGGAAGGTGGTGAAAGGTAGGGAATGTGGTGAAAGGTAGGGAAGTTGGTGAAGGGTAGGGTAGGTGGAGAAAAGAAGGAAACTGGTGAAAGAAGTTGAAGATGGTGAAAGGTAGAGAAGGATGTGAAGGGTTAGGAAGGGAAGTTGGTGAAGTGTAGGGAAGGTGGTAAAGGGTAGCGTTACGAAGGTCGTGAAGTGAAGAGTAGGAAAGATAGTGAAAAGTAGGGTAGGGAAGGTGGTGAATAGTAGGGTAGGGAAGGTGGACAAAAGTAGATAATGTTGTCATAGATAGCATAGCGGTGGTGATTGGTAGCGAAGGTGGTGAAGGATAGGGAAGGGAAGATTGTGAAAGGTAGTGAAGATGGTGAACGGTAGGGTAGGGAAATTGGTGACTGATAGGGAAGGTAGTTTAGGGTAGGGTAGGAAAGGTTTTGAATGGTGGGTAAGGTGGTGAAGGGTTGGGTAGGGGAGATGGTGATTGGTAGCAAAGGTGGTGAGAGGTAGGGATTGTGGTGAAAGGTAGGGAAGGTGATGAAAGATTCGGAAAGGGGTGATTGGTTGCGGAGGGAAGGTGGTGAAAGGTAGGGAAGCTGGTGAAGGGTAGGGGAGGGAAGGTGGTGAATGGTAGGGGGGGGGGAAGTTGGTGGAGTGTACAGAAGATAGTGATGGGTAAAAAAGGTGGTGAAGGATAGTGAAGGTGGTAAATGGTAGGTCAGGGAAGAAAGATGAATGGCAGGGAATGTGGTAAATGGTAGAGTAGAGAAGGTTCTGGAACTGAAGGGTTGGGAAGGTGATGAAGGGTATCGTAGGGAAAGGAGTGCAGGGTAGGGTTGGAACGGTGGTGAATGTTACGGAAGGTGGGGAAAGGCAGGGAAGGTAGTGAAGGGTAGTGTTAAGAAGGTTGTGAAGTATAGAGTAAGGAACGTGGTGAAGGGTAGGGTTGGAAAGTTGGTTAAGGGTAGGGTAGGGAAGGTGGTGAAAGGTAGGGAAGGTGGTGAAGTATAGCTTAGAGAAGGTGGAAAATTGTAGGGTAGGGTAAGTTATGAAGGGTAGGGAAGGAAAGGTGGTGATTCGTAGTGAAAGTGTTGAAGGGCAGGGTAGGGACGGTGGTGAAGGATAGCGTAGGGAAATTGGTGAAGGGTAGGGTTGGGAAGGTGGTAAAAGTTAGGGAAGATGGAGAAAGGTAGGTAATGTGGTGAATGATACGTTGGGAAGGTTGTGAAAGGTAGGGAAAGAGTTGAAGGGTAGGGTAGGAAAGGTGGTGATTATTTGGGAAGGTGGTAAAAGGAAGAGAAGATAGTGAATGGTAGAGTAGAGTAGGGAAGGTGGTGAATTGTAGGGAAAGGAAGGGAAGGAGGTGAAAGGTAGGGAAGGTGTTTAAAATTAGGGAAATTGTTGAAAGTAGGTTAGGGAAGGTGGTGAATGGCAGGGGAAGGTGATGAATTTTAGGGTAAGGAAAGTGGTGCAAGGTATGGTAGGAAAGGTGGTGAAGGGTAGGGAAGCTGGTGAAGGGTAAGAAAGGTGGTGAAGGATAGAGAAGTTGGAAAATGGTAGGTTCGGGAAGGAAGGTGAATGGTTGGGAAGGTGGTGTTGGTTAGAGACGTTGTTGAATGGTATGGAAAGTGTGGAAAGGAAGCTTTGAATCGATCGTGAAGGGTAGGGTAGAAAAGGTGGTGAATGGTAGGGTAGGAGAGGTAGTGAAGAGTAGGATAGGGAAGGTGGTGAAAGGTAGGGAAGGTGGTGAAGGGTTGGGTAGTTGGTAAAGGTTAGGAAAGAGAAGGTGGTGAGAGGTAGGGTAGGGAATGTGGTGAAGGGTAGGGTAGGGAAGGTGGTGGAGGGTAGGAAAGGTGGTGAAACAGAAGTAAGGTTTTGAAGGGTAGTGTAGGGAAAGTGGTGAAGGGCAGGGAAGGTGGTGAACGGGAGGGAAGGTGGTGAATGGCGGGATAAAAAAGGTGGTGAATGATAGGGTAGGGAACATGCGAAAGGTAGAGAAGGTTGTGAAGGGTAGGAAAGGAGGTGAAAGAAAGGGAAGGTGGTGAATGTTAGGGTAGGGAAGGTGGTGAAGTGTATGGAAGGTGGTGAGGTGGTCCTCACCTCAGTTAACGTGGAGGATGTTGGGTGAGGGGGATGGATATTTTAATGAGAATTTGAATGGGGAGAAGAAGGGTTCAGGGTAAAAAGGGTTTCTATGAACAGGAAAGCGAGGGTATTGTCTTGTCTACTGGGGTTTGTGGGGTGCTGGTTGGGAGAACACTCCCCTCCGGTATTGTTGTGTTGGGGGTTGTGGTTCTCCCATCACAACAGTGATTGTGAGTGTGTGTATTCACCTAGTTGTGTTCACCTAGTAGTTCTTGCAGAGGTTGAGCTCTGCTTTTTCGGCCCGCCTCTCAACTGTCAATCAATCAACTGAAACTACCTACTAACTAACTAATTTTGGTTCCCACACACACATTCAGACACACCCAGGAAGTTTCAACTGTTTCTACTCCTACTACTTTTTTCACACCACACACACACACACACCAGGAACCAGCCCGTGACAGCTGACTAACACCCAGGTACCTATTTACTGCTAGGTAATAGGGTGAAAGAAACTCTGCCCATCGTTTCTCGCCGGCGCCTGGGATCGAACCCGGGATAATATGATCACGTGTACAGCATGCTGTCCACTCGGCCACCAGCTCCCACAACCTTACCTGTGTGTGTGTGTGTGTGTGTGTGTGTGTGTGTGTGTGTGTGTGTGTGTGTGTATGTTTGTGTGTGTACTCACCTAGTTGTACTCACCTAGTTGTGCTTGTGGGGGTTGAGCTCTGGCTCTTTGGTCCCGCCTCTCAACCGTCAATCAACAGGTGTACAGGTTCCTGAGCCTATTGGGCTCTATCATATTTACACTTGAAACTGTGTATGGAGTCAGCCTCCACCACATCACTGCTAAATGCATTCCATCCGTTAACTACTCTGACACTGAAAAAGTTCCTTCTAACGACTCTGTGGCTCATGTGGGTACTCAGTTTCCACCTGTGTCCCCTTATTCGCGTCCCACCAGTGTTGATTAGTTTATCATTGTTTACCCGGTCGATTCCTCTGAGGATTTTGTAAGTTGTGATCATGTCTCCGCTTACTCTTCTTTCTTCCAGTGTCGTAAGGTGCATTTCCCGCAGCCTTTCCTCTTAACTCATGCCTCTTAGTTCTGGGACTAGTCTAGTGGCATACCTTTGGACTTTTTCCAGCTTGGTCTTGTGCTTGACAAGGTACGGGCTCCATGTTGGGGCCGCATACTCCAGGATTGATCATACACATGTGGTGTACAAGATTCTGAATGATTCCTTACACAGGTTCCTGAACGCTGTTCTGATGTTAGCCAGCCTCGCATATGCCGCAGACGTTATTCTTTTTATGTGGGCTTCAGGAGACTGGTTTGGTGTGATATCATCTCCTACATCTTTCTCTTTGTCCGTTTCATTAAGTACTTCATCTCCTTTTTTGCATCCTGTGTCTGCCCTCCTGTTTCCACTGCCTAGTTTCATTACTTTGCATTTACTCAGGTTGAACTTCAACAGCCATTTGTTGGACCATTCACTCAGTCTGTCTAGGTCATCTTGTAGCCTCCTACTATCGTCCTCAGTTTCAATCCTCCTCATAATTTTTGAATCATAGGCAAACATTGAGAGAAGCGATTCTATACCCTCTTTGAGATCATTTACATATATCAGAAACAGTATAGGTCCAAGGACTGACCCCTGCGGGACTCCACTCGTAACGTCTCGCCAATCTGAGACCTCACCCCTCACACTGATTCGTTGTCTCCTGTTGCTTAGGTACTCCTTTATCCAATGGAGTACTTTCCCTTTCACTCCAGACTGTGTGTGTTTGTGTGTGTGTGTGTGTGTGTGTGTGTGTGTGTGTGTGTGTGTGTGTGTGTGTGTGTGTGTGTGTGTGTGTGTGTGTGTGTGTGTGTGTGTGTGTGTATGTGTGTGTGTGTGTGTGTGTGTGCGTGTGTGTGTGTGTGTGTGTGTGTGTGTGTGTGTGTGTGTGTGTGTGTGTGTGTGTGTGTGTGTGTGTGTGTGTGTGTGTACTAACCTAGTTGTGCTTGTGGGGGTTAAGCTGTGGCTCTTTGGTCCCACCTCTCAACTTTCAATCAACTGGTATACAGAATCCCGAGCCTACTGGGTTCTATCATATCTACATTTGAAACTGTGTATGGAGTCAGCCTCCACCACATCACTGCCTAATGCATTCCATCTGTTAACTACTCTGACACTGAAAAAGTTCTTTCTAACGTCCCCAGTTACTCATTTGGGTGCTCAGTTTCAACCTGTGTCCCTTTGTTAGTGTACCACCCGTGTTAAACAGTTTATCTTCATCTACCCTGTCAATTCCTCTGAGAATTTTGTAGGTGATGATTATGTCTCCAATTACTCTTCTGTTTTTCAGTCGTGAGGTGCATTTCCCGCAGCCTTTCCTCGTAACTCATGCCTCTTAGTTGTGAAACTAGCCTAGTGGCATACCTCTTAACTTTTTCAAGCTTCGCCGTGTGCTTGACAAGGTATGGGCTCCATGATGGTGCCGTATTCTGCAGGATTGGTCTTACATATGTTGTATGCAAGGTTCTGTATGATTCCTTACACAGATTCCTGAAGGCAGTTCTGATGTATGCCAGCCTCGCATACGCTGCAGATGTTATTCTTTTGATGCGGGCTTCAGGAGACAGGTTTGGTGTGATATCAATGCCCAGATCTTTCTCTCTGTCCGTTTCATGAAGGACTTGAACCCCCATTCGGTATCCTGTGTCTGGCCTCCTGTTTCCACTGCCTAGTTTCATTACCTTACATTTACTCGGGTTGAATCTTAGCAGACATTTGTTGGACCATTCATTAAGTCTCTCTAGGTCATCTTGTAGCCTCATACTATCTTCCTCCATTTTAATCCTCCTCATAATTTTTGCATCATCAGCAAACAATGAGAGGAATGATTCTATGCCCTCTGGAAGATCATATACATATATAAGAAACAGTATGGGTCCAAGGACTGAACCCTGCGGGACTCCACTGGTGACGTCTCGCCAATTTGAGACCTCGCCCCTCACAGTGACTCGATGTCTTCGGTTTCTTAGGTACTCCCATATCCAATGGAGTACCATCCCTCTCACTCCTGCCTGCATCTCTGGCTTTTGCACTATTCTCTGGTGTGGAACTGTCAAAGGCTTTCTGGCAATCCAAAATTATGCAGTCTTCCCACCCCTCTCTTTCTTGTCTGATGCTGATTGCCTGATCATAGAATTCAAATAATGATGTGAGGCATGACTTGCCATCACTGAAACCATGTTGGTGTTGTGACACAAAGTTTCTTCGCTCCAGATGTTCCACTAGCTTTTTCCGCACAATTTTCTCCAATAACTTGCATGGTATGCAAGTTAGGGACACCGGCACTGGTTCAGTGTCTCCTGTCTATCCCCCTTCTTGTTTATCGGGACTACGTTCGCCGTCCTTCAAATTTTTGGCTGTTTACCTGTTACCAGTGATTTGTTTTACATCATGGAGAGTGGCAGGCACAGTGCTTCTGCTCCTTCCTTTAGTATATGGCGATATTCCATCCGGGCCAATAGCCTTTTTCACATCCAACTCTAGCAAAAGCTTCCTAACCTCCCTACTAGTAATCTCAAATTTCTCTAGTGGTGTCTGGTTAACTATTCCTTCTCCTATCTCTAGAACTTCTCCTTGCTCCAATGCGAAGACTTCCTATAATTTCCTATTGAGTTCCTCACACACTTCTTTTTCGTTTATAGTGAATCTGTCTGCCCCTATCCTCAGTTTCATTACCTGTTCCTTCACTGTTGTCATTCTTCTGATGTGACTGAGTAGCAATTTGGGTTGAGTCTTAACCTTGCTTGCTATGTCGTTTTCATATTGCCCTTCTGCATATCTTCTTACCCTGACGTATTCATTCCTGTCTCTTTGGTGTCCTTCTCTGCTCTCAAGTGTCCTGTTATTTCTATAGTTTGTTCATGCTCTTCTACTAACTTGCTTAGCTAGCTTACATCTCTGATTAAACCATGGGTTTCCTCTCCATGCGGATCCTTGTTTTCCCAGTCTACCCTTCTGTGATTGAAGTCACTCATGATGCACAGGTGGGATCGAATTCTACAAGCAGCAGAGGCTGCCCTCTCAATTATATTGTTAACTGCCATGTTGTTTCTGTCATACTCTTGCCTGAGTCTTCTGTCGTTTGGTGGAAGGTTATATATCACTGCTACTACTCTTGGTCCTCCCATCGTCATGGTGCCTGTTATGTAGTCTCTAAGCCCTTCACAGCTTGGGATAACCATCTCCTTGAAACTCCATTCCTTTCTCATAAGTAGGGTCACTCCACCTCCTCCCTTACCCTCCCTCTCTTTCTTTATTACAGTGCATTCCTGGGAAAACACCGCATTCATTATGTTTCAAGAGAGTTTTGTTTTCATGAGTTCAATTACATCTGGGTTTACTTCTTGTGCTCTTTCCCTAAGTTCACTCACCTTGCTTGTAACCCAATCTATGTTCAAGTACATCACCTTAAAGCTGACTCTTTTCTGCCCATCCTCTGTTTCTGTTGATTCCACTGGAGTAGGTAAACATGGATGGTCTGGAATGGGGAGGGGGAAGCGGGCCCACCTTGTGTGTGTGTACCCACATATTTGTACTCATTTATTTGTGCTTGTGGGGGTGGAGCTTTGTCTCTTTGGTCCCGCCTCTCAACTGTCAATCAACTGGTGTACAGATTCCCGAGCAAACTGGGCTCTATCATATCTACATATGAAACTTATGTATGGAGTCAACCTCCAGCAGATCACTTCCAATTGTATTCCATTTACTAACTACTCTGACACTGAAAAAATTCTTTCTAATATCTCTGCGGCTCATTTGGGTACTCAGTTTCCATCTGTGTCTCCTTGTTCGTGTTCCACCTGTGTTGAAGAGTTTGTCTTTGTCCACCCTGTCAATTCCCCTGAGAATTTTGTTGGTGGTTATCATGTCTCCCCTTTCTCTTCTGTTTTCCAGGGACGTGAGGTTCAGCTCCTTCAGCCTTTCCTCGTAGCTCATACCTCTCAGTACCGGGACAAGTCTGGTGGCATACCGCTGAATCTTCTCTAACTTTGTCTTGTGTTTAACTAGATATGGAATTCAGGCAGGAGCTGCATATTCCAGGATTGGTCTGACATAAGTGGTATACAGCGTCCTGAATGATTCCTTACACAAGTTTCTAAAGGAAGTTATTATGTTGGCCAACCTAGCCTATGCCGCTGATGATATACTTTTGATGTGGGCCTCTGGGGACAGGTTCGGTGTGATATCAACCCCCAGATCTTTCTCTCTATTTGACTCCTGCAGGATTTCACCTCCCAGATGGTACTTTGTGTTCAGCCTTCTGCTCCCTTCGCCTAATTTCATTACTTTACACTTTCCTGAGTAGAACTTTAGCAGCCATATTCTAGACCATTCCTCCAGTTTGTCCAGGTCATCCTGTAGTCTCTGTCCATCTTCATCTGTTTTGATTCTTCTCATAATTTTTACATTACCAGCAAACATTGAGAGGAATGAGTTTATACCCTCTGGAAGATCATTTACATATATTACAAACAGAATGGGTCCATGTACAGAGCCCTGAGGGACTCCCCTGCTGACATCTCGCCACTCTGATGTCCCTCCCCTCACAGTTACTCGATGTTTCCTGTTGCTTAGATTCTCCCTTATCCACTGGAGCACCTTGACTTTTACTCCTGTCTGTTGCTCCAACTTTTGTAACAACCTTTTATGGGGTACTGTGTCAAAGGCTTTCAGACAGTCCAAGAAAATGCAGTCTGCCCACCCTTCTCTTTCTTGCCTATTTTTTGTTGCTTGGTCAAAGAATTCAATTAAACCTGTGAGGCACGATTTACCACAAACACACACACACACACAAACCTGTGTGTGTGTGTTATTATGATGTAGATGATGTTAATTATGTCGGTCGGTTATCCGTCCTTCCAACGGGCTCAACGTCACTCGTTTAGAGGATGCGGCTCCAATACTGACCTCGTTGTCATGTGCACACATCCACTCGAGCCGCTGTGACTCCCCCACTCTCTCCTTGTTTGGTATGACCTCCTCAATCCCCTTTCTCTTATTATTATTCTATTCTACACTGTCCACAGCTGTGGTTCTTTCTCTCTCTCTCTTTTCTACTTACTGGGAAGCCTCACTAGGACAAGGGCAAACACCGGCAACTTTGAATACATTTACTGTACAAGGCACATGCACAATTCACACACACACATATAATAATATGAATCCGACACTCAATACTATTGTCGTCAGGTTGCTCTCCAATATCATCAGGACTCCGTCATCTGCCTATGAAGTGTTAGCCTAACTGCTGTCTCACCACTTATACCACCAACCTCACCAAGTAGGTCAAGTCTCATAAGACAATATTTCACTATCAGCAAGAGAATATATATATATATATATATATATATATATTATTAAATATGACCGAAAAAGTAAGATTAATAATTCTAACACGAATTTTCTCAATCTTTCGTACATTACGCTTCACTGTTGGAGGTAAATCAAAAATCACTTCTCCAAAATTCATTTTTATTTCTAGTCTGACGCGACACGGGCGCGTTTCGTAAAACTTATTACATTTTCAAAGACTTCACAAATACACAACTGATTAGAACTTGCGTTTCCCTGATTTTATATCTACATTTGAGTGAGGTGGGAAGGGTGATGTGGCATTACATTTGAGTGAAGTGGGAAGGGTGATGTGGCATTAACACAAGACAGAACACTAGGGGATATTAATAGGGTATTAAAAGTATCAACACAAGACAGAACAGAAACAATGGGTATTGAATAGAAGTGTTTGTAGAAAGCCTATTGGTCCATATTTCTTGATGCTTCTATATTGGAGCGGAGTCTTGAGGTGGGTAGAATATAGTTGTGCAATAATTGGCTGTTGATTGCTGGTGTTGACTTCTTGATGTGTAGTGCCTCGCAAACGTCAAGCCGCCTGCTATCGCTGTATCTATCGATGATTTCTGTGTTGTTTACTAGGATTTCTCTGGCGATGGTTTGGTTATGGGAAGAGATTATATGTTCCTTAATGGAGCCCTGTTGTTTATGCATCGTTAAACGCCTAGAAAGAGATGTTGTTGTCTTGCCTATATACTGGGTTTTTTGGAGCTTACAGTCCCCAAGTGGGCATTTGAAGGCATAGACGACGTTAGTCTCTTTTAAAGCGTTCTGTTTTGTGTCTGGAGAGTTTCTCATGAGTAGGCTGGCCGTTTTTCTGGTTTTATAGTAAATCGTCAGTTGTATCCTCTGATTTTTGTCTGTAGGGATAACGTTTCTATTAACAATATCTTTCAGGACCCTTTCCTCTGTTTTATGAGCTGTGGAAAAGAAGTTCCTGTAAAATAGTCTAATAGGGGGTATAGGTGTTGTGTTAGTTGTCTCTTCGGAGGTTGCATGGCTTTTCACTTTCCTTCTTATGATGTCTTCGATGAAACCATTGGAGAAGCCGTTATTGACTAGGACCTGCCTTACCCTACAGAGTTCTTCGTCGACTTGCTTCCATTCTGAGCTGTGGCTGAGAGCACGGTCGACGTATGCGTTAACAACACTCCTCTTGTACCTGTCAGGGCAGTCGCTGTTGGCATTTAGGCACATTCCTATGTTTGTTTCCTTTGTGTAGACTGCAGTGTGGAAACCTCCGCCCTTTTCCATGACTGTTACATCTAGAAAAGGCAGCTTCCCATCCTTTTCCGTCTCGTAAGTGAAACGCAGCACGGAACTCTGCTCAAATGCCTCCTTCAGCTCCTGCAGATGTCTGACATCAGGTACCTGTGTAAAAATGTCGTCAACATACCTGCAGTATATGGCCGGTTTCAAGTTCATGTCGACTAAGACTTTTTGCTCGATGGTACCCATGTAGAAGTTTGCAAACAGGACACCTAGGGGAGAACCCATGGCGACCCCATCTACTTGCTTATACATGTGCCCATCCGGGCTCAAGAAGGGTGCCTCTTTAGTACAAGCTTGGAGTAGTTTCCTCAGAATACTTTCTGGCATGTCAAGAGGAGTACAGGCTGGATCACGATACACTCTGTCGGCTATCATTCCGATTGTCTCGTCCACAGGTACGTTGGTAAACAGCGATTCCACGTCCAACGAGGCTCTTATCCCTGTGGCCCGTGCGCCCCGCAGTAAGTCCACAAATTCCTTTGGAGACTTCAGGCTGAAGGCGCAAGGAACATAAGGAGTCAGCAGGCCGCTGAGTCGCTTCGCCAGTCTGTACGTGGGTGTGGGTATCTGGCTAATGATTGGCCGAAGTGGGTTTCCAGGCTTGTGCGTCTTGACATTTCCATACGCATATCCAGGTTTATATTCCCCAATGATCTTTGGCAGGTGGAGTCCGGATTTCTTGGCGTTCACAGTTTCGATCAGTTTGTTGACCTTTGCTTTTAATTCGGCTGTAGTGTCCTTCGTTACCCTTTGGAACTTAGTTTGGTCAGAGAGTATGATGTTCATTTTCGCCAGATATTCGTCTTTTTTAAGAATGACATATATTGGCGAACGAATAATATATGTCTACAGGAAAGACTGCTACCAAAATATACTAATATATATATATATATATATATATATATATATATATATATATATATATATATATATATATATATATATATATATATATATATATATATATATATATATATATATTTAAATATATATATATATATATATAAATATATATATATATATATATATATATATATATATATATATATATATATATATATATATATATATATATATATATGTGTGTGTGTGTGTGTGTGTGTGTATGTATATATTCATACAAGAAAAACCAGCCTATGACTGCAATAACATAAATATCAGCATAAATATTCCTTGATAAACATCGATGATTAATCGATCACCCTATCAATCCTAGAACACATATGTATGTCTGTGCAGGTAATCCAGCCTACGGTTGTAACTCTATACTTCTGTATAAGTATTCCTTGGCACAAAAATGGTAATCAATCATCCACCTTGCACTGCGTCTTGCACGCTAATGACAACCAAACACTCTACCAACTCCCTACAAGTAATCAATAAGAACTTCCTTTCCACAGCTGAAAGCTCACTACCCTGACATCATCAGGTTCTTCCGGGCTTATCTACTAGGACCTACTGCAGCTCTTCCAGGCTGCTGCAACATGCAGTTTTCCTTAGACTCCAGTGGTGCTTCACTGATAATTCCACAGAAGCATGTGAGACTACACTCCACTGCTCCTCTTCACATAGTCTGAGGTTCCAATTCTTCACTATGGGGCTTGCTCTTCTATAGAGTACAACACCTACTCCTACAGGCTTGAAGTTCCAATCATTAACTTCTTCTCAGGCCTCAGAGTACTCTCATCAACTCCTTCCTCCAGAACAAACCTGTAACCCAATCGATATACCAAAAAAAAATGTTCCTTCTTAAAGATATAACTGAAATGAGTCACACACAATAAATGTTTTACTTGACATTTCCCTGCTTTCTACATTCTGTGAGGTGACTCCCGCACGTTTAGGCTGGTCCATTTTCTGCCCTCCCTGGAAGCTCTCCGCTTCCCTGTCGGAGGGCTTCCCTCTCACTCAGTCGCCCACCAGCGGTTGGAGTGGATGGACGTCTCTTCACCCTCCAGGACGTTCCTCCATCTTTACTCTCTTATTATGGACTTCTGCCTTATCAAAACATGCCTAACGTACTCACAAACACTTGTTATGATCGCTAAGCACACGATCAAATACAGACAATCGCTGTAAACTGGTTGAAAAAGGCTTACCACAGAGTTAGATGTAAAAGGGCGCTTGCTGACCTCGGCGTCAGACGTTGACGCACTCCTTAGCTCACCAAATTGCTATTTAAACTTCTCTACAGGGCTTCTCCCCTTTCAGACTCGAGCACGATGTCGTTCCCCAGGCTTCATACAAGAATGCCTAAATAATTATCCTCTTGATGGAGCTGGTTATCAGAGAATCTTCCTCTTCTATCAGGAGCTTAAAGACACTGCATCCGGCTTCCACGACTTCCGCTACTCGAGTAAGGTCAAGACCCCTGACACGAGCCTCATGCCATCCTCACAAATTTTCGACATCTCATGTCAAGTCATTTATGTACACATTCATTCACTGCCCATGCTTTTAACTGTTTGCCAAATCTAATCGAATGTTTACTATATACATTCACATGTTTCTGTGTCTATGACCCTTTATTTAGGTCAGGTCTTGCAGAATAACTCTCAAGGTAAACTCGTTTTTCAGCTATCTGGGATCATAACAGAGTGTGTGTGTGTGTGTGCTCACCTAATTGTGCTTGCGGGGGTTGAGCTTTGGCTCTTTGGTCCTGCCTCTCAACCGTCAATCAACTGATGTACAGATTAGTGAGCCTACTGGGCTCTATCATACCTACATTCAAAACTGTGTATGGAGTCAGCCTCCATTACATCACTGCCTAATGCATTCCACCTGTTAACTACTCCGACACTGAAAAAGTTCTCTCTAACGTCCCTGTGGCTCATTTGGGTACTCAGTTTCCACCTGTGTCCCCTTGTTCGCGTACTACCAGTGTTGAATAGTTTATCCTTGTCTACCCTGTCACTACCCCTTTTGTAGGTAGTGGTCATGTCTCCCCTTACCCTTCTTTCTTCCAGTGTCGTAAGGCGCATCACTCGCAGCCTTTCCTCGTAATTCATGCCTCTTAGCTCCGGAACTAGTCTAGTGGCATACCTCTGAACTTTTTCCAGCTTTGTCTTGTGCTTGACAAGGTACGGGCTCCATGCTGGGGCCGCATACTTTACGATTGGTTTTACATATGTGGTATACAAGATTCTGAATGATTCCTTACACAGGTTCCTGAATGCTGTTCTGATGTTAGTCAGTCTCGCATATGCCGCAGACCTAATTCTGCTTATGTGGGCTTCAGGAGACAGGTTTGATGTGATATCAACCCCTAGATCTTTCTCTCTGTCCGTTTCCTGAAATGCTTCATAGTCCATTCTGTATCCTGTGTCTGGCGTTCTGTTTCCGCCTCCTAGTTTCATAACTTTGCGTCATCAGCAAACATCGAGAGAAACGAGTCTATACCCTCCAGGAGATCATTTACATATATCAGAAATAGTATGGATCCAAGGACTGACCCCAGCGGGACTCCACTTGTGACGTCTCGCCAATCTGAGATCTCACCCCTCACAGTGACTCGTTGTCTTCTGTTGCTTAGGTACTCCCTTATCCAATGGAGTACCTGCCCTTTCACTCCAGCCTGCATCTCCAGCTTTTTCACTAGCATCATGTGTGATACTGCATCAAAGGCTTTTTGACAATCCAAAAATATGCAGTCTGCCCATCCCTCTCTTTCTTGCTGGATTTTTGTTGCCTGGTCATAGAATTCAATTAACCCTGAGAGGCAGGACTTGCCATCCATGAACCCATGTTAATGCTGAGTTACAAAGTTCCTTTGCTCCAGATGTTCCACTAGCTTTCTTCGTACAATCTTCTCCATCAACTTGCATGGTATGCAGGTTAGGGACACTGGCCTGTAGTTCAGTGCCTTCTGTCTGTTCCCTTTCGTATATATCGGGACTACATTAGCTGCTTTCAAAATTTCTGGCAATTCCCCTGTTGTCAGTGATTTGTTATACACTATGGAGAGTGGTAAGCACAGTGCTTCTGCCCCTTCCTTTAGTATCCAAGGGGAGATTCCATCTGGGCCTATATAGCCTTTGTCACATCCAACTCTAGTAACAACTTCCTTACTTCCTCACTGGTAATCTCAAACTCGTCCAGTGGTTCCTGGTTAACTATTTCCTCTCTTATCTCTGGAATTTCTCCTTGCTCTAAGGTGAAGACCACCTGGAATTTCATATTCAGTTCCTCACTCACCTTCTGGTCGTTTGAAGTGAATCCTTCTGCCTCTATCCTTAATTTCATTACCTGTTCCTTTACTGTTGTTTTTCTCTTGATGTGACTGTGCAGCAATTTAGGTTGAGTCTTCGCCTTGCTCGCGATGTCATTTTCGTATTGTCTTTCTGCCTCTCTTCTCATCCTGACATTCATTCCTAGCACTCTGGTATCTTTCTCTGCTCTCAAGTGCCCTGTTATTCCTATAGTTTCTCCATGCCCTTTTACTTTGCTGCTTAGCTAGCCTACATCTCTGATTAAACCATGGGTTTCTCATCTTCATTTCGTTGTCTTCCTTTTGGACTGGGACATACTTGTTTGCTGCCTCCTTACATTTCTTCGTGACGTAGTCTATCATGTTTTGGGCCATCTTTCCCCTATGCTCTGTTTCCCATGTTATATCTGTTAGGAATCGTCTTATCTCCTCATAGTTACCCATACGAAATGCCAGCCTTTAGTTTGCAGTACCCCTCCTCGAGTTCAATAACCCTTCTTCAACCAGATACTCAAACACCAGTGTACTGTGGTCGCTCATTCTTACAGGGCCTAAGGCGATTTCCCTTATGTCGGAGTCGTTCAGAGTGAAGACTAGGTCGAGTCTCGTTGGTTCATCGTTTCCTCACAAGGGGAACTCCAAGTCCTCTCTCAAGGACTGAGTTCTTTGGAGCTTACAGTCCCCAAGTGGGCATTTGAAGGCGTAGACGAAGTTGGTTTTCTTCAAGGCGTTATGCTTGGTGTCCGGACAGTTCTTCATGAGTAGGTTGGCGGTTTTTTTGGTTATATAGTAAATCGTCAATTGTATTTTCTGATTTTTGTCTGTAGGGATAACTTTCCTATTGACAATATCTTTCAGGGCCCTTTCCTCTGTTTTATGAGCCGTCGAAAAGAAGTTCCTGTAAAATAGTCTAATAGGGGGTATATGTGTTGTGTTAGTTGACTCTTCAGAGGTTGCATGGCGTTTCACCTTTATCTTTGTGATATCTTCAACAAAACCACTAGAGAAGCCGTTGTTGACTAGGACCTGCTTTACCCCTACGGAGTTCTTCATCCACTTCCTTCCATCCTGAGCTGTGGCTGAGAGCACGTTCGACGTAAGCGTTGACAACACTCCTCTTATACCTGTCTGGGCAGTCACTATTGGCATTATGGCACATTCCTATGTTTGTTTCCTTAGTGGAGACTGCAGTGTGGAAGCCTCCGCTCCTTTCTGTGACTGTTACGTCTAGAGAGGGCAGCTTCCCATCCTTCTCCATCTCGTAAGTGAGATGCAACACAGAATTCTGCTCAAACGCCACCTTCAGCTCCTGCAGACGTCTGGTATCAGGTACCTGTGCGATAATGTCGTCAATATACCTGCTGTATATGGCGGGTTTCAAGTCCATGTGAACTAAAACATTCTGCTTGATGGTACCCATGTAGAAGTTCGCAAACAGGACACCTAGGGAAGAACCCATGGCGACCTCATCTACTTGCTTATACATGTGCCCATCTGGGCTCAAGAAGAGTGCCTCTTTAGTGCAGGCTTGGAGTAGTTTCATCAGTATGCTTTCTGGCATGTCAAGAGGAGAACACACACACACATAAACACACACACACACACACACACACACACACACACACACACACACACACACACACACACACACACACACACACACACACACACACACACACACACACACACAAACACACACACACAGGAGAAAAAGTTGCCTTAGTGTTTTCAGTGCAGAGATCAACATTCAAGATGGCCACCGGGAAGAGGAAACACAAAACAGAGCTTGATTTTGCTGGATTCGATGAAGAAAGCATTGATGTAACCAGTCTATACAACAAGCTGGTAAAATTAGATACTATAGTGAACTCTCATGTGGAAATAATTAGTAAATTGAAAGAAAGTAATGACCATTTAAATAGCAAAGTTGTATGTCTTGAGGGTTTAGTGAAAGACTTATGCAAGGATAAGAATCAAATGGAAACAAATTGCAAAGCCATGGAAGAAGAAAATAAACTCTTAAAAATAGCTTTGGAAGAAGTTAAAGTAAATTTAAACACATGAAGCACTAAAGCATTATATTCACCTTTCAAATGTGGTCGACTTGCAATAAAAAGTATATAATAATAATAATAATATACTGTTATTATACAATACTAATATAAAATATGGATTTAACACAAAATTGCTCTCTGGACACCTGTCTTGTGTGATAAGGGCAGCTCTCTGTCCACTGCCCTGATTCCATGACATTTCCGTGACATTGGTCCATTAGGATAAGAGCTGTAAGTGATTTATTCCATCTGGTGTAAGTGACTCACTTAAACTGATTGCAGTGTCCCTCACCGTCCCGGTGGAGCTCGACTCGTTAGTTGCTTGTAATCTGTAGGATAAGCGAGGGGTGTAAACACAGCCAGGAGGGCGTGTGACAATAACCATGGAGTGGGTGAATATACTCGGAGATTGTGTAGATATATTCAGGGAGGGTCTGAATATACCCAAACATGTCTCTCACGCCCTCACTTATAAACAAGTAGGTACAGACATGTCTGTCCCACACACACACAGACACACACACACACACACACACACACACACACACCCACACACACACACACACACACACACACACACACACACACACACTCTCTCTCTCTCTCTCTCTCTCTCCCTCTCTTGCTCTCTCTCTCTCTTGCTCTCTCTCTCTCTCTCCCTCTCTTGCTCTCTCTCTTGCTCTCTCTCTCTCTTGCTCTCTCTCTCTCTTGCTCTCTCTCTCTCTCTCTTGTTTGCTCTCTCTTGCTCTCTCTCTCTCTTGCTCTCTCTCTCTCTTGTTTGCTCTCTCTTGCTCTCTCTCTCTCTTGCTCTCTTGCTCTCTCTCTCTCTCTCTTGCTCTCTCTCTCTCTTGACAAGGGACAAAATGGCTGGAGGCCGCAACAGGGACAAGGAAAGCAGCAGGGAGATCAAACGAAGGAGATGCTAACCCAAGTTCTGGAGGAATTCAGGAGGGAGATGAATGAAATGAGGATTACAATTAACAACCTGCAAAGTGAGCTGACATCAGCAAGGGAGGAGATCAAATCTCTCACAGAGAAAAATAAAGAGACCGAGCATCAGATTATCATCCAAAGGGAAGGTGGGAATGTTACATTGGAAGGAAATGCCTCTGTACCTGATACATTTGCGGATATACTGAAAAAGAGCTCAGAAGCAATGGACACAGTGAGGGAGGTAGCGATGCAAGCAGCTACGTCACAGGAAGCAGCAAGGTGCACCACTCAACTGCCGGAGAGGAAAAGATCAGTGGTAGTTGTAGGCATCAAAGAACAGGAAGGCTCCAACAGGCAAGAATGGAATGGCTAGGATAGAGAGGCAGTACATGGGCTACTGAAGGGGTTACAGATGGAAGGGGCTGTACATAACATAGAGAAGGTTTTCAGGTTGGGCTGGTACAACAAGGACAGAACCCGGCTTGCAAAGGTGGTGTTTACAAACGAAACCACGAAGGAGGACATTCTCGAAAGGAAGAGTCGTCTGCAGCATATGGAGGGATACAAAAAAGTATTCCTGCAGAGGGACAGGACGAAGGAGGAGAGAGCCAGGGCAGCAGAGGCAAGGAGGAAGCGCAGGGAGAGAGGAGCAATCCAGGAAATCACAGCCCTCATCACAACAGTCCCAGAGACAAGAGGACAACCCAAAACCAGCAGCCCAGCAACACCAGAGGGGGGGGGGGGGCAACACCACCACCACCCTCTGCATAGAAACCCTCCCTTCCCCTCACCCTACCTGCCCCCACCCAAAACACCCCATTCTGACCCTGACACCCCTTCCCCATTCCCATCATGTCCCCCCTCCCACCTTTTTCCCCCTGTCCCCCCTCCCCCTTCATCCCATACCCTCCCTATCCCTCCTCCTCCCTCACTGCGTATCCTCCATGTCCCCCCTACCTCCTTAACCCACACCCTACCTGTCCCCCCTTCCCTTAAACCCCCACCCCCTGTGAGATTTTTCTCTACGCCTACCTTCCTTAGGAGGTGGACTACAAGTTTAAAGTCTGCTCACGGCAGTTAAGCATGAGTCCAGTAGAAAAAGGAAAAGCGGGAGCAAACTGCCAGGCCTCCACCACCAAGGGTGAAAACCTGTCCACAATAGGTCGCTGGCTCCTCCTAGTTAAACAGGACGTTAAACTAATAAAGGGTAACCAACGGGTTCTCACAATCAAATATTTATATTTGATGTGGCGCTATGAATTGGAATTCGAATTCCCAAGAACAGCCGCCTTATCAAGATCACATCAACATTTAATAATATGCAGAAATATGGTGGAATAATATGGTTGAAGGGTTGACATCAAAGACCGTTTTCTATAACATAACAATTTATTAATAACAAGAGACTAACTACTACATTACCGAGTTTACATTACGTTAATGTCCATCCAGTGGCACGATAACAAACAGCTAAATAGCAACCCTTGCTGTGAGGCTGCATACTGAACTAACCTGAACACAGGTGTGCCCACTGATGACGCAATATTGCAAAACAAAGAAAAATATCACAGACTAAGTTACACCACAGCGAATGGTTACGTTATTGTACATCAAGTGGCATTTGCAACACAGCTATTCAACAGCCCCTCGTGAAGTGACAGCAGGCTCCATCTTGCTGACACTTCGGGCTGACAACATGAACTAACTGAACAAATGAAGGATATCCACTGAAGATAAAGACACAAGCAGGCAATCAATAGTGTCTCGGTTTCCCTGACAGCTACTATAATCACAAACTTAGGGGTCCTCCCGCCCCCCAGGAGAGACCCACGTAACTAGGCGGGAGTCCAACAGTGACTCCCCCCTATCACAACCCAGTGTGAACACTCTTTGCAATTCCCAACAAGAAGTTGCCCTGTTGTAACCCGTAACAAAGATAGGCAAGGCGGGATTCTGGGACACAGCTCCACAGATCCCTAGATGACTCTACTCTCGTCACCAGACGACAACCAAAAGAAATTGCCTTAAGTGATTAATTACGTTAATTGACTGATCGCAGCAGTCAGCAACAAAGTACTACAGTAATCACAAACAATTGTCTCCCACTAGGCAACAACATGATGATACTCTACGTTAATCTTTAACACTTGTCTCTCTCTTGCTAACAATAACTCAACATAATATTACACCACACTTGACTCCTTGCAAGTATTCAGTGAGTAATTCTCAATTAAGGTCAAACGGACCACTAATTACATCCCCATTGAGTTACGTTAACTAAGCCTAACCTAACTTGGTAGCTTCTCCACAGTCTGTGTCAAAAAATTACTAGTGAGTGTTAATTACCCTAATTACTTCACTAATTAATTCTGAGCTATTAATTAACTGTCACCAGGACCGATAATTAATCATCCAGAAATACGTCTCACTCCGCACTGCCTAAGCAGGTCTCATCAAACACTGTGAATTCACGGGAAAGGAGTTAATTACCCTAATTAACAAGATGTGCCAATAATCCACTGTCCTCAGACAGGATATGATTAATACAACGATTTATGCTAGCTCCATGACCTCGCTTTACCGAGTCACCGGAGCTCTCCAATGTTAATTACTCCACTAATTAACCTGAGCCATTAATTGCTATACCCCTGAAAGGTAATTAGTCTCGAGCATATTACGTTAACACAAGTACTGACAGACTCTGACAGATCCTCTCCCACTACGTGAATTCATGATGAGAAGGCTAATTACATAATTAGCGAGAGTGGTCAATTAATTGTCACATGGACAATTAATTGCTCCCGAGATGTATTTCACTCAAGCTCAACACTTTTCTCTTATAACAGCCCTCACTCACTCCACAATACTAAGTGTGCACCCTTTATCCAGTTAATTACCCCTTACTTAATTAACTCACTGAATCCTTAAGTCCTCAACACAACTTAAAGAAACAAAGTAACCCCAGCGTTACACACGTCACACTGCAATGGCATGCAACATCATAACAGCACTGCCCACATATGGTTGCGGCTACTGCAACTCGCTAATTACTGTGCCCACACAATAATGACACACAGTTGTGCAACACACAAAAGTATACTAATATTACTGCCCCCCTCTTTTACTTGCACCAAATTGCAAAGGACTACTGTGAACACACACATACCTCAGCCAGGCAATTAACCCATCAATTGCCTGCTCTCAATAAGTACTGTGAATTCCCCTGAATAATCCTAGAGGTCCCTTAAACCCTCAACACAGCTCCTGGGGCAATAATATTGTATAAACTGAAACAATACTGCACAAACCTGCAACACAATGATGCCGTCAGCATACCCCACATGCTAATGACATCATTAGGCAATCCGTCAGCAATCACACCTACTGACCTACCACACAACACAGTACATAAACATGCAAATGAACACATAGAAATGGCATTCACATAATCAATGAAAATTATATCACCAAGTAATGTGCCACTAACTACACAGACTTCAGGGGTCCCCACTGACACCCCTGCCTACCTCTAATGATTATAATTTTACGGCACTCTATGGCATTAATCCAGTCTGAACGATTATATAGAATCGACAGGCTGGATCACTTATATGGAAAATCTCTACACTGACTGGTTACATACTTTAGTCAGTCTACTAACATACTAACATACAGTGTGGTCCCGTGTATAATATCTATCTCCAGGTACCGCCCCTATCCAACACCTGGATCCCACTGACAGCTGTCACTCAGCTGCTTTTCTATCCTGGCGAGGCTCTTGAGATAACTCTTACCGGGAATTTCCACCGGTACCCATCACCCTGTAATAGTATTCATTTCTACTGCAATCTATCCCTTATCTTTCCTCATTTCCCAAGTTACTACCACACTAGCTGACAACTCTTAGCTAGCTTGCTCCTCATGCGTCGACAAGATGTGGCCCTAGGCTGTCCCGGGAAAGTGGCCAATGCATGTGGCCAAGGCATGTGGCCACAGCGCCCCTCCCGAGCTGAGAGAGGGGAGGTGGGTAGCCTGGTGCGCGGGCAGGCGGCTGGTTGGCCTGGGGTGGCCACGGGTAGCGCATGACGTCATAGCACCCCACCGGCTGAGCTGGCGGGCGGGGTGGGGGTGGGGTTTGGCCGGGCGGGTGGCCTGGGTGGGTGGCCTCCACCCGCGGACGGGCACGCACATGGGTGCCGCCCACAGGAGTACCCACACGACTGGGGAATCACAACCCCATCAGACTAGAGCCTGCCTTGCTCTACACGGGGGTGACAATGGCCGGCGGCATCCCCATACTGACGCAGCCTGGCGGAATGCAAAGTCCAACATGGGCCTGTAATATCACATACACGTACACTGCCCAACACCAATCGTCCATTGCCACTAGACAGGATACTCGACCCACCTGTTACACCATGAGGCTCTGCCAGCCTGCCTCATGGGTTCACACAGTCAACTGTCTCTTAGCTTTTTACTGTTTCTTCCGTAAATCCTTGGCCCCAATTCACTTAATTGGGCCTTGACACAACCCCTGATGGCAGGAGTGCCACCAATCGAGTAATTTGGACGACAGAAGCGATTAACAGGGGGTGGAGGTGGCCGGCGTGCCTCCCCCACCAAACACTCCTTCCTTCCCTGGCCGCCCAATTCAAACTAACTCCCTGGCGGGCGGGAAAACTCAAATACCCCCTACCTCCTCCCTTACCTTGCCTAGACCAATCAGCTTGAAGCCGGCACAGCTCCTCGTGCCTCAACCAGTCACAGGCCTCCATCACCCTCGGGCGTCCTGTGACGTCACAAGGAGGGAGAGGCCTATGACAGTGGCGTACTGTCTCACATGTGGGGGGGAGAGGCAGCGTTCACCCCACTCTCCCCCCACCTCTAATGGTTTTAGTCCAAGTAACTCACATCCTACTTCACAGAAACAGGAAAATCTCTGTAATTCTCTCTACAGAGCAATCACAGACTTCTAACTACTCACAATTGGTAGTTCGTAACATAAGCTTTCATTCAACATCCAACAAGCATATGTTATTTTGAAAGCTTCAGTTTCTAGAGTGACTAGCCTAATCTAGAAACTAGGAAAACTAGCTGAGGGATCTAGATCCCTCACACCCCCCACCCCAAAATCCTCTGAGACCCTGCAAACCACCTCACAGATCCTCTCACCCACGGAACAGCTTCCCACACCAGCAGAATGCTCGCCAAGAAAGGGACATGAAAATGAACAGAAGAAAGTGAGCTTCAAGGCGATGTACACTAACATAGATGGGATTTCAAATAAAACAAGTGAACTTGGAGAATGGGCACTAGAAGAAAACCCAGACATAATAGCACTCACAGAAACAAAGTTAACGAAAATCATAACAAACGCAGTGTTTCCACAGGGCTACTATGTAGTGAGGAAAGAGAGAGAAGGGAGAGGAGGAGGTGGTGTAGCTCTGCTACTAAGAGAAGGTTGGAGTTTCGAAGAGATGGTAATTCAGAACTGTGAAGGTTTCAGTGACTACATTTCAGGCACCATAGCAACTGGAGGAGAGAAAATTATAATAGTAGTCATATATAACCCCCCACCAAATGACAGAAGAACCAGGCAGGAATATGATAAAACAACTTGGCCACCATCAATATAATAGAGAGAGCAGCTTCTGTGGCTAGCAGGAACGGATCCAGACTTCTAATCATGAGAGACTTCAACCATGTGAAGATAGATTGGGAGAACAGAGACCCACATGGAGGCCCAGACACATGGAGAGCTAAGCTGCTGGATGTGGCAACAAGAAACTTCCTAAGTCAACACGTCAAGGGACCAACAAGAATGAGAGGAGGGGATGAACCAGCCTTGCTTGATCTGATATTTACCCTAAATGAGTCGGATATAAGGGAAGTTAAGTTGGAAGCCCCCTTGGGAATGAGTGATCATAGTGTATTGAGATTTGAGTACCTGGTTGAGCTGGGAATTATCACCCCCAAAAAAGACCTGGGAACCAAAGGGCTGGCGTACCGAAAGGGAAACTATGAGGAAATGAATAAACTCCTATGGGATATACATTGGGACACAGAACTCGGAACCAAGTCCGTACAAGACATGATGGTCTATGTCACCCAAAAATGTCAGGAGGCTGTAAGCAGGTTTGTCCCAGCCCGACAGGAAAAAACAGAGAAGCAAAGGAAGAATCCGTGGTTTAATAAGGAATGTATGAAAGCAAAGGAGCAGAACAAAAGGGCATGGAGGAACTTCCGTAATAACAGAACACCAGAAAGTAGAGAGAGATACCAGAGAACCAGGAACGAGTATGTCAGTGTGAGAAGAGCAGCTGAGAAAAGGTATGAAAATGATATAGCTAATAAAGCCAAGACCGAACCAAAGCTACTACACAGTCACATCAGGAGGAAGACAACAGTGAAGGAACAGGTGATGAAACTTAGGGTGGGCGAGGACTGGTACACAGAGAATGACAAAGAGGTGTGTGAAGAACTCAACAAAAGGTTCCAGGAGGTCTTTACAATAGAACAGGGAGATGTCGTGGCGCTAGAAGAGGTGGCAGCAAACCAGGTGAACTTGGATAGGTTCGAAATTACAAGAGATGAGGTCAAGAAGCACCTATTGGAGCTGGATGTGAGAAAAGCTGTTGGGCCGGATGGAATCTCGCCATGGGTATTGAAAGAGTGTGCAGGAGCACTTTGCCTACCACTCTCCATAGTGTATAGTAGGTCACTGGAAACGGGGGACCTACCAGAAATATGGAAGACTGCTAATGTAGTACCAATATACAAAAAGGGTGACAGACAAGAGGCACTGAACTACAGGCCAGTGTCCTTAACTTGTATACCATGCAAGGTGATGGGGAAGATTGTGAGAAAAATCCTAGTAACACATCTGGAGAGAAGAGACTTCGTGTCAACCCATCAACATGGGTTCAGGGAGGGTAAATCTTGCCTTACAGGATTGATAGAATTCTACGATCAGATGACAAAGATTAAACAAGAAAGAGAAGGGTGGGCGGACTGCATTTTTTTGGACTGTCGGAAAGCCTTTGACACAGTACCCCATAAAAGGTTGATGCATAAGTTAGAGAAACAGGCAGGAGTAACTGGTAGGGCGCTCCAGTGGATAAGGGAGTACCTAAACAATAGGAAGCAGAGAGTTACAGTGAGGGGTGAGACCTCAGACTGGCGTGAAGTCACCAGTGGAGTCCCACAGGGCTCTGTACTTGGACGTATGCTGTTTCTGATATACATAAATGATCTCCCAGAGGGTATAGACTCATTCCTCTCAATGTTTGCTAACGACGCCAAAATTATGAGAAGGATTAAGACAGAGGAGGACAGCTTGAGGCTTCAAGAAGACCTGGACAAGCTGCAGGAATGGTCGAACAAATGGCTGTTAGAGTTTAATCCAAGCAAATGTAATGTAATGAAGATAGGGGTAGGAAGCAGGAGACCAGATACAAGGTATCACTTGGGAGATGAAATACTTCAAGAGTCCGAGAGAGAGAAAGACCTGGGGGTTGATATCACGCCAGACCTGTCCCCTGATGCTCATATCAAGAGGATAACAGCAGCAGCATATGCCAGGTTGGCTAACATAAGAAAGGCCTTTAGAAACTTGTGTAAGGAATCTTTCAGAACATTATATACCACATATGTCAGACCAATCCTGGAGTATGCGGCACCAGCATGGAGTCCATATCTAGTCAAGCATAAGACTAAAATGGAAAAGGTTCAAAGGTTTGCCACCAGACTAGTACCCGAGCTGAGAGGTATGAGCTACGAGGAGAGACTACGGGAATTAAACCTCACTTTGTTGGAAGACAGAAGAGTTAGGGGGGACATGATCACCACATTCAAGATCCTCAAGGGAATTGACAGGGTTGATAAAGACAGGCTGTTTAACACAAGGGGCACACGCACTAGGGGACACAGGTGGAAACTGAGTGCCCAAATGAGCCACAGAGATATTAGAAAGAACTTTTTTAGTGTCAGAGTGGTTGACAAATGGAATGCATTAGGAAGTGATGTAGTGGAGGCTGACTCCATACACAGTTTCAAGTGTAGATATGATAGAGCCCAATTGGCTCAGGAACCTGTACACCTGTTGATTGACAGTTGAGAGGCGGGACCAAAGAGCCAGAGCTCAACCCCCGCAAGCACAACTAGGTGAGTACAACTAGGTGAGTACACACAGTGAGTAGCCGTAAGCCGGTAGGGAACACACACGATTAGTGAGGTCCGCGGAAATTCGTCAATTTCTCGGGATATTGAAGGAGTATAGAGGCTAGATCGTAGTATTTGGCCTCTCGCAGTGTGTAGCTAGCAGGGTGCTACATAGCATAGTCATATCGCTAGCGATAGTGCGAAGAAACCAAAGTGGAGCTAGTGGATCACGGGTGCATATAAGTGTGGAGGACCACGTGGAGCGACCTGACCTTACGGCCTGGTGGGACGACCCGCCGTGGAACTGCCTGATTGTGTTGTTGGGTGGTGACTGTGATCAGTGGTACAGTAAATTCGTGAACTGACACACAACGATACAGTGACTAACACCAGAGCGAAGCGGCCCAACGGTTCTGTCTTCTGAACTCTTTGTTTTGTTCCGCCATTGAAGCAAGTGGGTGTTGTGGGAGGTGTTCTGGAGGGTGTTGTGGGAGGTGTTCTGGAGGGTGTTGGGAAGGTGTTCTGAAGGTTGTTGGGGGAGGTGTTCTGGAGGGTGTTGGGGAAGGTGTTCTGGAGGGTGTTGTGGGAGGTGTTCTGGAGGGTGTTGTGGGAGGTGTTCTGGAGGGTGTTGTGGGAGGTGTTCTGGAGGGTGTTGGGAAGGTGTTCTGAAGGTTGTTGGGGGAGGTGTTCTGGAGGGTGTTGTGGGAGGTGTTCTGGAGGGTGTTGTGGGAGGTGTTCTGAAGGTTGTTGGGGAAGGTGTTCTGGAGGGTGTTGGGGAAGGTGTTCTGGAGGGTGTTGTGGGAGGTGTTCTGGAGGCTGTTGGGGAAGGTGTTCTGGAGGGTGTTGGGGAAGGTGTTCTGGAGGGTGTTGGGGAAGGTGTTCTGGAGGGTGTTGTGGGAGGTGTTCTGGAGGGCGTTAGGGAGGGTGTTGGGGAAGGTGTTCTGGAGGGTGTTGGGGAAGGTGTTCTGGAGGGTGTTGGGGAAGGTGTTCTGGAGGGTGTTGTGGGAGGTGTTCTGGAGGGCGTTAGGGAGGGTGTTCTGGAGGGTGTTGGGGAAGGTGTTCTGAAGGGTGTTGTGGAAGGTATTCTGGAGGGTGTTGGGGAAGCTGTTCTGGAGGGTGTTGGGGAAGGTGTTCTGGAGGGTGTTGGGGAAGGTGTTCTGGAGGGTGTTGGGGAAGGTGTTCTGGAGGGTGTTGGGGAAGGTGTTCTGGAGGGTGTTGGGGAAGGTGTTCTGGAGGGTGTTGGGGAAGGTGTTCTGGAGGGTGTTGTGGGAGGTGTTCTGGAGGGTGTTGTGGGAGGTGTTCTGGAGGGTGTTGTGGGAGGTGTTCTGGAGGGTGTTGGGGGAGGTATTCTGGAGGGCGTTAGGGAGGGTGTTCTGGAGGGTGTTGGGGAAGGTGTTCTGGAGGGTGTTGTGGGAGGTGTTGGGGAAGGTGTTTGGGTAGGTGCTCTGGAGGGTGTTGGGGAAGGTGTTCTGGAGGGTGTTGTGGGAGGTGTTGGGGAAGGTGTTTGGGTACGTGTTCTGGAGGGTGTTGGGGAAGGTGTTCTGGTGAGTGTAGCAGAAGGTGTTCTGGGGGGTGTTAGGCAGTGTGAGAGGACTTTCGACTGTTAGCTCAGTCGAATAAGGCAGCGTCTGGAATGCTCTCGGACGTAGGTTCGAATCCTCGTCACGGCCCTCGTGGATTAATTCAGGGTGAGGGGCTTACGGTGAGGGCCTCTAACCGAGTAGGAGTAAAAGGAAACAGCATTTTAGTGTTGGTAGAGAATGGGGGGGAGAGGCTGGATATTGCACGAGGGGTAACTGCAATAGACTGTTGAAGGTGAAGCAACTAGCACACGAGGGGGTCCTAAAACAGCACAAAGCGGCAAGGCAACAATGTATCTCCCCAGGACACTATCTTGGTTCATCTCTCTGGGCCCTTATTCGAGTGGAAACCCTTTCTCTCTCCCTTGCTTTTTTTGCTGTGGCTGTTATTGGACCATAAGCTGGTAATGGCCGCGTCGCAGGCCGCCGCCCCCATCACCTGCGAATATTTGGCAACTATAAACACAAGGTGGGGAGTGTTTGGGTGCACTGTGTAGTGGCCTCAGTGGGAGCCAGGTGACAGTGTCAACCCAGCCAGGAGAAAATAACATGGAGTTGTTCCAGATATAAGAGGACAGGTGTACTGTCGTTACGTCCAGCAGGAAGCAGAGGTTGCAATGGCGGTGATGCAGAGGCGTGAAGCGAGCGGGTGAAATGCGGGAAGTAATGCAGGGTTGTAATGGTAGTGGGCGTCATGCAGGGTTGTAATGGTAGTGGACGTCATGCAGGGTTGTAATGGTAGTGGGCGTAATGCAGGGTTGTAATGGTAGTGGGCGTCATGCAGGGTTGTAATGGTAGTGGGCGTAATGCAGGGTTGTAATGGTAGTGGGCGTCATGCAGGGTTGTAATGGTAGTGGGCGTAATGCAGGGTTGTAATGGTAGTTGGCATAATGCAGGGTTGTAATGGTAGTGGGCGTAATGTATGGTTGTAATGGTAGTGGGCGTAATGCAGGGTTGTAATGGTAGTGGGCGTCATGCAGGGTTGTAATGGTAGTGGGCGTAATGCAGGGTTGTAATGGTAGTGGGCGTCATGCAGGGTTGTAATGGTAGTGGGCGTAATGCAGGGTTGTAATGGTAGTGGGCATAATGCAGGGTTGTAATGGTAGTGGGCGTAATGTATGGTTGTAATGGTAGTGGGCGTAATGCAGGGTTGTAATGGTAGTGGGCATAATGCAGGGTTGTAATGGTAGTGGGCGTAATGTATGGTAGTAGGCGTAATGCAGGGTTGTAATGATAGTGGGCGTAATGAAAGGTTGTAATGGTAGTGGGCGTAATGTATGGTTGTAATAGTAGTGGGCGTAATGTAGGGTTGTAATGGTAGTGGGCGTAATGCAGGGTTGTAATGGTAGTGCGTAATGCAGGGTTGTAATGGTAGTGGGCGTAATGAAGGGTTGTAATGGTAGTGGGCGTAATGCAGGGTTGTAATGGTAGTGGGCGTAATACAGTATTGTAATGGTGGGGATGGTGGTGGTGGTGGTAGTGGGGATGTTGGTAGTGGTGGGGATGGTTGTTGGATTTCTGGGGCTTGACTCAGATATTCAATTATTTGATTATTGTATTTAAATAAATCGAAGGACCAACCACTTTTGAGAAAAGAGGGAAAACGAATACTAGTGATCATTAGAATGACACTAGAGAACCAATGTCTATGGATAATAATTAAAAGAATAATCACTTGAAAATAATGAATAGACTGTATTAATAATTAATTAAAGTCAAAGCCTCAAATATCAACATTGGGGGGGGGGGTATTTCTAGAAGTTCATATATATCTAGGAACCAGTGTGGTTCGTCACTAGTTCATTGTAGAGTTAATAACATAGTAAATCTAAACTACAATAGATTCAGAGATATGATATCCCAAATTATGAATATTAAAGATTATGAATTACTGATAGAAATTTGCAACAGTCAGAGCAAAACACATTAATTACCAAATCATCATTTCTGGCAATAATTTATACAATGTAAAGATCCTATATGAATTATATAGAAATCAGTAATTATATTAGATAAATTTGTACGAAAAAATGTCTTAGCTGTAAGACGATTTCTGTAACGCCATTTTGTCATTCGTCCTCGTGGTCACAGGATCCCAATAAAGAAAGAACTCGAGGTGAATATCACAAATGATGAGAAACAACTTGTCGACTCCTCGTAAACACGCTGAAATCAGAGAAATTTATGTAGCATTTGATTAGGCTACAATTTATTTCAAATATTCATGAAAACGGAGAAATTGTTGAAATTCAACTAACGTTGTGTATTAGGTATCCTTGCTGTATAACGACAGACTACTCACAAATATACAATCTAGGATGATGCATCAAACGAGAATGGCATACTTAACATGAGCGTATACTGAGGTCTGCCGAAACCGAGTCAGCCAGTCCCAGGCATCCACTGCTGTGTACGTGTAATTACGGGACGTGGCTTCAATTGTTGACGCGTTATTAACTGGTCGGGCACTATAGAACACGTGAATGAGTAATTGTTAACTGTTAACCGGGTATCAACGTAATTCTATTCGATAAAAACTCCCCAGCTACTACCATGTGTCTCGCCACTCTTCACGCCAGGGATGCCTCGTGTCCAACAATGGCGTCTCCGCCTTCCCTCAACCCGTCTCTCGCATTCACCACAGAATTTATTAATCACGAATAATTCTTTTCCGCGCAATTATGGATGTAATACGTGAATGAGAACTGGGTTGCAATTATAGGGACTTAAATATTATCATATTCTCGTTTAATGGTGTTGAATGAGAAATGGAGAAGATTTTATTCTCTCCATGGCATTCGCACGTAACAGATAAAACTGCTACTTGATAACAATTTCAGTTAATAACTCTCTAGATTATTGGGAGTTATATTATCCGTAGGTAATTATTACACGGAATACTGATAATTTTAGAGAACCACATTCAATTCTCTAACACATTGGTAATAAACGTGTCTAACTAGACATTATCTGACGCAATGTTGCTACTCGATTTCATGAGAATTCTAGCACTAATACGCAGATGAAATGGTTTAATTTATGTTGACACTACCGTTAGTGAGATTAATAACTACTGTAGTTAGTATATAATGATGATGATTTATTATAATACAATAGTAGTTTATTAGTGTTGGAAATTTCCAACATAACTCCTGGGGGAGAAAACTCAGGTCGCAGTTCTGAGTACTGACGTACCCATTCCGAAGTTATATTATGGATTAGTAAATTAGTACGTTAGTACGATAGCAACGAATGTCCCGAATCTGTCAGAGACAGATAATACTCTAAGTCATTATGGGAACATGAATTATACATTGAAATATTAAATGATTAAGTTATCTGAAATCAAGAACTCTCTAAAGCTTACAATAAACTCAACAACTAGGGTCGCAATGACATGTAATGGTTGTATTATGTAGTTACTGAATTGTAGGCAAACCCAGAAAAGTTCCTAAGAACTGATATCATTATTGTATAAGTTGTATTCTACATTATTATTCAGTAAAGTATTATTGGGTCATTCAAGATCAAGGAGACTCTGACACTACAGTAAGGTCACTGTCATGGGTCGCTGTGACTTGTAACTATTGTGTTACTAGACAATAACATCACGCAGCATCATGATCACCCCAAAATCAAATGAGGAAATTTGATTTAATTTGCACTGCCGTGCAGTAGTCATTCTGACTGATGGTATAACTAAGTTGCTAACTAGCTAAAATAGTGTAGTATTAGAGAACTGAAAAGGTTTATTCATTAAAATCTAACAAGATTCTGAGTTGACAGCGAGATTAGTAGCCTAGTCATTCGGACTCATGAGCTAATTGAAATGCAGCTCATAGGCTTGACACTGAAAACTCATTAATACATCCTCAACCTTTAAATGAAAATTGAGTTTATTAAATCAGTATCTTTAAGTATAGTCAACTGTAATTAATTGTGAGTACAGACAAGGCTAGTACTCAGTTGACACTAACTAAAGTCTCTAAACCTACCTAAATAAATGGTTTAAATTTCTAACCTAACTAAGTAGAGGACTAAGCTAACTGTGATAACTAACTAATTCTTAGTGTAGTTACTCTACCTAAATTGTGAGCAGTAATGTACTCAAATTAACATGGGAGCTGTATTGAGCTCATTAACAGGTTGAGCTATATTGAGCTCGTTAACATTGTGAGCTATATTGAGCTCGTTAACATGTTGAACTATATTGAGCTCGTTAACAGTTAACAGGGTGAGCTATATTGAGCTCGTTAACAGTTAACAGGGTGAGCTATATTGAGCTCGAACTAACGAGGTGGAGTATTGTAGCGTTCAATTATCATGGCGAGCAATATTGAGCTCGAATTCGCATGGGGAACAATAAAGCACTCAGTTATTACGTTAATTCACAGGTGAGCTGTAAGATCAGCTTGGATTATTAGTGCAAGATCCTTGTTGAAGAATAGCTAAGCACGGAATCTAGGCAGATTCTCTGGTGAGCAGTGCTCGAATTAGCGTGAGGAGTATTGTAGCGTTCAATTATCATTACGAGCAATGCTCGTATTAGCATGGAGGAACATTAAAGGGCTCATTTGTTACGCTAACCCAGGGTGAGTCATACTGAACTCGAATTAATAAGGTGGAGCATTGTAGCGTTCAATTGTCATTGCGAGCAGTGATCGTATTAGCATGGAGGAACATTAAAGGGCTCAATTGTTACGTTAACTCAAAGGTGAGCTATATTGAGCTCATTAAGCATGTTAAGTAACAATGCTGATGTTTTAATGATAATGCATTAAGCTAAAGGGAAACCTAAGGTTGCTGGAAATTTAATTACTGTCACGATTAATCCTATTCAAAGATAATTTGTAACATTTTCCCAACCTAAACGTTTCACGGGTTATTAGTTCTCTGTAGATTCACTTACATATTGGTAAGTTTGCAAGTTTGTTCGTGCTGCGCTCCTACAATAATTAAGCAGAAACGAAAGAAAACAGCTCAAACAAAATTGATGCAAGTATTTTTCACTAACTCTTAGTGCAGAAAACATTGAATTGATAAGGTTTTTCTTGGCAAACCTTAAGCGCAGGTATTTTGGACCTTGGTCCCAGTGAATTTATAATTATAGAAGTTGCTTAATGACTTCATAATATTGCTAAATTCAGGAAATGCTAGATGTATTGAGTGTTAGATTCTCTAGCCTAATATTATTAATTACCTAGGGAGACTGAGTGTGTTCAATCATTACTTGTCGAGAATAATTCTAGGTCTGCAGTGGATTCAATGGCTTGGTCGCTGTGACTTGTACTTGTTTAGGTACGGACCATTGGTTTTCCACTGAGAGCTATGAAACATCTCGGCGAATACTAATTGTACTACGTTCAATCTGGGTTTATTACTCAGCTGTGTTTCTCCTTTTAGCTGGCTGCTGGAGAATTGATTTACTGCTGACTAATTTATTATTGTTGGCAGGCCAAGGCTTGTTCACATTCAGAACTTTACCGGTAAGTAAGTAGCCACCTGCAGATTGGAGCATATTCATGCCCAATCGTTTAACATATCCAGTTATGAATTGGCAATAATAGTCTGATCCTACTAGTAAATTTACATTGTTAAGGCGGTCAGACGTTAACTTGTTGTCAGCCAAATTAATTTCACGTTCCTGCAGGAAGTGGGCTGTGTACCCCAGACCCTTAATATTTATGTCAAAAGGTATTTGATCTACAACAATGGCTTGGACAGCCTTGACATGACTACCTAGTCATAGAAGCGGTTGAACTACTGAGTATTCATGGGTTCCTCGATTTATCATGAACACTGACAGGTTTAATTTTACCTGTCTGATTGGTTGTAAATTGAGTGTCTCTGCCGCTTTCTGAGTAATGAAAGTTCTCTGGGATCCTTGATCAAATAATCCACGAGTGGTGATCTTGGCTCCTCTGTTCTTTACTTGAAGTTGGGCAGTGGGCAAAGCAGCATCCACTTGAGATGCTGGTGAAATTACGCTGTACACATCTCGCACCTTGCAGCACTGTACTGGTGTAGATTCTCTATCTCCTATTCTAGGGTTGACATAATTTGTCCTGACTAATTTGCACAGTGCAGCTTGATGCTTGCCCCTTCTACACCTATTGCAGGTGTTCAGTGGGGTGTCACAGCTATTAACATTATGTGTTTTGAGACACCTAGTACATTTGTGTAACTGTTTGAGTCGTCTGACTCTTGTGTCTCTATTAGGGTAATTAGTACATTTGTACAGAGAATGTTTTTGATTGCAAAACAAGCACATTCCCCATCCTACAGCTCGTTTAGGGGTTACAAGTTTAGGTAAAACAGTACCTGCAGGTTGTGATGGCTGCGTAGGCCACTCCATGAGCGGTACTAGGGTTGCGAGCCCTAGGCAGGAGCCTCGTGGGATTCCACAGATCACTCTCCTCACCACAACACCCCAGTGGCTAGTCTTCTCCACCAGTCAGCCCCGGGTACGACAATTCCTCAACTGCCACGTCACAGGCAGGGTAACACAACAATGTTCATCCGGGGGGTGACTCACAGCTTCTGCAGTAAACTCGTGGAAATACTTCGGCTGCCTTGGGTAGACTGACTCAACGTCCAATAGAGCAGTCCCAGGTCGACTCTGTAATCAGACATGTCATCAGTACTAGTTACACTCTAGGGCACCTCACTTACAGGCTTAGACACAAACGCCCACCTATCCACTCCATAGATGGCGTTGCTGACTAAGCATCACCTCACCAGAGGTCAGCAGCGGCTGTGTTATGAGCTGATCAGGACGGGAAACCAGCGCCTGTGACCGGTATTTCCTGTCCTCACTAGATGGCGTCGTCCATTTGGAGGGAGGTTTCGGGAGCTGACCCACAGATGGCGCGGTCGTCACTGCTCCGTGCTCGGACGCTGGGCTCGGGTCCGTAACAGACTCATTAAAGATCATTGCCAGAGGCACGCTGAGGGCCTGCGCTGCTTCTTTTAGTATCCACGGTGATACTTTGTCTGGTCCAACTGCTTTGGTTGCATCTAGAGTTGTCAACTGTTTCATTACCTCCTCTGCTGTCATCTCTATATCTGATAGTCTTTCATCTAGGGTATCTCCTTCCAACAATGGGAGCTGCTCAGGCTCGGTAGTGAACACTCCATGGAAACTGGCATTCAGTGCCTCGCAGATTTCCTTGTCACTTTCAGTATATGCCCCCTTTGTCTTCCTTAGTCTTGTCACTTGGTCGTTCATCGACATTTTTCTTCTTATATGACTGTGTAGTAACTTAGGTTGTTTTTTCGTTTTGATTGCAATATCGTTCTCATAGTCCCTTTCTGATGTTCGTCTTATGTTAATGTAATCGTTCCTAGCTCTGTTGCATCTGATCCTGTTGTCCTCTGTCCTTTGTCTTCTGTACTTCCTCCACTCCAGCCTGCTGGCCATTTTTGCTTCCTGACACTGTCTATTAAACCATTGGGTATTATATTCCTTCTTATTTTTTCCCTTTACTGTTGGTATAAATCTCTCTTCGGCCTCCTGGCATTTCTGTATGACTAGGTCTATCATATCTTGGACTGTTTTTCCTCTAATTTCTTCCTCCCACTGCACTTCACCCAGATAGTCCCTTATCCTCTTATAGTTCCCTTTCCTGTAGTCAACTCTCCTTTCCCAGATCTCTTGTCCCATGGTCATAAGTTTGAATTCCATCATGTAGTCAAAGACTAGGACACAATGGTCACTGGCCCCTAGAGGTATTTCATGCTCTAAATTCTCGACATCTTCTACGTTCTGGGTGTGTGTGTGTGCATCATAGATCATCATCTATGACGATGATGACCAGAAAGAGAGGCGTCATAGGTAAAATTACTGGACGACAGAGCCAGAGTGCATGGTCGGGGTAAGGAAATTGTGTGAAACCTGACTCGGCTTCAGTGGAAGCGTCGGGAATCCCCGAGGGTGAAGTAGTACCCCAGGTTGCAATTCTTTTGACCGTATCGTGGAGTACTCGTCTAAACCGTGCATCTGGAAATTCCCAGTGCATAGGTTCGAATCTTTATCACGGCTACTGTAGATTTTCTGAGAGGAACAGGTGATGGAATAGTTGTATAGATGTAGAATATTGTGATAGCAGATGGACTTTCCAACTTGCTGACACGATGTGTACGTGTTTGGTAGCTAAGCTGAGCTTTGCTTTCTCTTGTAAGGTGGGTGACGAAGAAGGGAATTATCAGGGGACAGTGCTAAGCTATTACTACTGTATAGCAGTGTTTCTAAGGTTCAACAGCAAGGGCTCAAGACTGTTCAATACTCTCTAAACATAAGGATGCATAACTGGCCGACATCTCTTGCTGTTCAAGAGAGAGAGAGAACTTGATAAACACCTCCAAAAGGATACCTTATCAACGAGCAGCTGCGTCCAACAGCCTGGCCAGAGACCGGGCCGCGGGTGCGTTGATCACGGAACCACCACTACCACACGGTGACCACAGAATGTGCCAGTGCTAAGCTAAATACCTCATAGCATGTATGTATACACGTTCAGATACTTGCATGAGGGGTTTTCTGGTCAGCATTTTATCTTAGAACTCCCCCTTCTCTTGCCACCCCTCCCCCACCATCCCCTCCCTCCAGCCCATCTTGTCCACCTTCCCCCCTCCCCCCCAACCGCCTCCTCTCCCCAGACACCGGTCAGCGACCTACCAACGCTTTACTGCATTTTACAGTTCAGCCAAGGCAAAAATATTTGTCTGGAGGCGAGATTCCTTTTATACCTACTCCTGGCGGGGAATATGATGGTTGTGGGTGTGAGGAAGGAGGTCGGGTGAGGGGTAGTCGAGGCAAGAGATCGGAGAGGCGTCGGGTCAGGGAGGCGTCGGGTCGAGAAGGCGTCGGGTCAGGGAGGCGTCGGGTCGAGGAGGCGTCGGGTCAGGGAGGCGTCGGATGAGGATGGAGTCGGATCGGGGAAGCGTCGGGTCGGGGAGGTGTCGGGTCAGGGAGGCGTCGGGTCAGGATAGCGTCAGGTCGGGGAGACATCGGGTCAGGGAGGCGTCGGATCAGGATGGAGTCGGATCAAGGAAGCGTCGGGTCGGGGAGGTGTCGGGTCAGGGAGGCGTCGGGTCAGGATAGCGTCGGGTTAGGGAGGCGTCGGGTCTGGGAGGCGTCGGGTCAGGGTGGCGTCGGGTCTGGGAGGCGTCGGGTCAGGATGGCGTCAGGTCGGGTCGGCGTCGAGTCGGGTCGAGGAAGCGAGAGAGGGTAATTCCCACGCCAGGAACAGACCTTAGCATCATTCGCAATGAGCGCCATTTTATGAACCACAGAACCATCGAAGAGGTTATCTTGAGGTTATCTTGAGATGATTTCGGGGCTTTAGTGTCCCCGCGGCCCGGTCCTCGACCAGGCATCCACCCCCAGGAAGCAGCCCGTGACAGCTGACTAACTCCCAGGTACCTATTTACTGGTAGGTAACAGGGGCATTCAGGGTGAAAGAAACTTTGCCCATTTGTTTCTGCCTCGTGCGGGAATCGAACCCGCGCCACAGAATTACGAGTCCTGCGCGCTATCCACCAGGCTACGAGGCCCCTATATCGGTGCCAAAGGTGCCAAAGGTGCCAAAGGTATTAAGAACAAGGCAGCAGACATCAGTAAAATATACAAATTAGTATTAACTAAAAATCCCCAACATGGAGAATACATCACCTACGCTGATGATGTTGCTCAAATAATATCCCAACCAGGACCATTAAAGTCTATACTGGCCAACAAAACTAAGGCACAATTTTTGGACGGTATTGCAAATACCGTTTGAAAGGGGGATTTTACCAGCTGAGCTCAACCAGATGATTTATTAACGAAAACACAGATTTAAACCCATTTAAGCATTCCAGCCAATCTCTCTGTAGGAATATAAGTCCAGACAATACATTCTAGAGATAGCCAGTCAAAAAGAAAGAAAACTTCCCCTATGAAGAAATAAAAATTTGAACATAACAAGTTTGAGCATAATCCGACATAAGAATTCTAAGGGGTAAAACATGGGTACACGGGCTGTTACAGTGAAGTCAGAAATGACAATTACAGTGTGAGAGTAGCGACCACTGTAATGTACCAGAGGGAGAGAGAGAGAAGCAATTATTATAACAAATAGATTCAGAAATTGATGCAACTAGAAGCAGGAAGGTCGTGGACCACCGCAACACATTACTGAAGGTCTGCAACACACTACTGAAGGTAGGCAACAACTGAAGGCAAACACGGTATATACGTGTTTACTCCTGCTCGGGAAGGTACAGAAATAATATTACGAAACATCACTGTTCCTACGAATATCAGTTGACTCTTAATTAATTCACTTAAGAAAACTTACTGGGATCCACAACTCCATCAGGAAGATGGCGTGGCTTCTTATTGGCTTGGTCCACCTCCCTATTTCACTCTTACCTCCATCCATCACCCTCCCTCCTTACCACACATTCCCTCCCCCCTACCAGTTTAATAAACCCCGACCTTCATTACTCTTTCCTCGTTGCCTTCCATTATTGAATTTTAGTTCCCTACTAGTCTTTCCCTTTTTCTTCCTACCCAGGTGCCTGCATTCCTTTCTTCCTCCCTTCCTCTTACCATCCCTCTCCTTCCCTCCCAGCCCTAGCGACTCTCTCTCTCTCTCTCTCTCTCTGTCTCCCCAACTGCACTTTGAGCTAAGTTAGACAAGTTGCCCCAAGTAAGGGACCCTAAACTTGCCATTCAAAGCTCCTCTGAGCAAAGATCTCACGAGTCCTGGAGATTTTTGTTTACTAATATGAAGACGAATGTGACTGTTGAAGGTTGAGAGGTAATGTTATATTTGTCTTTGATGTTATTGTTCCTTGTATTATCGTGGGACGTACTCTTGTTTCCTCCCTGGCTCTCTATGACCTATTTTACCACCCCTCATCCATGTGGAAACTAACAGCGTTCAACATAGTATGGCTTTGTCAAGTCTGACTGCTACCCAACGAGGCCCCAAGATCATAACACCACAGCATTGGAGAGCATTACATCGTATCTCTAACAATCATTTATCGAGCTCTGTCTAGGACGTCCTGACGCGATTTTTGTTAGTCTTTGACCACTAGATAAGGGCAAAATCACGGTGAGGAACAAGTCCCGTAACTCTTGTGTGGGATATACTTAGATAGAAGAGCTTGTAAAGCATCCAAGCTACATAGGGGGGAAGTGTGGACTTTATCAAAGATGCAAGGCTTCTTTTGCCTAGTAGAGGAGAGGACGGGGGGAAGCTGAGAAGGGAGTGAGACTGGGCGGGAGAGGCAGAGGGAACGGTGTGAGATTTTTTTTCTACGCCTACCTCCCTTAGGAGGTGGACTACAAGTTTAAAGGCTGCTCACGGCAGTTAAGCATGAGTCCAATAGAAAAAGGAAAAGCGGGAGCAAACCACCAGGCCTTCACCACCAGGGGTGAAAACCTGTCCACAATAGGCCGCTGGCTCCTCCTAGTTAAACAGGACGTTAAAACTAATAAAGGGTAACTGACGGGTTCTCACAATCAAATATTTATATTTGATGTGGCGCTATGAATTGGAATTCGAATTCCCAAGAACAGCCGTCAATCAAGATCACATCAACATTTAATCGTAATATGCAGAAATATGGTGGAATAATATGGTTGAAGGGTTGACATCAAAGACCGTTTTCTATAACATGACAATTTATTAATAACAAGAGACTAACTACTACATTACCGAGTTTACGTTACGTTACTGTCCATCCAGTGGCACGATAACAAACAGCTAAATAGCAACCCTTGCTGTGAGGCTGCATACTGAACTAACCTGAACACAGGTGTGCCCACTGATGACGCAATATTGCAAATCAAAGAAAAATATCACAGACTAAGTTACACTACAGCGAATGGTTAAATTATTGTCCATTAAGTGGCATTTGCAACACAGCTATTCAACAGCCCCTCGAGAAGTGACAGCAGGCTCCATCTTGCTAACACTTCGGGCTGACAACATGAACTAACTGAACAAATGAAGGATATCCACTGAAGTCACAAGCATGCAATCAATAGTGTCTCGGTTTCCCTGACAGCTACTATAATCACAAGCTTAGGGGTCCTCCCGCCCCCCAGGAGAGACCCACGTAACTAGGCGGGTAGTCCAACAGTGACCCTCCCTATCACAACCCAGTGTGAACACTCTGTGCAACTCCCTACAAGAAGTTGCCCAATAAATAATAACAAAGACAGGCAAGGCGGGATTCTGGGACACAGCTCCACAAATCCCTAGATTACTCTACTCTCGTCACCAGACGACAACCAAAATAAATTGCCTTAAGTGATTAATTACGTTAATTGACTGATCGCAGCAGTCAGCAACAAAGTACTACGGTAATCACAAACAATTGTCTCCCACTAGACAACAACATGATGATACTCTACGTTAATCATTAACACTTGTCTCTCTTGTTAACAATAACTCAAACTTATATTATATCACACTTGACTCCTAGCAAGTATTCAGTGAGTAATCCTCAATTAAGGTCAAACGGACCACTAATTACGTCCCAATTGAGTTACGTTAACTAAGCCTACCCTAACTTGGTAGCTTCTCAACAGTCTGTGTAAAAAAAATTACTAGTGAGTGTCAATTACCCTAATTAATGCTGAGCAATTAATTAACTGTGACCAGGACCGATAATTAATCATCCATAAATACGTCTCACTCCGCACTGCCTAAGCAGGTCTCATCAAACACTGTGAATTCACGGGAAAGGAGTTAATTACCCCTAATTAACAAGATATGCCACTAATCCACTGTCCTCAGACAGGATATGATTAATACAACGATTTATGCTAGCTCCATGACCTCACTTTACCGAGTCATTGGAGCTCTCCAATGTTAATTACTCCACTAATTAACATGAGCCACTAATTGCTATATCCCAGAAAGGTAATTGGTCTCGAGCAAATTACGTTAACACAAATACTGACAGCCTCTGACAGATCCTCTCCCACTACGTGAATTCATGATGAGAAAGCTAATTACGTAATTAGCTAGAGTGGTCAATTAGTTGTCACACAGACAATTAATTGCTCCCGAGACGTATCTCACTCAAGCTCAACGCTGTTCTCTCTCATAACAGCTCTCACTCACTCCACAATAAGTGTGCACCCCTAATCCAGTTAAATTCCCAATTATTAACTCACTGAATCCTTAAGTCCTCAACACAACTTAAAGAAACAAAGTAACCCCAGTGTTACATAGGTCACACTACAATGACATGCAACATCACAAATGCACTGCCCACATACGGTTGCGGCTAATGCAACTCGCTAATTACTGTGCCCACACAATAATGACACACGGTTGTGCCACACACAAGAGTATACCAATATTACTGCCCTCCTCTTTTTCTTGCAACCGTTGCAAAGGACTACTGTGAACACACTCTTACCTCAGCAAGGCAATTAACCCATCAATGGCCTGCTCTCATTAAGTACTGTGAATTTCCCTGAATACTCCTAGAGATCCCTTAAACCCTCAACACAGTTCCTAGGGCAATAATATCGTATAAACTTATAACAATACTGCACAAACCTGCAACATAATGATGCAGTCAGCATACCCCACATGCTAATGACATCATTAGGCAATCAGTCAGCAATCACATCTACTGACTCACCACACAACACAGTACATAAAACATGCAAATGAACACATAGAAATGGCATTCACATAATCAATGAAAATTATATCATCAGGTAAATGTATCTCTAACTACACAGACCTCAGGGGTACCCACTGACATCCCTGCAACCTGGCCTGCCTACCTCTAATGATTATAATTTTACATGCTGATACTCATAGCACTAATCCAGTCTGACCGATTATATAGAATCGACAACTGGATCATTTATATGGTAAATCACTACACTGACCGGTACATACTCGAGTCAGTCTACACACATATGTACATTATGATACTACAGTGTGGTCCCGTGTACAACATCTATCTCCAGGTACCGCCCTACCAGTCACCTGGACCTCAGCTGCTTCCCTAGCCTGGCGAGGCTCTGAGACAACTCTTACCGGGAATTTCCACCGGTACTCATCACACTGTACACAATGATAATAGTACTCACGTCTTTCTCTCCTTTCACTCATTTCCCAGGTCACTACCACTCTAGCTGTCAACACTTAGCTTGCTCCTCATGTGTCGACAAGATGTGGCCCTAGGCTGTCCGGGAAAGTGGCCAAGTAGCCCAAGGAGGTGGCCAAGGCATGGGGGTAGCATGGGGGGGGCATGGGGGTAGTGCGCCGGCTACCACCCCACCCCAGGGGGGTGGGGTGGTAGCCGGCGCGCGGGCTGGCGGGTGGGTAGCCGGTGCTCGGGCCGAGCGACTGGGTGGCCTGGGGGTGGCCACGGGTAGCGCATGACGTCATAGCACCCCACCCGGCTGAGCTGGTGTGCGGGGTGGGGTGGGGGTTTGGCCGCGCGGGTTGCCTGGGTGGGTGGCCCCCCCCCCCCCGGGCAGCTGGCCAAGGTGGGTGGCCGCGGGCTGCCGCGGGTTGCCTGGGGTGGCCGCGCACATGGGTGCCTCGGGCTGGCAGGCTGCCGCCCACAGGCGTACACACGCGGATGGGGAATCACTAACAACCCCATCAAACCAGAGCCTGCCTTGCTCTACACTGGGGTGACAATGGCCGGCAGCGTCCCCACACTGACGCAGCCTGGCGGAATACAAAAATCCAACAGGGGCCTGTAATATCACACTCACTTACACTGCCCAACACCAATTGTCCATTGCCACTAGACAGGATGCTCAGACCCGAGGGATGAGGGATCAATCTGATACACCATGAGGCTGTGCCATCTGCCTCATGGGTTAACACTGCAACTGTCTCTTAGTTTGTCACATAGGCCCCAATTTCAAGCAAATTTGGGCCTAGACACAACCCGGGATGGCAGGAGTGCCATCCACGCTGTGCAACAAGGGAATGACAGCGATTAACGGGGGTGGAGATGGCAGGCGGCCATCTCCACCCACCTGCGTCCTCTTCCACCTGCTACCCAGCTCAAACTGACTCTATGGCGGGCAGGGAAACTCAAATGCCCATATTTTCCCCCCCACCTTGTCTTGACCAATCAGCACAAAGCCGGCACTGTTCCCTCGTGCTGCTTCCAATCACAGCTGTTCGCGCCAAAACACAGCTCAGAGCAGAGGTCCTAACCCAATCACAGCCTCACTCACCCTCAAGCCTCCCTGTGACGTCACAAGGAGGGGGAGGCCTAAAAGACAGTGGCGTACTGTCTCACATGGTGGGGGGGGGGGGGGGAAGGCAACGTTCACCCCACTGTCCCCCCACCTCTAACGGTTTTAGTCAAGTATCCTCTCATACCACTTCACTCTCAACTCCCATCCTATTTCACTGCAACAGGAAAATTTATGTAATTCTCTCTACAGAGCAATCACAGTCCTCTAACCAGTCCCAACCGATAGTCCTTAACATAAGCTTTCATTCAACACCCCACAAGTATATGTTAGTTTGAAAGCTTCAGTTTCTAGAGTTTCCTAGAGCGACTAGCTTAATCTAGAAACTAGGAAAACTAGCTGAGGGAATCTAGATTCCCTCACAAACGGGAAGAAGGGAGGTAGAGAGGAGCACTAGGAACATGAGGAACGGAGAAATGCACAAGAAACATGAAGGAGGGAGAGAAGCACATGAAACATGAGGGAGAGAACCGGAGGGAACGAGAGGGAAGGTAGAGAGACCCGGGCGAACCATCTAGCATTAAATAAGTTTAAATAGACAAGGAGCTCGCACGAGTACACCTGTGTCACACGATGAAGGAGAAGACCACCTCTCCGTTTTCTTAAAAGTTCCTCAAATGGGACGGATAAGAAACAAGAGAGAAAAAGTACTTCAGTACTAAAACAGATACTACACAATAATACTGCAATGGAATTAAGTGGCTTTCAAAAAGAAATCTGAAAAGAAATTTAAAATTCCCAGTAATATGTGGAGTCATTCGGTGTTTGTCACACTATGTAATTAATACCAAGTTTGTGAAACGGACACATGTACAAGCGATAATAATGTAATATTGAGAAATGTATAAACTTTCAAATGGAAACCTCAGCGAAATTCCTACCCTTTAGAATATCAAAACTCTGGGCGGAGACTTTTAAAAGAAAACTCTCACGTCTTACAACCACGACCAGCGGATCTTAAAAACTTTCACAAACTCTAAGCTTACTCAAAAGTACTCAGAAGAATCCTTCATTCCAACATTCACCGAGAGATATATGAGCATTAGAATTCATACTTGTAATCAACATATACGTATATTTCACTAACATTTCAGTGATTTAGAGCCGAGTTTCGCTTATTGAAACCAGTCTGAGACGTGTGGATTCTGCCTGAACTACCAACACGGTGTTAACCAGCCACTCACGCAAACTATGCAAATTAAGACACTGATCACTTGGGCATCGATAAGCCCAGGAAGGCATCAGCCAACTCTGTAAAGACACTTATCAGGAGAGGTTATATATATATATATATATATATATATATATATATATATATATATATATATATATATATATATATATATATATATATATATATATATATATATATATATATATATATATAACTGAAAACTCACACCCCAGAAGTGACTCGAACCCATACTCCCACAACTGGTATGTACAGGGACGCCTTAATCCGCTTGACCATCACGACCGGACATAAGGAAGTGATAGCCGAGGCTATATGAACCACTTCCCCGCCGGCACTCGGATGGTAATCTTGGGCATAGCATTTTATCAAATCACCTCATTCTTGAATGAGGTGATTTGATAAAATGCTATGCCCAAGATTACCATCCGAGTGCCGGCGGGGAAGTGGTTCATATAGCCTCGGCTATCACTTCCTTATGTCCGGTCGTGATGGTCAAGCGGATTAAGGCGTCCCTGTACATACCAGTTGTGGGAGTATGGGTTCGAGTCACTTCTGGGGTGTGAGTTTTCAGTTGTATATAGTCCTGGGGACCATTCAGGCTTGTTTGCATATATATATATATATATATATATATATATATATATATATATATATATATATATATATATATATATATATATATATATATATGTCGTACCTAGTAGCCAGAACGCACTTCTCAGCCTACTATGCAAGGCCCGATTTGCCTAATAAGCCAAGTTTTCATGAATTAATTGTTTTTCGACTACCTAACCTAACCTAACCTAACTTTTTCGGCTAACTAACCTAACCTAACTTATAAAGATAGGATAGGTTAGGTTAGGTAGGGTTGGTTAGGTTCGGTCATATATCTACGTTAATTTTAACTCCAATAAAAAAAAATTGACCTCATACATAATGAAATGGGTAGCTTTATCATTTCATAAGAAAAAAATTAGAGAAAATATATTATTTAAGGAAAACTTGGCTTATTAGGCAAATCGGGCCTTGCATAGTAGGCTGAGAAGTGCGTTCTGGCTACTAGGTACGACATATATATATATATATATATATATATATATATATATATATATATATATATATATATATATATATATATATAAATATATATATATATATATAAATATATATATATATATATATATAAATATATATATATATATATATATATATATATATATATATATATATATATATATATATATATATGTCGTACCTAGTAGCCAGAACGCACTTCTCAGCCTACTATGCAAGGCCCGATTTGCCTAATAAGCCAAGTTTTCATGAATTATTTGTTTTTCGACTACCTAACCTACCTAACCTAACCTAACCTAACTTTTTCGGCTACCTAACCAAACCTAACCTATGAAGTTAGGTTAGGTTAGGTTAGGTAGGGTTGGTTAGGTTCGGTCATATATCTACGTTAATTTTAACTCCAATTAAAAAAAATTGACCTCATACATAATGAAATGGGTAGCTTTATCATTTCATAAGAAAAAAATTAGAAAAAATATATTAATTCAGGAAAACTTGGCTTATTAGGCAAATCGGGCCTTGAATAGTAGGCCAAAAAGTGAGTTCTGGCTAGTAGGTACGACATATATATATATATATATATATATATATATATATATATATATATATATATATATATATATATATATATATATGTCGTTCCTAGTAGCTAGAACGCACTTCTCAGCCTACTATGCAAGGCCCGATTTGCCTAATAACCCAAGTTTTCATGAATTAATGTGTTTTCGACTACATAACCTACCTAACCTAACCTAACCTAACTTTTTCGGCTACCTAACCTAACCTAACCTATAAAGATAGGTTAGGTTAGGTTAGGTAGGGTTGGTTAGGTTCGGTCATATATCGACGTTAATTTTAACTCCAATAAAAAAAAATTGACCTCATACATAATGAAATGAGTAGCTATATCATTTCATAAGAAAAAATTTAGAGAAAATATATTAATTCAGGAAAACTTGGCTTATTAGGCAAATCGAGCCATGCATAGTAGGCAGAGAAGTGCGTTCTGGCTACTAGGTACGACATATATATATATATATATATATATATATATATGTCGTACCTAGTAGCCAGAACTCACTTTTTGGCCTACTATTCAAGGCCCGATTTGCGTAATAAGCCAAGTTTTCCTGAATTAATATATTTTTTCTAATTTTTTTCTTATGAAATGATAAAGCTACCCATTTCATTATGTATGAGGCCATTTTTTTTTATTGGAGTTAAAATTAACGTAGATATATGACCGAACCTAACCAACCCTACCTAACCTAACCTAACCTATCTTTATAGGTTAGGTTTGGTTAGGTAGCCGAAAAAGTTAGGTTAGGTTAGGTTAGGTAGGTTAGGTAGTCGAAAAACAATTAATTCATGAAAACTTGGCTTATTAGGCAAATCGGGCCTTGCATAGTAGGCTGAGAAGTGCGTTCTGGCTATTAGGTACGACATATATATATATATATATATATATATATATATATATATATATATATATATATATATATATATATGCAAGTATTCTTGTTCAACATTTCTCTTGTTAGAGTAATGTCATTATGTCACATAATGTCATATATATATATATATATATATATATATATATATATATATATATATATATATATATATATATATATATATATATATATATATATATATATATGTATATATGTGTGTGTGTGTGTGTACTCACCTAATTGTGCTTGCAGGGGTTGAGCTTTGGCTCTTTGGTCCTGCCTCTCAACTGTCAAACAACTGGTGTACAGATTCCTCAGCCTTCTGGGCTCTATCATATCTACATTTGAAACTGTGTATGGAGTCAGCCTCCACCACATTACTTCCTAGTGCATTCCATTTATTAACTACTCTGACACTGAAAAAATTCTTTCTAACGTCTCTATGGCTCATCTGGGTACTAAGTTTCCACCTGTGTCCCCTTGTTCGTGTCCCACCCGTGCTGAAGAGTTTGTCTTTGTCCACCTTGTCAATTCACCTGAGAATTTTGTAGGTGGTTATCATGTCTCCCCTTACTCTTCAGTTTTCCAGGGATGTGAGGTTCAGCTCCTTTAGCCTTTCCTCGTAGCTCAATCCTCTCAGTTCCGGGACAAGCCTGGTGGCATACCGCTGAATCTTCTCTAACTTTGTCTTGTGTTTAACTAGGTATGGACTCCAGGCTGGAGCTTCCATACTCCAGGATAGGTCTAACATAAGTGGTATACAGGGTTCTGAAAGATTCCTTACACAAGTTTCTAAAGGCAGTTCTTATGTTGGCCAGTCTAGCATAGGCCGCTGATGATATTCTTTTGATGTGGGCCTCTGGGGACAGGTTCGGTGTGATATCAACCCCCCAGATCCTTCTCTCTATTTGACTCTTGCAGGATTTTCCCTCCCAGATGATACCTTGTGTTCAGCCTCCTGCTCCCTTCGCCAAATTTCACCACCTTACACTTTCCTGAGTTGAGTGAGTGTGTGTGTGTGTGTGTGTGTGTGTGTGTGTGTGTGTGTGTGTGTGTGTATGTGTGTGTGTGTGTGTATGTGTGTGTGTGTGTGTGTGTGTGTGTGTGTGTGTGTGTGTGTGTGTGTGTGTGTGTGTGTGTGTGTGTGTGTGTGTGTGTGTGTGTGTATGTGTGAGTGTGTTTGTATGTGTGTGTGTGTGTGTGTTTGTGTGTGTGTGTGTACTCACCTAGTTGTACTCACCTAGTTGTGTTTGCAGGGGTTGAGCTCTGGGTCTTTGCTCCCGCCTCTCAACCGTCAATCAACTGATGTACAGATTCCTGAGCCTACTGGGCTCTGTCATATCTACATTTGAAACTGTGTATGGAGTCAGCCTCCACCACATCCCTTCCTAGTGCATTCCATTTACTAACTACTCTGACACTGAAAAAGTTCTTTCTAATGTCTCTGTGGCTCATTTGGGTACTCAGCTTCCACCTGTGTCCCCTTGTTCGCTTCCCTCCAGTGTTGAATAGTTCATCCTTGTTTACCCGGTCGATTCCCCTGAGGATTTGTAGGTTGTGATCATGTCCCCCCCTTACCCTTCTGTCTTTCAGTGTCGTAAGGTGCATTTCTCGCAGCCTTTCCTCGTAACTCATGCCTCTAAGTTCTGGGACTAGTATAGTAGCATACCTTTGGACGTTTTCCAGCTTCGTCTTGTGCTTGACAAGGTACGGGCTCCATACTGGGGCCGCATACTCCAGGATTGGTCTTACATATGTGGTGTACATGATTCTGAATGATTCTTTACACTGGTTCCTGAACGCCGTTCTGATGTTAGCCAGCCTCGCATATGCCGCCGACGTTATTCCTTTTATGTGGGCTTCAGGAGACAGGTTTGGTGTGATATCAACTCCTAGATCTTTCTCTGTCTATTTCATTAAGTACTTCATCTCCTATTCTGTATCCTTTGTCTGGCCTCCTGTTTCCACTGCCTAGTTTCATTACTTTGCAATTACTCGGGTTGAACTTCAACAGCCATTTGTTGGACCATTCACTTAGTCGATCTAGGTCATCTTGTAGCCTCCTAATATCATCCTCTGTTTCAATCCTCCTCAAAATTTTTGCATCGTCGGCAAACATTGAGAGGAACGAATCTATACCCTCTGGGAGATCATTTACATATACCAGAAACAGTAAAGGTCCATGGACTGACCCCTGCGGGACTCCACTTGTAACGTCTCGCCAATCTGAGACCTCACCCCTCACACAGACTCGTTGTCTCCTGTTGCTTAGGTACTCCTCTATCCAACGGAGTACCTTCCCTTTCCCTCCAGCCTGCATCTCCAAGTTTCGCACTCACCTCTTGTGTGGCACTGTATCAAAGGCTCTCTGACAATCCAAAAATATGCAGTCTGCCCACCCTTCTCTTTCTTGCCTTATTTTTGTTGCCTGGTCGTAGAATTCAAGTAACCCTGTGAGGTAGGACCTGCCATCCCTGAACCCATGTTGATGCTGTGTTACAAAGTTCCTTCGCTCCAGATGCTCCACTAGTTTTTTTCGCACAATCTTCTCCATCAACTTGCATGGTATGCAGGTTAGGGACACTGGCCTGCAGTTCAGTGCCTCCTGTCTATCCTCTTTCTTGTATATCGGGACTACGTTAGCTGCTTTCCAAATATCTGGCAGTTCCCCTGTTGTCAGTGATTTGTTATACACTATGGAGAGTGGTAGGCACAGTTCTTTTGCTTCTTCCTTTAGTATCCAAGGGGAGATTCCATCTGGGCCAATAACCTTTGTCACATCCAACTCTAGTAAACACTTTCTTACTTCCCCGCTGGTAATCTCAAACTCTTCCGCTGGTTCCTGGTTAGCTATTCCCTCACTTATCTCTGGAATTTCTCCTTGCTCTAAGGTGACGACCTCCTGGAATTTCTTATTCAGTTCCTCACACACTTCCTTGTCATTTGTAGTGAATCCTTCCGCCCCTATCCTTAATTTCATAACCTGTTCCTTTACTGTTGTTTTTCTCCTGATGTGGCTATGCAACAATTTAGGCTGAGTCTTTGCCTTGCTTGCGATGTCATTTTCGTATTGTCTTTCTGCTTCTCTTCTCATTCTGACATATTCATTCCTGGCATTCTGGTATCTTTCTCTGCTCTCCAGTGTCCTGTTATTCCTATAGTTTCTCCATGCCCATTTACTTTACTGCTTAGCTAGCCTACATCTCTGATTAAACCATGGGTTTCTCTTCTTCATTTCTCTGTTTTCCTTTTGGACTGGGACAAACTTGTTTGCTGCGTCCTTGCACTTCTGCGTGATGTAATCCATCATATCTTGGGCCGTCTTTCCCCTGAGCTCTGTTTCCCATGCTATATCTGTTTGTGTGTGTGTGTGTGTGTGAGTGTGTGTGTGTGTTGTTGAATATGACCGAAAAGGTAAGATTAATAATTCTAACACGAATCTTCTCAATATTTCTTACGTTCTTCTTTACTGTCGAGGGTAATTGATAAATGAACTCTCCAAAATTCATTCTTTTATTTCTGGTCTGACGCTTGAATGCATTTCGTAATGCTTATTACATTTTCTTAAGGGGCCCTTAGATTCCAATTTGCCCTAAAAATGCAACAAATGAAAACTCGTTCGATTTCAATCAAACTCTTTTGACAAGTTCTATATGAAAAATGTTTCATCTGGTCCAAGTTTCAGCATTGTAGCATAAATAGGAAGGGAGAAAAAAAATATTGAAGTAGTTGTGAAAATTATGCCAAAATGGTCAAAATCGATTATCAATCAAAAGTGTCAACTGAAATCATAGCTATGACTCTTTGCTCTCACAATATTATATAATAAACAAATAGTATAATTAGTGTAATTGAAAAAAAAAAATAAGAAAAAAAAAAAGCATTTTTCTTTTTTCGGGCGATTTGCATCAAACTTACACACCTGACTATACGTAAGCCTATCTGTAAGGACGCCAATTTTGGAGAAAATTGGTTGATGTTAACCTCAGCCACAGATTTTAGAACCTTAGACATCATTCATTTCTGTTTTTTTTTTCAATTGACACAAACGTTTACAAAACTGATTCATTTTTTATTCAAATTACATGAAACTTACACAGTATATGTGGAAGGCTTGTCTCTACATTGGAGAGTTTTCATATTTCTCTAAGTTCATTTATTGATGTTATAATAGCAATAAACATGCCATATTTGCAAAAAAAAATTTGGGAACTTTGAACATTTGTATTAGGAAAACTAAAGATGTTTTGTAAATTCTATATCTCAAGGTCCTTTATTATATGCTAATGTGTCAGAAAAGTGTCACAGAATAATTATATCTGAAACGTGTGTTCTGAAGTGTGGACTTGAAAATGTGTAAAAAACGTTGAAAAAAACAAAAACAAAAAAATCTCCCTTTCTATTTATGCTGTAGTAATGAAACTTGGGACAATTAAAGCACTTTTCATATACAACTAGTCAAATAATATTGGTTGATATTGAACAACTTTGATTCTGACAACCAGACGCCCCCTAATGCTTATTACATTTTCAAAAGATTAGGTTTACACACAAAATACATCATACTTATACTCGCTTTGGGTGAGGTGACAGAGATAAGACAGAATATGAATCAATGGGTATAAATTAGATAAGAAAACATAAGAATGGAAGTAACTATTATATCTGAATCAATAATTGCAAATACAATTCGTCTCCATCTTGAAAATCATAAATTAATAAATGAGTCGCAACATGGTTTTACAAATGGCCTTTCATGTTTAACAAATTTGCTAACTTTTTATTCCAGCATAGTTGAGGCAGTTGATAGTGGTAAGGATTGTGATGTTGTGTACCTTGACTTTAGCAAAGCTTTTGATACAGTGCCACATGAAAGACTAATTAAAAAAATAGAAGCTCATGGTATTGGGGGTGCTATATTAACTTGGATTAGGGCATGGCTATCCCAAAGGAAACAGAGAGTTAGTATAAATGGGGTTAAGTCAGAGTGGGATAATGTTGTTAGTGGAGTACCTCAGGGCTGTGTCCTGGGACCTCTGTTGTTTATAATATATATAAATGATTTAGATTCTGGTTTGAGTAGCAACATTTGCAAATTTGCCGATGATACGAAAATCGGTAGGGAAATTAATTCGGAGGAGGACTCACTATCACTTCAAGTTGATCTAGATAGGGTTTTGAAATGGTCAAAGGATTGGCAAATGCAGTTTAATACTGATAATTGTAAAGTTCTGAGGCTAGGTAATGATGATAGAGTTACAAGATACGAGCTAGATGGTGTTGAGATTGCGAAAGGGATCTGGGAGTTATGATTAGTAAGAATTTAAAACAAAAGGATCAATGCATAAATGTTCGTAATAAGGCGAATAGGACACTGGGATTTATTAATCGAAGCGTTAGTAACAAGACTCCTGGTGTGGTTCTTAAACTATATCTTGCTCTGGTTAGGCCCCATTTAGATTATGCAGTTCAGTTTTGGTCGCCGTATTATAGAATGGATATAAATTCACTTGAACGTGTCCAACGTAGGATGACTAAGTTAATCCCCAAATTAGAAATCTTTCATATGAAGAAAGATTAACAAAGCTTAAGTTGCATTCACTGGAAAGGCGACGAGTTAGGGGTGACATGATAGAGGTTTACAAGTGGATGAATGGACATAACAGGGGGGATATTAATAGGGTATTAAAAATATCAACACAAGACAGAACACGAAACAATGGATATAAATTGGATAAGTTTAGATTTAGGAAAGACTTGGGTAAATACTGGTTCAGTAACAGGGTTGTTGATTTGTGGAACCAATTGACGCATAACGTGGTGGAGGTGGGGTCCCTCGATTGTTTCAAGTGCGGGTTGGACAAGTATATGAGAAGGATTGGGTGGTTATAGATAGGAGCTGCCTCGTATGGGCCAATAGGCCTTCTGCAGTTACCTTTGTTCTTATGTTCTTATGTTCTTAACTGCAGAAGGCCTATTGGCCCATACATGCTCTTGTTGCTTCTATGTTGGTTCGGGATCTTGAAGTGGGTAGACTATAAGTAGTAGGGATGAAGCCATATGGGCCCTTTTTTTCTGGGGAAAAAGGCCGATGTGTCACACCGGATTCACCAAACTTTGGACAAAATGGGTCAATACGGCACACCGTATTCGCCGAACTTTGGAAAAAAGGGCCGATTCACCAAACTTTAAAAAAAAGGGACAATACGTCACACCAGATTCACCGAACTTTAGAAAAAAGGGACGATATGTCACACCGGTTTTACCGAACTTTTAAGAAGAGCATGCTACGGCGTCAGGGTTTCCAGGTGATTTTGGCCGGTCACTGATTTGGAATTAAGGAATTCTTATGAGCAAAATAGTTTCTGAGGTTTTAGAAGTTTGTTAAGAGTTCTTATGAGGAAAATATGTTCATAGAAGTTTGTTAAGAGATCTTATAGGAGAAATTCAAATTTTTTCAGAGTTCATACCGAGAATAAACAGATATTTGGACCGTATACGATTAAGTAGAAATTCTTACATACAAACGAGTATGTCTATATAACTAAAACTAAAGCATTACCCGGCCATCCCCCTCCCACACACCGCATCACCTTACCTCTCACCCCCTCCCCCTTCCCTCCCAACCCTGCATCGTCTGTTCCTACCTCACACCCCCCTCTCATCCAGGTCACCGCCGTAATGTTATCTTATCTTAGCGTCGCCGTAACGCCTGTTCCTACCTCGCACCTCTCATCACCTGCCCCCACCTCACACTCCCGCGTCACGTATTCCGACCCCACCAAACAGGTATCATATCCATAATCTTATCTTAGTGTCACCGTAATATCTTTCAGTCCCTCAGCCTCTTCATCTATTACCTTACTCCTCACTTTCTTCATTATCTTTATATTATTCGTTCATAAATCCGTACAACTATTTTAGACACCATAATGCTAATTCCTTTACATTAAACAAGTCAGTTTCACACAAATTAGCCGAGTCAGTAAGCAAGTTCTAGCTTAGTCCCCTGTTGTATATTGAATACTATCAGCCCAATCCCCCTGAAATTATAAACAGTCATTTTTCAGACATTGTAAATCAAATCAAATCAGTAAGCAAGTTCTAGCTCCTGTCCCCGCTGTAGTTTATCCCCGTAACTTCTTTACCAACAGTCCAATCACTCTAAAATTTTAATCAGTCATATTTCAAACTTAGTACAATACAGTAATTTAGTTACCAAGCTCTAGCTCTCGTCCTAAGCCTTAGTTCCCTTGCACATCTTTGTTAATAACCTATTAATTTTCATAAAATTTAAACCCGCCATACTTCTAACTGAGTAAGTAAAGATAGCATATTTACGCACTCTAGCTCTTGTCCTCTGTCTTAGTTCTCTCTTGCAAATTCACTATTATCAGTCCAAATCCCCAGAGATTTAAACCCACAACTACATTTTCAGACCCCCCCAACCCCCTGGAAAGTAAATCAAAGCAAATTACCGAGTTCAAACTCATGTTCACCACCTTAGTTGCCTTTAGTATCTAACGAAATCCTATAAAATCTAAAACGTAGCTATTTCAGATGTAGTAAATACGACCAGTTCAGTTACCGAGTTTCAACTCTCGTTCCCTGCTTAGCTCATTTGTACAAGTTCTTTATTATCAGACCAAATCCCCTGAGATTTAAGATCACCATATTTCTAATGTAGTAAAATAAATCAAGACATTAGCCTAGCTCCATTTCCTTTCCTCTGCCTTAGATCATCAAACATAAATATTTCCGATCAAGTCCCTCTCCAGCCTAACTCTTTATCAGAGTAAAACCACCTAACGGTACCTGTGTAATTATCTTTTCACCCCCTCCCGCCTTCCTCCTTATCTTCCCCTCTTCCCCATCTCATCCAAGTTTCATAAATTTTAAATGTAGCTAATAATTTGCATTCTTTCCCCGTTCATAGCATTATCTTTGTAAGTTCAGATCAGTACTTAGTCTTACATATTCTCTAGTTCTTTCAATAAGACTTAAACAACTATTACCGTGTATCCTATCATATTTTAGCATGACCCGTATGTAAATATACCCAACTCCTTCCTTCCATTACAAGTCCCTACATGTTCGCCTCGCATCTCACTACACTTTCTTACTTACATGTTCAAGCATGTGTTCCGCACATCTCAGTACCGATGCTTACAATCTCTCTCAATCCTTTACACGTT
>NC_091156.1:38610918-38698418 GCF_040958095.1 Procambarus clarkii | reverse complement strand
AGTAGAACACCTTCCTAGTAGAACATCTTACTAGTAGAACACCTTTCTAGTAGAACACCTTCCTAGCAGAACACCTTCATAGTAGAACACCTTCCTAGTATAACACCTTCCTAGTAAAACACCTACCAAGTAGAACACCTTCCTAGTATAACACCTTCCTAGTAGAACACCTTCCGAGTAGAACACCTTCTAAGTAGAACACCTTTCGAGTAGAACACCTACTAGGAAGGTGTTCTACTTGGGTTCTCTACTCGGAAGAACACCTTTCTAGTAGAACACCTTCCTTCAGGTCGTCGCCTTACCGAGCCAGACAGCGGGGCCTTTTACACCTCCTTCATGGAGCCGGACAGCATCTTGAGCAGCTCCCACCGGGAATGGCAACGAGCTACTGGGGTCGGCAAGGAATTTCAAGGGTTCGTTGTAACGACCGCTTACCCTGTCGTAATAACCGCGGCCTCTATTGTAATAACCCAATGTTCCCCAGTATTAATCCTGTTATCTTGTGATCTCTCATAATCGTACTATACGCTCTCTATTGTAATTCTCCGTCTTTCTTCACTCAATACCCCAGCTTAACACTGTTACAGTCCAGCATGACCCCTCACTGGACTGCCACGTATGTAAGAGGAATATTAAATGAGGAAGATACACCAAGGACAAGGGTTATTAGTAAAAAAAAACAATAACAAAACACATTTACACTGCCACCACCTTCCTGACCAACCATACCTGAATGTGTCAATCACCGATCCCCCAGGAAGGCAAGGAATCAGTAACCATGGGACTCCGGGTAATATGAATTTCCGTAGTAAATTCTGGAAAATTAGTTTGTGTAATTTACGTTACTAATTTAAATCCAAGGGCAACTTTAGTATCTAATTAATAGTAGGAGAACATGGGGGCTTCCAATACAACACCTAAAAATGACAAAGTAGCAAAATATATCAAAGGGGAGTTAAGTGAATACCACTGGACAAGCTATACCATTTATTTTATGAAACATGTAAATTAAGACAATTTGAACACATCACCTATTCTATTTCCCTAGAGGCACAATGGATATTTACCGAGGACACAAAACTCAAGTGCACTATACCTTAAATACCCGCACCACGGCCAAGATATTGATGGCTGCCCTCAGCCCCGAGGATACGGGCTTGCGGCCCTGTTCCTAATACACTCCCAAGACACACTGATGAAATTTAGTTTTTCCAGCTTATTGCTGGGAAGGATTACTCCTCCCACCATCTACTACAGCCCCAGGGCTCCACCCATTATTTTGGCCCTGGCCAACCATTTAACACGTAGGCCTGAGGTCTGGCTCTCTAGGGCCAATAAGGACTTGGCCCTTATCTCAGGCCAATCACCTTCACTGATCTGTCGTGGAAAGCTACATGAATTTCTGAAGATTGAGTCAGCTCTCCCCAGCTAGAGAAGGGGGACAAGGCGCGTCTATGGAGCCCAGACACCTGCGAGCAATGTTTACAAAACTGATAATTTATGTTCAAGCCTGTCTCCTCTAAGATAGGAGTAGGGACATTTGACTCTGCCTGGTATGGGGAAGGCCGCTGCTGAGAGGGACAGAGAGGGATGAGAGGGGGTGGAGAGGGAAATATCTGAGTGGGGAAGTTGAGTGGGAGAAGCCAAGGTATCCACGACCACCCTACCCTCAGGTCAACCTCTTGACCCTGACAAATGGGCGACAGGGGGGGGGGGGGGAAGAGGAGGAGACGAATGACGGCCAAGGGGAGGGGAGAAGGAAGGAGGGGAGAGGGAGAAGGAAAGGAGGGGAGAAGGGGAGGGAAAAGAGGGGAGAAGGGAGAACCAATGATCTGAGCCCCAGATCATTACAACTCCCCCTCCTCGGAAATTAAGAAATTTGTGTGTAAAGCAAGTTACACACACTTTTCTTATCCAGAAATCCTGCCCTACCCTAACCATTAACTCCAAAAACAACATTTTTAACCCAACATTATATTAAACCAATGCCTCAAAACAAAAGAAATTATCTAATCCTAACTAATTCCATACAATACTCCAACAACAATAACGGCACACCCAAAAGGTGCGCCCCAGCATGTATTTATACCTATCAACACAACAGTAATAATACATAAAACCTAAGGACAGAGACCGTCCCTATAATCCTGACTATCCAACTTGGATGCAGCCCCGTACCCTTCCAACTACCTGGAAGACAAAATATCCTATACCTGTCTTGATATAGTAACAAATAACTGGAGAAATCCAAACCTAACAATTACTAACTAGCTAAAATCAGCTGATAGCCTTCAGCTATCCCAGTATTCCACCCGGAATAAAGATCAAACACATCACACAAAACATTAAATAAAAAAAATCAATGTCATTAAAAAAATTAACAAAATTATAAAATTATATCAACATAGAAGAACACTACCTCTCAGGGACCTAGTGTTCCACTCCACACCTGTGGCAACTGTCCACCACAGCGCATCCCAATCTTAAAATATAAAGAAAAGACACAGAAATATTTTTATTATTAAAAAAAATCAATGTCCACAGACATGTCCCTTAACCAACAACAACACTCTGGATATAAGTTCCTCAACTCCTAATATCCCAGAGTTCATATTCAAGTCCACAACAACAGCGGGTGAACACATTTGTCAGACTGTGTACCACTCCCTTATCGTTCAGTAAACCACAAAAAAAAAATAAAAAAAATATATGTATAACCATCAGTATCTAGGATCTAGAAAAATCTAGATAAAGTTCCCCACTGATCAACGTTTCTAGAGACCCTACTAGATGGTTCTCAAACCAGTTCACTCATACAACTTATCTAGAGACAGGGTCATTTTCTAATGTTCACTTTCTAGATTTATTTCTCTATTTCACTAGTTCTAGTTTTCAACATTTAATACTGTTCCAGAGAACTTTCCGAAGGTGTATAGGTGCTTACTATCAGATGGAAAATTAAAAGTTGAACTGTTCCGAGTTACCACAGTTTACTATATTAATAGCGTTTATTTGTATATGAAACTTTTCTATAAATATTTTCTCTCGTTCGTTCCTGTTGACATTTCGTTGCTGTAGATTCCGGCGACTACCTCATGTTGCTTGAAGATCCTGGTCGTCTGGAAGTTCCATTTCCGGCCTCGGCCAACTACGGACAGCACAGGGGGTCTCGTACTACCCGCACCTGACTTGAGTGACAGCTGACAGCTGGCGGCTGTCAGCTCAGGTGGACCCCGCTAACAGGAACCCGGGTTCACCTCTTCTTCTCGCTCCCCAAACAGTCTTGATGGATTGTTGTTAACCATGGCTGCCACAGTAGAGCACAGCTTCGACGTATCACGATGTCTCGCGTTGGTAGTGAGGTTCGAGTGGCGTTGAAGAGGGTGGCATGGTGACAGGACAGGTGGGCCCTGCCTCAGCTCCTGGGCGACGTCATCTACCGGCGTTTACTTGTTATCCCGGTACTACTGGGCCGGTACACCTTCCGTGCAACCCCTCGTGTAGCTGAACTTGGGCCGAGGTACAGGATTGTACCTCATCTGGCGATTCCGCAAGCACTCTGTAGGGGTAGTGCTGTTCGTACCTGAGACCACCGCGTTGCATCTTGGTTTCCACAGACGACGCAACCACAGGTTTTGAGAGAGCTGACAAGTCCTTGCAATTAGCGTTCTTCTTCGTAGACCACTCGTCTTCCACTTCCGGTTTTCCCGCAGTCTTGACTACGCGGCTGGTGGGCGTGGTTGGTGACCTTGAGACAGCTAGCCCACGGTTGTGATGGTGACTGGACTCTGCTCCGTGATGACAGCATGGCTGGACTGGGACAACCTCGTTAGTGACGTGAGGTGTCGGCCGGGTGACTGTACACCAGTCACCCCTTCCGGATAACCAATTGACGAGTTACCGGGCACAAGGGGGAGGACTTTATGTAACGTGCCTCAGACCCCGATCTTATCAGCCAGGTGGGTCATCCCCAGACCTGCTGATCTCGATCGGGGTCTGAGGCACTCAATCAAATTCCGTTCCACCATTGCATGAGTCTGATTTGATTGAGTCTGCTCTAATCAGTCAGTGTCCAAATCTTCTTAATGTTAGTACTGGAATGTACAAACTTGATCCATTTTTAAGTTATAATATTGCACAACAGTTTAAGAAACAACTCTGATAGAGAGGCTTACAATGTCTCATTATATTTGTATATTCATATATTGTGTGTTCATGAGGCTTTTCTTTAATCTTTCATCCTTATTCTCTGACCGCTTAATCCTCTTTGACCATTCTAAGCTAAGCTATACCTGTTTTTGGTTAATTACACCTGACCAACCCTTGGGATGGGTTGGTCAGGTGTCGGCCTATATATCTTCCCCCCTTCTCCCTTCTCCTCAGTCAGTCTGGTGTTGACAAAGGCTTTAACAAAGCCGAAACGTTCACCTCATTTCATATTTCTCTGTGGATTTTCCGCATATATATACATATGTATATATATATATATATATATATATATATATATATATATATATATATATATATATATATATATATATATATATATATATATATATATATATATATATATATACATATATATATATATATATATATATATATATATATATATATATATATATATATATATATATATATATATATATATATATATATATATATATATATATATATATATATATATATATATATACATATATATATATATATATATATATAACAAAGTTCAAATAAAGTAAATATATATGTGTACATACAAAAGAATGGGGGTGGTAGGAGAGGATAATATTAGTGTTCAGTGAGAAACCACAAGGTCTCCTCTGAATACTTTTTATTTTCTTCTCCGAGGCTATGGGTCCCCACATTGGCACCAGAGGTGGTACCCATAAAAAAAAAAAATATATATATATATATATATATATATATATATATATATATATATATATATATATATATATATATATATATATATATATATTGTTGGGGTTTACCTTACTCGGTGAGCAACCGTAACTGTACTTATCCTGGCAAGGTCGCCAATGTCGGGGATTACACTTCTTCTCTTACTCTGGGTGAGCAGCAGTTACACTCAAAGTCACTCACCGTAGCCCTGCGGGTCTTCACTCTAAACCTCTCGGCGCCACTGCACGCCAGGAGAGTATCCCAGTCAATCCCAACCGGCCTCTGATTGAGAAGGAGTGGGAACACAACTCGTTCACTTTAACTGTTAACTCGCCCCAACAATTGGGCTTTACTAGTAACCACAAGGTCGCCAACTGGTGTTTTTGGTGTCCAGTAACACGTCAGTGGACTGGTTGAATTGTGGTATTCTTGGCAAGGTCACACTCAATAGATCAGGATATTAGGCAGGTACTTACTCTTATCACTCTTTGCTTTCCAGTATAATATAGCCACAAGATAAATGGAGGGGATGATATAAACACAAAAGTATTTTGTACTTTACTTAAAATTCATTCAAAGATGTCACAAGGTCATATCACTAAATAAATCAGCTGATCCAGGCGGGAGTCGGTCGTTCCCACGTATATTATGCACTCACTATGGTGGCAACACTCCCCCTCTCGTCAATGTCACAATCAGCTGAGCGCCCCCCTTCCGCGCAAAAGTTTATTGCTTGTTTCTCTAGCAGCACGCGCGCTGTTTCTTTACGTCCTCAAAGATCACTAGAAGTTCGCACACTCGATATTTGCAACGTATTACTTCGCTACACTGTACTTGGGCTCAAACAATCGTTTCTATAATAAATGTGACAATAATTCTCTATAATGGTTTTACACCCTGCCCTTCATTTCAATGGTAACTAAATAAGTATTTAACTTTGGAGTTTTCAGTACTTCCTTTCGTGAGCGATAACGCAATAAATCACTGCACTCACAAATGGTTATTCAATGCACGAACATAGATATATATATTATAGATAAATCAGACATCAATAAATGGTAAATAAATAGTTACTGGGCACATAGCCTAACTTCCAAATACTGGCATAATATTATATATAATTTCTCACTATATGTTCACATCAAAGTCTCATGAAAGCATTCTCAATACAGTAAATTCATCACTTAATCCGGGTGCCTGTACACACCAATAATAATATATATAAGTATCGTGAGTACTCTTGATAGTACTATTCTGCACACTGGTGCCTTACTGTGACATTGGTGAGACTTGCTCACGACATACAAAATCCTCAGGCTAGATGATATAGCCGAATAATATAGCTGACTAAAGGGGAATGGGGAGGGAAACTAGAAACACCTACTTCCACCTATCCTCTGATGAGAGTCGAGTTGTAGCTCCTGGTCCTCGTGTCGGGAACGCCCCCACACACACGTTGTCGTGTACTCCAGGAACCCAATCGCTGTCCCATCGTTTAGCGCGTCATCTCCGTGCCCTCTTCCCTGCAGGTCCGTGCTCCTCCTCGACTTCTTGTAGGGTTGGAGTCGGTCTCCTGGCCGTCGACTTCTCCCAGCTACGGCTGTCCGCCTACTTCTCGGCTGCAGTCGTCCGGATTCCCAACTAGTCCTCCTCTTCCTCTGCTACCCAGTGGCTCTGGTCAGCCACTACGCCGTCACGAATGGGTGAGCTGCCTCAGACGTCGCCTACGTCACTGCACAGACTTCACTTCTTCTTGCACAGTACCTGTCCTTGAGCACTTGTTGCTCAATAACCGTCGATTCCCTCTCTGGTTCAACACATGAACTAAGGAAGACCTCACAGAGTACTGGCAGACTTCAGGTGACGCGTAAATCCACGGGAGCGGGAAACAACTGTCAAACTGACAGGACCAATCGTCGCATGTCCAACCTCCTTGACGTGTCGTGTCTGACTGATGGCGCCAACGCGGCGCGCTGCCCGGACCCCCCTTCCTTCGTGACGTCACTTTTGCCACAGGAAGTTTTCATTGGCTCCCTGTGCCACATTGCTGTCGGTGACCAATCCGGTGTCACTGACGTCACACAGTTTTGGCGGGGAAACAGGAGAGCCAGCGCCATCTTGGCTTCCTAAAGGGCCTAAACCACAGGCCAAAATCTTATTGTTTCACAAATTTCTCGGCTCTCCGAGAACACTCCACTCTCCCACATATATCAAATTGATGCCTGCGACGTAGAGAACGCTTGGGTAAGGTGGACATGACTCTTACTGCAGGCGTGGGAGAAATATAAAGGGGGGAACACCATCACATACCCCTCCCCTTAAAATAAGAGTCATGTCTGGTTAGTGTATACGGGATAGGGCATCTGCTACTACGTTGTCCTTCCCCTTGATGTGCTTGATTTCCAACCGGTACCCTTGCAGTAACAACGCCCACTTCGTCAGACGTTGGTTGGAGTTCTTCATTTTATACAAAAAGGTGAGAGGGTTGTGATCTGTGAATACCAGAACAGGTCTCGCCCCTCCTCCCACGTACACATCAAAGTGCTTCAGGGCCATAACTAGCGCCAATGCCTCCTTCTCAACGGTGCTATAGGCCCGCTGGTATTTTACAAACTTCTTCAAGTAGAACGCTACTGGCCTATGTACTTCACTTCTTTCTTGAGCCAACATGGCCCCTATTCCAACGTCGCTGGCGTCTATGTACAGGATGAATCCGGCTGAAAAATCTGGAGATATTAATACCGGGGCCTCCGTCAACAATTTCTTGGTCTTCTCAAAAGACTCTTGACAGGCCTCTTCCCATCTCCATCGTACGTTCTTGGAGAGTAGCTCGGTTAGGGGATGCGCTACCGTGGAGAAATTCCTGCAGAACCCACGATAGTACCCTATCATCCCGAGGTACCTTAGCAACTCCTTACACGTTCTGGGCACGGGGTATTCCTTAATGGCTGTTACTTTGTGATCAACAGGAGTGACTTCACCTTGGCCAATGACAAAACCAAGGTATTCTAAGTGAGCTTTCCCAAACTCCCTCTTGGCCAAATTTACAGTCAAGTTGGCCTCCTCTAGCCTTCTGAACAATTCCCTGAGTCTCTCCAGATGCGTCTTCCAATCGTCGGCGTACACGACGATGTCATCGATGTAAACTGTGCAGCCTGCGGCACCCCTTAACAGCTCATTCATCATACGCTGGAAGCAGCTGCCGTTGTTTTTCATCCCAAAGGGCAACCCCTTATACTGGTACAGCCCGTCAGGAGTTGCGAAAGCTGATATCTTCCTGGCCTCAGGAGTTAAAGAGATCTGGTAGTACCCCTTGAGCAGATCGACCTTGGATACGTACCGTGCACTGCCCACCTGGTCAATGCAATCGCTCACTCTTGGCATGGGGTGAGAATCTGCCACTGTGATGAAGTTCACCCTCCTGTAATCTGTACAAAAGCGGTAGGTTCCGTCGCTTTTCCTCGCCAACAAGCATGGGGAACTCCACTCACTTTTACTGGGCTCTGCAAGGTCGTTCTCAAGGAGATACTCCACCTCCTTTCTCATCAGCTCTCGCTTCTCCGGGCTCACCCTATACGCGCTCTGTTTGATGGGCCTGGCGTCCCTCACCTCTACCTCGTGTGTTACACTCCTGTGTCGTCGGGGCACGTCGGTAAAGAGGGAGGCATACTCCCTCAGTAGATTCGTCAGGTCCGCGCTCTGTTGCCCTTCCAGATGTAGTAGCTTGTCCTCGATCTTCTCCAGACTCTCGGTGTTGGTGAGACGGGTGCCATCCGCCCTGCCCCACTTTCCTTCCTCCTCCGGGAGTTCTTGGTCCACCTGCACGCACAGAACTGTCTTCTGCTGGGGTTCTCGGGTCACCGTTCCGTCCTGCCTGGCGGCTCCTCCTTCCACAGTGAAGAAAGGTTTCAGGCGGTCCACGTGACACACCTGCTTCTTGCGGGGTCTATCCGGCTTCCCAATTTCATATGACACAGCACCCAACCGCCGCAGCACCTGGTATGGTCCCTCGAACCGCGACTCGGTCACCCTACCTTTACCTGGCAGCAAAACCATCACTTGGGACCCGACCTGGAAATCCCTCTGCGTAGCTCTCTTGTCGTACCACTCCAACATCTTACGCTGCGCCTTCTTCAGGTGTTTCCCAGCTAGTTCCTTCGCTCGAGTGAGACGCTCTTTGAACTTCTGGACATATTCATTCACCGTTCCCACGGTCGCTCCCGATGTCCATTGCTCCTTCAGCATGGATAGCATGGCATATATAATATAGATAAATGGAAAGTAAGCCTTCTCAGGACCAACACGTCCTCCTTTGGCCTCACGAATCAACTCGGGGAACTCCTCCTGCTGCAACTCTCCAAGACGAGTGCGGTCTACCCCTAGAGAACTGGTGAGGGTCACCTGCAACTCACCATTCGGGCTACCTTCGCCCTCCGCTCGTTCTCCGGGTCCTATGAAGAGGTGATCGATTCCCAGGCTGTCGGACGTCTCCTCAGCCCCATCAGATCCACAACCTCCTTGTTCTTCGCGCCGTCTCAGCATCACAGCACAAACTGGGAACGCCACCGGGGCGATTCCCTTCTCGTCCCCACAGGCGTCTAATTCTCCGCCCATCTCCTTGTATTGCTCTAGGCACTCCTCGCCTTTCACGAGATTCGAAAGGACACATCCTCCACATGCGTCGTTTCACAAAATGACCTGTGCCTCCATCTTGGGCATTGATGTACAGACTCCCACCACAAGGGTCTGGCAGCCATAATCGGAATTCAACGTTACCTGGTGTAGGGGCATCCTCACTGGGCCTCCAACAGTGGTCACACTTGCCACCCCCACACTGGTACTCTCGTAACCCTCGGGGAACAGGGTTTCACTCACCAGGGTAAAATCGGCCCCAGTGTCTCTTAATATTTTCACTGGGATGGGGTCTGCGTCCCCCATCCTTACAGTTCCCTGACACACGAATGGGTGAACTTTCTTCTCCCCACTCAGAACGGGTTCATCCCGCACCCTCTCGGCCCTCTGGTCCTCGAACCTCACTAAAGCAACGTGCCCCCGCTGCTTAGGGTGTCTGAATTCCCACGCGACGTGTCCGATTATTCCGCAGTTGTAGCAGCGGACCCTCGTCGGAGACCATCCGCTACCACTCGCCTTAGCGCTGCTCCAGAGGCCGTCGCTCCCTGTGTGTTTCTCGCACCATTTGTCGCCTCCTTTGTCGCAGCAACAGCTCCTGAGCTCTCCGCTTGGTTCTTCTTTATCGGCTCTGCAGCACCTTTTGATCCTCGGTTGTCCCAACTCGAGAGGTTGGACTTGGGGGAACTCGCTCCCGTCCTCCATCTATCCGTCCTCCTATAATTCCTACTGCTTCCGGAGTATACGGGTGGTCGGTGCTGTCCCTCTCGACATGGGCGTAATGCTTCTTCTAGCATGTCGGCTCTGTCGGCTGCGGCCCTCAGGTCTTTTATGTCCGCCTCCTTTACTCTCACCCTGATCTCAGGAGAGAGCACGGACATAAACTTTTCCATGACCATTAGCTCCTTGACCTCTTGAACTGACCTCGCTCCTTCAGAGTCCAGCCACTTAAGGAACTTTCTTTCCATGTCCCTCGCTGTCTCCGCATAAGACTTTCCTGGTGAACGGGTACATTCCCTGAACCTCTTCCTGTAACATTCCGGCATAAGCTTGAAGGAATGGAGCACAGCTCGTTTTACCGCATCGTAGTTGGTGCATTCTTGGAAGTCGAGCATAGTGTAGGCTTCACGAGCTTCACCTGTGAGCCTCCCTTGAACTAGCTCCGCCCACTCCGCCCTCGGCCACCTCTTCAAAGCTGCAACCCTTTCAAAGTGGTCGAAGAAACTTTCGGCTTCATTTGGCACAAAGACCGGCAGATCTCGTTCCCTCACTCGTCGGTCTTCCTGTTGCGGCGGAGCAGGTACACCTAGTCCTAGTTCAGCTCGCTTCAGCTCTACCTCCTTGTTGGCTTCTATTTCCTGTTGTCTCATCCTAGCTTCTCGCTCGTGTTCTTCCCTGCGTAGCTGTGCTTCTCGCTCTTGTTCTTCCCTGCGTAGCTGTGCTTCTCGCTCTTGTTCGCCAAGAGCGGGCCGTTCCTCCCCCACAGCTTCGTCTCGTGCTCTGAGCTGTGCCATTATTTCTAGTCTTCTTTCACCCACTCTGGCAGATCTCAGCTTTATTCCAAAATGGTCTGCTATTGCCTGTAACTGTGCCTTGGTGCACTCCTCCAGCACCTGTTCATCTCTAGTGTCAATAAACCTTGTTACTTTATCATCCTCCATCTTGTGCTACGAGTGATAACCTGCACCTGATATCCAATACCACTACCAAGTACCACCACTGCAACCTTTACTTCGATCGAGATCCTGGCGAGGTCGCCAATGTTGGGGTATTACGCTTCTACTCCCCGGTGAGCAACCGTAACTGTACTTTATCCTGGCAAGGTCGCCAATGTTGGGGTTTACCTTACTCGGTGAGCAACCGTAACTGTACTTATCCTGGCAAGGTCGCCAATGTCGGAAATTACACTTATTCTCCTACTCTGGGTGACCAGCAGTTACACTCAAAGTCACTCACCGTAGCCCTGCGGGTCTTCACTCTAATCCTCTCGGCGCCACTGCACGCCAGGAGAGTATCCCAGTCAATCCCAACCGGCCTCTGATTGAGAAGGAGTGGGAACACAACTCGTTCACTTTAACTGTTAACTCGCCCCAACAATTGGGCTTTACTATTAACCACAAGGTCGCCAACTGGTGTTTTCGGTGTCCAGTAACACGTCAGTGGACTGGTTGAATTGTGGTATCCTTGGCAAGGTCACACTCAATAGATCAGGATATTAGGCAGGTACTTACTCTTATCACTCTTTGCTTTCCAGTATAATATAGCCACAAGATAAATGGAGGGGATGATATAAACACAAAGGTATTTTGTACTTTACTTAAAATTCATTCAAAGATGTCACAAGGTCATATCACTAAATAAATCAGCTGATCCAGGCGGGAGTCGGTCGTTCCCACGTATATTATGCACTCACTATGGTGGCAACACTCCCCCTCTCGTCAATGTCACAATCAGCTGAGCGCCCCCCTTCCGCGCGAAAGTTTATTGCTTGTTTCTCTAGCGGCACGCGCGCTGTTTCTTTAAGTCCTCAAAGATCACTAGAAGTTCGCACACTCGATATTTGCAACGTATTACTTCGCTACACTGTACTTGGGCTCAAACAATCGTTTCTATAATAAATGCGACAATAATTCTCTATAATGGTTTTACACCCTGCCCTTCATTTCAATGGTAACTTAATAAGTATTTAACTTTGGAGTTTTCAGTACTTCCTTTCGTGGGCGATAACGCAATAAATCACTGCACTCACAAATGGTTATTCAATGCACGAACATAGACATATATAATATTGATAAATCAGACATCAATAAATGTTAAATAAATAGTTACTGGGCACATAGCCTAACTTCCAAATACTGGCATAATATTATATATAATTTCTCACTATATGTTCACATCAAAGTCTCATGAAAGCATTCTCAACACAGTAAATTCATCACTTAATCCAGGTGCCTGTACACACCAATAATAATATATATAAGTATCGTGAGTACTCTTGATAGTACTATTCTGCACACTGGTACCTTACTGTGACATTGGTGAGACTTGCTCACGACATACAAAATCCTCAGGCTAGATGATATAGCCGAATAATATAGCTGACTAAAGGGGAATGGGGAGGGAAACTAGAAACACCTACTTCCACCTATCCTCCGATGAGAGTCGAGTTGTAGCTCCTGGTCCTCGTGTCGGGAACACCCCCACACACACGTTGTCGTGTCCTCCAGGAACCCAATCGCTGTCCCACCGTTTAGCGCGTCGTCTCCGTGCCCTCTTCCCTGCAGGTCCGTGCTCCTCCTCGACTTCTTGTAGGGTTGGAGTCGGTCTCCTGGCCATCGACTTCTCCCAGCTATGGCTGTCCGCCTACTTCTCGGCTGCAGTCGTCCGGATTCCCAACTAGTCCTCCTCTTCCTCTGCTACCCAGTGGCTCTGGTCAGCCACTACACCGTCACGAATGGGTGAGCTGCCTCAGACGTCGCCTACGTCACTGCACAGACTTCACTTCTTCTTGCACAGTACCTGTCCTGGAGCACTTGTTGCTCAATAACCGTTGATTCCCTCTCTGGTTCAACACATGAACTAAGGAAGACCTCACAGAGTACTGGCAGACTTCAGGTGACGAGTAAATCCACGGGAGCGGGAAACAACTGTCAAACTGACAGGACCAATCGTCGCACGTACAACCTCCTTGACGTGTCGTGTCTGACTGATGGCGCCAACGCGGAGCGCTGCCCGGACCCCCTTCCTTCGTGACGTCACTTTCGCCACAGGAAGTTTTCATTGGCTCCCTGTGCCACATTGCTGTCGGTGACCAATCCGGTGTCACTGACGTCACACAGTTTTGGCGGGAAAACAGGAGAGCCAGCGCCATCTTGGCTTCCTAAAGGGCCTAAACCACAGGCCAAAATCTTATTGTTTCACAAATTTCTCGGCTCTCCGAGAACACTCCACTCTCCCACATATATCAAATTGATGCCTGCGACGTAGAGAACGCTTGGGTAAGGTGGACATGACTCTTACTGCAGGCGTGGGAGAAATATAAGGGGGGGGGGGAATATATATATATATATATATATATATATATCTATATATATATATATATATATATATATATATATATATATATATATATATATATATATATATATATATATATATATATATATACATATATATATTAGTATATTTTGGTAGCAGTCTTTCCTGTAGACATATATTATTAAATATGACCGAAAAAGTAAGATTAATAATTCTAACACGAATTTTCTCAATCTTTCGTACATTTCGTTTCACTGTTGGAGGTAAATCAAAAATCAATTCTCCAAAATGAGTGAGGTGGAAGGGGTGATGTGGCATTAACACAAGACAGAACAAGATGTGGTATTAATAGGGTATTAATTTCATCAACACAAGACAGAACAAGAGTATTAATAGGATATTAATTTTATCAACACAAGACAGAACACGAAACAATGGATATTGAATAGAAGTGTTTGTAGAAAGCCTATTGGTCCATATTTCTTGATGCTTCTATATTGGAGCGGAGTCTTGAGGTGGGTAGAATATAATTGTGCAATAATTGGCTGTTGATTGCTGGTGTTGACTTCTTGATGTGTAGTGCCTCGCAAACGTCAAGCCGCCTGCTATCGCTGTATCTATCGATGATTTCTGTGTTGTTTACTAGGATTTCTCTGGCGATGGTTTGGTTGTGGGAAGAGATTATATGTTCCTTAATGGAGCCCTGTTGCTTATGCATCGTTAAACGCCTAGAAAGAGATGTTGTTGTCTTGCCTATATACTGGGTTTTTTGGAGCTTACAGTCCCCAAGAGGGCATTTGAAGGCATAGACGACGTTAGTCTCTTTTAAAGAGTTCTGTTTTGTGTCTGGAGAGTTTCTCATGAGTAGGCTGGCCGTTTTTCTGGTTTTATAGTAAATCGTCAGTTGTATCCTCTGATTTTTGTCTGTAGGGATAACGTTTCTATTAACAATATCTTTCAGGACCCTTTCCTCCGTTTTATGAGCTGTGGAAAAGAAGTTCCTGTAAAATAGTCGAATAGGGGGTATAAGTGTTGTGTTAGTTGTCTCTTCAGAGGTTGCATGGCTTTTCACTTTCCTTCTTATGATGTCTTCGACGAAACCATTGGAGAAGCCGTTATTGACTAGGACCTGCCTTACCCTACAGAGTTCTTCACTCGAAGAACTCTGTAGGGTAAAATTGTTTTTCGACTACCTAACCTACCTAACCTAACCTAACCTAACTTTTTCGGCTACCTAATCTAACCTAACCTATGAAGATAGGTTAGGTTAGGTTAGGTAGGGTTGGTTAGGTTCGGTCATATATCTACATAAATTTTAACTCCAATACAAAAAAATTAACCTTATACATAATGAAATGGGTAGCTTTATCATTTCATAAGAAAAAATTTAGAGAAAATATATTAATTCAGGAAAACTTGGCTTATTAGGCAATTCGGGCCGTGCATAGTAGGCTGAGAAGTGCGTTCTGGCTGCTAGGTACGACATTATATATATATATATATATATATATATATATATATATATATATATATATATATATATATATATATATATATATATATATATATATATATATGTATATATATATATATATATATATATATATATATATATATATATATATATATATATATATATAATATATATATATATATATATATATATATATATATATATATATATATATATATATATATATATATATATATATATATATATATATATATATATATATATATATATATATACCTTTGATGAGTATGTATATTTGGTATTACTTCCTGCTATCAGAAATACTTCAGTAAGAGGATACTGTGTAACACTGCACCCCATTGTAGACATGTAGGTGAGGGGGCCGCAGGCTGAATGCACACTCCTCCGTCCAGATGCGGCCAGAACCAACGACCTTGACCTCTGGGTAACCTTTAGGTTACATGATTTCAGTGGTGGCCACGTCTAAATTACCTTCTTTCATTAGATGTCACGTCTAAGTAACATGATTTCAGTCGTTTCCACGTCGACGTAATGTAATTTCAGGGGTTATTACGTCCTCGTTCCATCCTTTTAGTGGATGTCTCGTGGACGATATGCCAATTTTAGCGACTGTTCTGTCATTAACAGCTTTGCTGGTAGTACAACTTTACATAATTTGATTCCTATTAATTAAAGTATTCTCAGGTGAAGAATGGAAGTTTGAGCAGGCCAGCAGCCTTGTGCCTCCCACCTGAGCCAGACTCTAATACGATGCTCTACAAGGACCCACGGAGACGTTACACGACCCCTCCACCACAGATAACACAAGATGTAGACGCACCCCTACTTCTTCTTGTGGTTATCTTGAGATGATTTCGTGGCTTAGCGTCCCCGCGGCCTGGCCCTCGACCAGGCCTCCTTTTTGTTACACACCCGGCCCCCAGGAAGCAGCCCGTAGCAGCTGTTTAACTTCCAGGTACCTATTTCTGCTAGATGAACAGGTGCATCAGGGTGAAAGAAATTCTGCCCCATTTGTTTCCACCTCCACCGGGGATCGAACCAGGACCCTCAGGACAACGAATCTCGAGCGCTGTCCACTCAGCTGTCAAGCCCCTTGGCACTACATACATTATTACCACACTATACACAGGTGAGCGGCTCCTGGCACTTTATTCCCATCCTAAATAATAATTCACCTGGCTGTGAATTTACCAAAATCCTTATGCTGATGTATACTGTTCTTTATCATACAGCACATCGTAGGTTTAGGGCGTGTTCCCAAAAGGAAGTTTCTCTCTGGCACCAGAGCCAACACCTGAATAAACACTGAAGGAACAGTTCTTCCAGACTCTGGAATAGATTCAGCTAACCTTTTCCGCAAGCCAATTTAGGAGTTAAATAATAGGTATATCCAGTTGGACAGCGGAGGTAACATTCTAGCGCATACCAACGGCATTATTAAGTATGTCGCTGGGAGGAGCTTTATGTTACGGCCCTCTCGGGTCGCAACTGGATTCGTACTCTGATGTCGTTAGAGGAAGTTGTATCCGGCCCCAAGCCAGTAGTGGCTTTCAAGGGATGAGATCCGTGACGCAAGTAAAATAAAAGGGGAAGGGAAATAAAGTTAAGAACTTAAGATTGTAATTGTTCCCATCACCAATAAATAATATAAGATTACACAGGGGGAGGGATATTAACACTGCACTAGGGAATTATTTACACAATTGTCTTCTCCTGAAGACTCTGGATCCAAACACTCGGTGCCAAGTCCTCGGTGCTTTCGTGGCCTCTTCGACGAATCCTCTCGACAAGCTGAGTCTACCCGGGCCACAGGCCAGCCAAAACACAGTTCCACTGGGGGCACCGCCGTGGAGGCCGTCAACCACAAGTCCAGCAGGTCTGCTGGCAGGTTCCGGATCAGTGACGCTGGTCAGGCCACTCCACGAGCGATACTAGGGTAGTGCCCTAGTCAGGAGCCTCGTGTGATACCACAAATCACTCTCCTGTCCTCAATACCCCAGTGGATAATCGTCTCCAGCAGTCGGTCCCGGGTAAGAGAATCCTTCTACTGCCACTCCACTGGCAGGGTAACACCACAGTGTTCTTCCGGGAGGCGACTCACAGCTGCTACAGCAAAGCACAAGGTATGGGGACGGCTGCCTTGGGTAGACTGACTCAACTTCCATCACAGCAGTCCCAGGTCGACTCTGTAAGCAGACACGTCATCAATAACTGGGACACACTGAAACACCTCACTTACGGGCTCAGGCACAAACGCCCGACATATCCACTCCATAGATGGCGTTGTAGTCTGAGCACCACCTCACCAGAGGTCAGCGGCGGCGGTGCTGTGAGCTGAACCGGACTGGAAACTGGCCCTTGTGGCCAGTACACCTTGTCCTCACCAGGTGTCGTCGTCCATTTGGTGGGGGTTTCGGGAGCTGACCCACAGATGGCGCGGTCGTCACTGCTCCGTGCTCGGACGCTGGATCCGGGTTCGTAACACTTTAGACAACCTTTTCTAGACATTGTAACTTCCTGAAATATTGCTTGACGTTTTACAAATTAAGTGATGAACTGTTGCTCTAACGTCGAGCAGCGAGCCTACCCCTCTCCCCCCTCTCTCTCTCTCTCTCTCTCTCTCTCTCTCTCTCTCTCTCTCTCTCTCTCTCTCTCTCTCTCCCTCTCTCCCTCTCTCCCTCTCTCTCTCTCTCTCTCTCTGTCTCTCTCTCTGAAAGGCACCTTCGTATAACCTTTCTTCAGCCGACAAATACAACCGATCTTACAAGTTGCAGAGTTTGTTGAGTGTGCGGGAAAAATGGACAAATTATTTCTATTCAACGCCAAATTATGTATACTTTGTTTTACTTACGTAGCTCTTGGTTCTACTATGTTTAATATTTTTATTATTATCCTTAATTAATATCATCATACAATATATATATATATATATATATATTTATATATATATATATATATATATATATATATATATATATATATATATATATATACATATACATATATATATATATATATATATATATATATATATATATATATATATATATATATATATATATATATATATATATATATATATATATATATATATATACATATATATATATATATATATATATATATATATATATATATATATATATACATATATATATATATATATATATATATATATATATATATATATATATATATATATATATATATATATATATATATTTATATTTATATATATATATGTTTCATTGAATATGACCGCATATTCTGTATTTATTATTTTCTGGTTTAGGGCTTCTATCCCTCTAACTATTTTCTTAGCATCAGGGCTTAATTGAAATAGGAGTTCTCCAAAACTCATTTTCGTACTTTTAAGGTGAAGAAAAGCTTCACCTTCTTTTCTTCACCTTAAAAGTGAAAGCTTCACCTTCTTTTCTTCACCTCCTTGTCTGTAGGACAAAAATCAGAGGATACAACTGACGATTTACTATAAAACCAGAAAAACGGCCAGCCTACTCATGAGAAACTCTCCAGACACAAAACAGAACGCTTTAAAAGAGACTAACGTCGTCTATGCCTTCAAATGCCCTCTTGGGGAATGTAAGCTCCAAAAAACCCAGTATATAGGCAAGACAACAACATCTCTTTCTAGGCGTTTAACGATGCATAAGCAACAGGGCTCCATTAAGGAACATATAATCTCTTCCCACAACCAAACCATCGCCAGAGAAATCCTAGTAAACAACACAGAAATCATCGACAGATACAGCGATAGCAGGCGGCTTGACGTTTGCGAGGCACTACACATCAAGAAGTCAACACCAGCAATCAACAGCCAATTAATGCACAACTATATTCTACCCACCTCAAGACTCCGCTCCAATATAGAAGCATCAAGAAATATGGACCAATAGGCTTTCTACAAACACTTCTATTCAATACCCATTGTTTCGTGTTCTGTCTTGTGTTGATGAAATTAATACCCTATTAATGCCACCTCTTGTTCTGTCTTGTGTTGATGAAATTAATACCCTATTAATGCCACCTCACCCCATCCACCTCACTCAAATGTAGATATAAAATCGGAGATGCGTAAGTTCTATTCAGTTGTGTATTTGTAAACTAAAAGTCTTTGAAAATGTAATAAGTTTTACGAAACGCGCTCGTGTCGCGTCAGACTAGAAATAAAAATGAATTTTGGAGAATTGATTTTTGATTTACCTCCAACAGTGAAAAGAAATGTACGAAAGATTGAGAAAATTCGTGTTAGAATTATTAATCTTACTTTTTCGGTCATATTTAAGAATATATATATATATATATATATATATATATATATATATATATATATATATATATATATATATATATATATATATTTATATATATGTGAGAAAGCTGCATGAACGCGCAAGCCATATATCACTAAGAACTCTTTGACCCGGCCAGGATTCGAGCCCATGCCGTCCAGGATCACCACTAAACGTACACAGTACCGTGACCACCGCACCAATGATCGTCTATAAGAATTGGTCAGTCTTGGCGCTTTTTAACTAAGCTCCCTGACTGACCAATCCCCGACGACATTCATGGATCCATTTGGGTACAGTTTTTCATCAAATTCTGGCGCATGCACGGGCTGCACTGAGTCTAACTTGTGTGAGAAAGCTGCATGAACGCGCAAGCCATATATCACTAAGAACTCTTTGACCTGGCCAGGAACTGTACCCAAATGGATCCATGAGTGTCGTCGGGGATTGGTCAGTCAGGAAGCTTAGTTAATAAGCGCCAAGACTGACCAATCCTTATAGACGATCATTGGTGCGGTGGTCACGGTACTGTGTACGTTTAGGGGTGATCCTGGACGGCATGGGTTCGAATCCTGTCTGGGTCAAAGAGTTCTTAGTGACATATATATATATATATATATATATATATATATATATATATATATATATATATATATATATATATATATATATTTCATTGAATATGACTGCATATTCTGTATTTATTATTTTCTGGTTTAGGGCTTCTATCCCTCTAACTATTTTCTTAGCATCAGGGCTTAATTGAAATAGGAGTTCTCCAAAACTCATTTTCGTACTTTTAAGGTGAAGAAAAGAAGTGATTTACTATAGAGTGTATTACACTTATTTGTATAATTTGCACGACGTTTCGAACCTCCATGGTTCATTCTCAAGTGAATAGATCTTACAATACTAGTTGATTTTATACCCGCATTAGGTCAGGTGATAATACAATTAAGGCGAAAACATGGGGGGATACATAAGGGATAAACATAGGGGCTGCAGAAGGCTTGATGGCCCATACGAGGCATCTCCTATCTAAACACAAAGATTAATCCAGTGTAATTGGCCTGTTATGTTGGACATTGTCTTCTGTGTTGGCATCGATATGTTCTTGTCTTGTCCTTACTCTCATGGTGGGTAGAGTAAATAGTTCCGTGATTTGGGTGTTCATGGTAGGTAGCTCTATTCTTATGTGAATTGCCTCAAGAATTTGTAATCTTCTTGAATCTTGGGTTTTGTCTATTATGCAAGTATTCTTGTTCAACATTTCTCTTGTTAGAGTAATGTCATGGGTTTGTCTCATGTGATTCCTAGGGGCACCAGATTGAAGATGGCATGTCAAACGCCTCGTCAGCTTGGTCGACGTCATACCTATGTACTTACATTGAAGGTTACATCCTTCGTGGGGGCAAGTGTACATGTATACAACGCTTGACTGCTGTAGAGGGTTCTCCGTCGGCTTCGGGCTGTTTTTGATAAGGAGTTCGGAAGTCTTCTTGGTTTTGTAGAATATTATCAGGTTTATGTTTTGGTTAGGAGTAGTGCTTTTTACTCCTTTACGGATTATTTCTTTCATTATTCTTTCCTCTTTTATATGTTCACTGTGCATGGTTGATTTGTAATATAATTTTATTGGGGGTGTTGTGGTTTCTGTTCTAGGTTCTGAATTATACCAGCGGTCCAAGTGTCTTCTTATAGCAGAGTTTATTTCCGCGTTGCTATATCCGTTGTTCACCAATACCTGAGCTACTCTTTCAAACTCTCTACTCACGTTGCTCCATTCAGAGCAGTGGGTAAGCGCTCGACGAATATAAGCATTGAGAACACTGGCTTTGTATCTTTGGGGGCACTCACTTCTACCGTTCAGGCATAATCCTATGTTGGTGGGCTTGGTATATACGTTGGTGCTTAAAGAGGTTCCTGTTTTTGTTATTAGTACATCCAAGAATGGCAGACTGTTATTTTCACTATTTTCATGTGTAAATCGGAGTACTGACTCTCTCTCTAGGTGTCTTTTTAGGTCAATTAGTTCATCTGAGTCTTTTACTGTTACGAATATGTCATCTACATAACGGCAGTATACAGTTGGTTTTTGTCTGCTACTGAAGACCCTATCTTCGATGGTTCCCATATAAAAATTAGCAAATAAAACTCCTAAGGGGGAGCCCATTGCTACTCCGTCTATTTGTAAATACATGTCTCCTTGTGGACTGATGAAAGGGGCTTCTCTTGTACATGCTTCGAGAAGACTTTTCAAGTGTGGCTCAGGTATGTCTAATTTGGGGGTGCTCTCGTCTTTGTATACTCTGTCCAGTATCATTCCTATGGTTGTGTCGACTGGGACGTTGGTAAAAAGGGATTCAACGTCCAGGGAAGCGATGATTCCATCGGGCTGGGTAGATTTGATCAATTCTAGGAAATCTGCTGATGATTGTAGACTAAACTTACTTGGAGTGTATGGAGTTAGGAGTTCATTGAGTTTCTTTGCCAGGTGATGAGACATGAGACAAGCCCATGACATTACTCTAACAAGAGAAATGTTGAACAAGAATACTTGCATAATAGACAAAACCCAAGATTCAAGAAGATTACAAATTCTTGAGGCAATTCACATAAGAATAGAGCGACCTACCATGAACACCCAAATCACGGAACTATTTACTCTACCCACCATGAGAGTAAGGACAAGACAAGAACATATCGATGCCAACACAGAAGACAATGTCCAACATAACAGGCCAATTACACTGGATTAATCTTTGTGTTTAGATAGGAGATGCCTCGTATGGGCCAATAAGCCTTCTGCAGCCCCTATGTTTATCCCTTATGTATCCCCCCATGTTTTCGCCTTAATTGTATTATCACCTGACCTAATGCGGGTATAAAATCAACTAGTATTGAAAGATCTGTTCACTTGAGAATGAACCATGGAGGTTCGAAACGTCGTGCAAATTATACAAATAAGTGTAATACACTCTATAGTAAATCACTTCTTTTCTTCACCTTAAAAGTACGAAAATGAGTTTTGGAGAACTCCTATTTCAATTAAGCCCTGATGCTAAGAAAATAGTTAGAGGGATAGAAGCCCTAAACCAGAAAATAATAAATACAGAATATGCAGTCATATTCAATGAAACATGTTTGAAAGAAAACCTGCTGCCAGTATACACCAATATATATATATATATATATATATATATATATATATATATATATATATATATATATATATATATATATATATATATATATATATGTATATATATAAATAATATATATATATATATATATATATATATATATATATATATATATATATATATATATATTATATATATATATATATATATATATATATATATAATATATATATATATATATATATATACATATATATATATATATATATATATATATATATATATATATATATATATATATATATATATATATATATATATATATATATATATGTCGTACCTAGTAGCCAGAACTCACTTCTCAGCCTACTATTCAAGGCCCGATTTGCCTAATAAGCCAAGTTTTCCTGAATTAATATATTTACTATATTTTTTTTCTTATGAAATGATAAAGCAACCCTTTTCTCTATGTATGAGGTCAATTTTTTTTTATTGGAGTTAAAATTAACGTAGATATATGACCGAACCTAACCAACCCTACCTAACCTAACCTAACCTATATTTATAGGTAAGGTTAGGTTAGGTAGCCAAAAAAAGCTAGGTTAGGTTAGGTTAGGTCGGTTAGGTAGACGAAAAAACATTAATTCATGAAAACTTGGCTTATTAGGCAAATCGGGCCTTGAATAGTAGGCTGAGAAGTGCGTTCTGGCTATTAGGTACGACATATATATATATAATATATATATATATATATATATATATATATATATATATATAATATATATATATATATATAATATATATATATATAATATAACTGAAAATCACACCCCAGAAGTGACTCAAACCCATACTACCAGGAGCAACGCAACTGGTATGTACAGGACGCCTTAATCCACTTGACCATCACGACCGGACATAAGGAAATGATAGCCAGTTGCGTTGCTCCTGGCAGTATGGGTTCGAGTCACTTCTGGGGGTGTGAGTTTTCAGTTGCATATAGTCAGAACATAAGATAAGCATCTTATTGATTCGTAATTACAATTATTACTTAACCTATACCTATAATAATTACAATTATTACTTAACCTATACCTACAATAGGTTAAGTAATAATTGTAATTACGATGCAATAAGATGCTTATCTTAATATACTAAGAAGATTAGGTAAGGTTGGTGTTTTCTATGAAGCTTTTCAAGGTAAACTAGTATGTCAAGTATGTCACATATGCACGTATTTAATAAGTCAATATTGACTATACGAAAGTGCGAGAACGGGTTGGGGCAGCCAATTTTGGCTAAGATCTTGAAGAGTCCGTCCCTGCTCACGAGGTTAAAAGTCTTTGTAAGGTCAATGAAGGCGATGTACAATGCTTTTTTCTGCTCCCTGCACATTTATTGTAGCTGTCTCAGGGAGAACACCATGTCAGTGGTCGTCCTCTCCGCTCGGAAACCACACTGTGACTCAGGATACACTTTTTCGGCAAGAATCTAAAGCCTGACCAAGACGACCCTGGCGAAGAGTTTGCCGATGACGCTGAGGAGGGAGATGCCACGACAGTAGTTGACATCGCTTCTGTCACCTTTATTTTTATAGCGAGTGATGATATTTGAATATCTCATATTTTGTGGCACCGAGCCCTCCCTCCAGCACTGGCACAGAAGTTCATGAAACTCAGTTTTAAGTGTTCCACGAGCGCACTTGAGAACTTCAGGCGGAATCCCGTCGTTTTCTGGGGCCTTCCCTGAGGAAAGTGAAGCTACTGCTTTCTCAACTTCTTCCACAGTTGGTTCAAGATCAAGTTCTTCCAAGACGGTCAGGTACTCGATTGTATCCAAGGCTTCTACGCTGACCAAGTTCTCTCTGAGTAGAGTTCAGAGTAATAATCCACCAAACGATTCGTCTGTTGATCACGGTCTCCAATGATCGCTCCGGTGGCTGACTTCAGAGGAGCTGTCCTGTTTTGTGTAGGGCCTGTTGCCTGTTTGATCCATTTGTACATGCCTCTTATGTTGCCGACAGTGGCTGCAGTCTGGATGCTGGAACAGAGTCAAAGCCTATAATCGTTAGCACAACGCCTCACAGTTTGTTGAACTCTACTGCGGAGGCAGTACAGAGGGCCTTGTAGGTTCCTTTCCGAGGGCAGGTTCTTGTAGGATGAGAGAGCTCGTCTCTTTTCCTTAACGAGGGGTAACAGTTCCTCTGTACTGGCCTCGAACCAATCTGCTGACTTGTTATGCATCTTACCGAAGGTGGACATGGCAGTGTTGAAAATAGTGCCCCTGAGATGTAACCACCTCTCACTTGCGCTATCCCAGGGTGGTACAGGAAGGGCATTTACCAGCGCCGCAGTGAATTCCTCCACCTTGTGAAGGTCACGGGTCTTGTTTATGTTAATGCGTGGTCTTCCCTCCTTCTTTGCTCTGTGGATTTTGAGGGGAACTTTACTCTGCAAATGACGAGAGAGTGGTCGGTGTCACAATCTGCGATCTGGAAGCTGCACGTCAGTTTGACGTTTCTCAGATTGCTATCTCTCAGATTGCTCTCAGATTCTCAGATTGCTCTCATTTCTCAGATTGCTATCTCTCAGATTGCTCTTAGATTCTCAGATTGCTCTCATATCTCTCAGATTCTCAGATTGCGCTATCCCAGGGTGGTACAGGAAGGGCATTCACCAGCGCCGCAGTGAATTCCTCCACCTTGTGAAGGTCACGGGTCTTGTTTATGTTAATGCGTGGTCTTCCCTCCTTCTTTGCTCTGTGGATTTTGAGGGGAACTTTACTCTGCAAATGACGAGAGAGTGGTCGGTGTCACAATCTGCGATCTGGAAGCTGCACGTCAGTTTGACGTTTCTCAGATTGCTATCTCTCAGATTGCTCTCAGATTCTCAGATTGCTCTCATTTCTCAGATTGCTATCTCTCAGATTGTTCTCAGATTCTCAGATTGCTCTCATATCTCTCAGATTCTCAGATTGCGCTATCCCAGGGTGGTACAGGAAGGGCATTTACCAGCGCCGCAGTGAATTCCTCCACCTTGTGAAGGTCACGGGTCTTGTTTATGTTAATGCGAGGTCTTCCCTCCTTCTTTGCTCTGTGGATTTTGAGGGGAACTTTACTCTGCAAATGACGAGAGAGTGGTCGGTGTCACAATCTGCGATCTGGAAGCTGCACGTCAGTTTTACGTTTCTCAGATTGCTACGCCCCGTAAGCACCAGGTCGAGTTGGTGCCGATGCTTAGACCTGGGATGTCTCCAGGAAACCTTATGCTGGGGTTTGGTGTCGAAGAAGGAATTGGTGATGCAGAGATCATGACGGCAGCAGAACTCCAGGAGGCGCTGCCCACTCTCATTCATCTTCATATATGTATATCTGGGCGGCATCACAATATACTTCGGGAATTGGGGCAGACAGCTGGTGTGGGACTACACATGTGTATCCTCGTTGACTGAGAACTATGTACACCTCGGCGCTGATCAAGCAGGCTGTGCGGCTAACCACAGGGAAGCAGCAAAATCAAAGAAATACAAGCATGAATATCCCTGAAACTCAGAATAGAATTTTGAAAGAACTGAGAATACAGTAGTTCCTCCAAAATTTCAATTATCCAACTGTGGGTCTCGCTATGTTCCCTCATGTTGCTCCACGACACCCTCACTACAATCTTGAACACTCTCCTTACCCTCTTCTTAGCGGTGGTCAGAACTGTTGGCTCACAACCGTATGGTCTGGGGTTCGAATCCCGCGGCAGGATATATATATATGCCTGAAACACGGCTGCGTTTCCTTTTCTCCTAATGTCCCTACTCGTAAATAATTGAATACGGACCTGCGAGTTCGTCAACTGTTGAGAAGGCAAGATGCAACATCATCATCAAGGTGCAACAGAAGGGAAGCTGCAACATCTAAGATGTATCATCTTGGGGAATATTAACCGTTGACCTAAGGGAACCTCAATGAAAACAACAGGCCTTCTGTTCCCGACAACGGAAAAGGGAGACTGTTGATCCTGTGTATCCAGCCTGTTGTTCTCTCCACATGCCACAACGTGCAAAATTCAACTTCCTAACCTAACCGAACATGCCACGAACCCAAACGTAACCTAACCATCCGAGGCATAAAAAATAAATGTCGATTTTTTTGCAAGTCGCAACGTTTCATGGTCATAGTTCGTAGCATTTAGTACTTGGTTACGTTGACGTGGCAGTAGTTGAGAGGACGGGTTGACCCGTCAACCGGATAACTCTTACGAAGGTTGTCTACACAAAAAAACGCTTCCAGCTCCCTCGGGCGTTCATGGTGTTCAAAACATATTTCTTAAAAAACTCTTTTTTACTTTTGATGCATATCCTGCACACACACTTTTGTAGGGTTTCCCTATCACTCAAGGGATGCTGTTATCACTATTACAAGTGATAACATCATCCTAAGTTATAACATCATTGCAAGTGATAACTACTCTGTACTCTTGTTGGGTATCTGGGGCTTTGACTCAAATAAGGAATTATTTAATTATGAGAATTAATATAAATCGAAGGACCACCCACTTTTGAGAAAAGAGGGAAAACAAATATAAGTGATTATATGACTGACACTATAGAATCAGAGCCTATGTATGTTAAAATTATTTAACAATCACTTAAAGAGAATGAATGGACTGTATTATTATTTGATTAAAGTTAAAAGCCTCAAATATCAACATTTGGGGGGGGGGGTATTCCAGAAGTTCATATATATCTAGCAACCAGTGTGGTTCATCACCAGTTCATTAAGGATGTTAGTAAATTAAATTGAATATGGAATGAATTAGGTAATAGTAATTACAGGCAAATGTGCCTCCGGATACTATAATAATATAGATTAATATTACTACAATAAAGAGTTAGTAATATTGATCTCATTAGGAGATCATTAAAGTATATATATTAGTTAGTATCTCTACAATAACAATTAACAGCTTAGCTGTGAAATTAAGTGAGATGATCGGTTGCCACACTCCACTGACGACGTATTGCGTCGGACAAATTGTTGCACGTGAAGGTGGGGAAGCCTAGCACCTCGGTTGACGTGGACCCTGGAGCTGAAAGGCGATTACAATGTAGAACTCTTCTACGTAACTAACTACAGATACATACGAAATTCTTCCTAAAATATCTATCACTGCAGAATTCTTCTGCAAACATTAATATAATATATTCCTATATAAATTGCTAGAAATAAATATTGCTAGAGGGGAGACGTATTAATATTACTAGACGGGAGATGTACTGGATTTTTGTTGTAATGGCTCAGCCTAACGACAACTACCTTAAAATATAACATGTGATCACAGTGGTACAAGAAAGGTTATTAATAGTTGCCGGGCCACGTGTCCGTTGATGTAGGAACGGTTCCAGGTCCCTCGTCTTCATCTGCTGTGATAAGACGTCAATTATGGGCTGGAGAATTGATTAATTCCTTGGACATTGCCGTGATGTGCCGAAATTAACGTGGCACCGCTCTCGTGGTTGTAGGAGCGAAAATTAAAGATACTACGCAAGTTTCTTGCAATGGCGCTTCTCTCTTGCACGTTGGTAACACGCCGCTAATATGGCGTCGTCCACACAAGTGGCGTCTCCTTCCTCCCTCAACCCTGGCTGCCATACGCATGCGCAGCCTGCTCAAAGTATTCTCGAGCTTAAAGTATTCTATTTTACATATAATTATCAGGGAAGTAAGGACTGGTGACAAGTGCTTATGTCACTAATAAATGTATTAAGATGCAATATATTTTTGCACAATGCAAGTCAGCTTATTAAGACTGCATTAAGAAATTTTATATAAATCGTGTTATACTATAATAATTTCCACTGTCGTTATTAATTAATACACCTAAATGAACGAGTTCAATAAGCAATAATATGCTATTTAAATAATCAATGAAATAAACGATTATCCTTAGTAAAGGAATGTAATTAACTAAACTCTGTTTAGATGCAAACTAAAGGTGGAGGGAATTCATGTTTTAGCCTGTTGTTCCGCACGTCGTCACTCTGACTAGGAAGAATTTGGCATATATATTGCTTACTAATAGAAACATTAATTGAATTAATTCTACATATTAGTAGTGTTAGTAATTACTATGGGGTTAATACAATAATGATGTACTATATTACAAAAAATGATGCATTAGTGTTGGAAAATTTCCAATTTAACTCCGAGGGAGGAAACTTCGTGGTCGTAGTTCTGAGTACTGACGTACCCATTCCGAAGTTATATTATGGATTAGTAAGTTAGTACATTAGTAACGAATGTCCGAATCTGTTCTGCAGATGTGACTCAGAGTCATTGTGGGAACATGAATTAATATTGAAACTATTTAATTAAATGATTAAGGTATCTGTAATCAAGAACTCTCTAAAGTTTAAAGTAGACTCAACAACTAGGGTCGCAGTGACGTGTAATGGTTGTATTACGTAGTTGTTGAATTGTAGGTAAACTCGGAAAATGTTCTCAAGAACTGATAACATTATTGTATAAGTTGTATTCTACATTATTATACTGCAAATAAAGTATTATTCATTGGGTCATTCCAGATCAAGGAGACTCTGACACTACAGTAAGGTCACAGTCTAGGGTGGCTGTAACTTGTAACTGTTTGAGTTACTAGACAATAACACATCACTGAGCATCATGATCACCCCAAGCTCAAATGAAGAAATTTGATTTAATGTGTACTGCCATGCAGTAGTAATTCTCACTAACATTATAACTAAGTTGCTAAATAGCTATAGATAATATAATATTAGAGAACTGAATATGGTTATTCATTAAAATCAAGGAAGATTCTGAGTCGACAGTGAGGTTAGAAGCCTAGTCATTCTGACTTATGAGCTAATTAAATTACAGCTCAAAGGCTTGACATTGGAAACTCATTAATACATCCTCAACTTTAGATGTGAATTTTTTTTTATTTAATCAGTCTCTGTGTATAGTCAACTGTATTTAATTGTGAGTACAGACTAGGCTGGTACTCAGTTAACACTAATTAAAGTCCCTAATACCTACCTAAATAGATGGTTTAAATTTCTAACCTACCTAAGTATACAACTAAGCTAATTGTGATAAACTCAATAATTCTTAGTAGAGTTACTCTAGCTAAATGATTAGCATTAATAATTCCAAAGTTATTATGGTGAGCAGTAATGTACTCGAATTAACATTGTGAGCTGTAATGAGCTCGGATTAACAGGGTGAGCAGTATTGTGCTCGGATTAACATGGTGAGCTATATTGAGCTCGGATTAACGAAGTGGAGCAACAAAGCGTTCGATTCTCATGGCGAGCAATATTGAGCTCGAATGCGCATTAGGAACAATAAAGCGCTCAATCAATACGTTAATCTACAGGGGAGCTGTTGGGTCAGCTCGGGTTATTCGTGCAAGATCCTTCTTGAAGGATAGCTAAGCATGGAATTTATGCAGATTCTTTGGTGAGCAATGCTCGAATTAGCGAGGTGGAGCATTATAGCGTTCAAACATCATTATGAACAACAGGGCGCTCAATTGTTACGCTAATTCAGGGGTGAGCTGTGAATTGAGATCGTTAAGCATGTTAGGTTACAATGCTTATGGTTTAATGGTAATGCATTAAACAATGGGAAACCTAAGATTGCTGCAAATTTAATTATTGCTACGATTGATGCTATTTGAAGATAATTCGTAACACTTTCGACACCTAAACGTTTCACGGTTTATTAGTTCTCTGTGGTATGTTCACTTACATATGGGTAAGTTTGCAAATTTGTTTGTGCTACGCTCCTACAATAATAAGCAGATACGAAAGAAAAGCAGCTCAAACAAAATTGATGCAAATATTTTCACTAACTCTTAGTGCAGAAAACGTGGCATTATGTTTTTCTTGGCAAACCTTAAGTGCAAGTATTATGAACCTTAGTCCTAGTGAGTTTACAAGTGTAGAAGTTGTTTGATAACTTCGTAGTATTGCTAAATTCAGGAATGCTGGATGCATTGGGTGCTAGATTCTCTAGCCTAATATTATTAATTACTTAGGGAGACTGAGTGTGGTCAATTATTACTTGTCGAGAATAATTCTAGGTCTGCAGTGGATTCAATGACTTGGTCGCTGTCACATGTACCTGGTTAGATACGGACCACTGATTTTCCACTGGGAGCTCTGAAACATCTCGGCGAATACTAATTGTACTACATTCAATCTGGGTGTATTACTTAGAGCTGGGTTTCCAATTCAGCTTGTTGCTGGAGAATTGATTTACTGCTGATTAATTTATTATTGTTGGCAGGCATAGGCTTCTTCGGGTTTGAAAGTATATATGTCAGTAAGTAGCCACCTGCAGATTTGAGCATATTCATGCCTAGTCGTTTAACATGTCCAGTGATGAACTGGTAATAGTAGTCTGCTCCAACTAGTACATTTACATTATTAAGGCGGTCAGACGTTAACTGGATTTCAGCTAATTTAATTTCATGTTCCTGCAGGAAGTTGGCTGTGTACCCCAGACCCTTAATATTTAGGTCAAACGGTATTTGATCTACAACAATGGCTTGGATAGCCTTGACATGAGTACCTAGACGTATGAGCGGTTGAACTACTGAATATTCTTGGGGGTCCTCTATTTGTCATGAACCTTGACAGGTTTAATTTTACCTGTCTGATTGAGTTGTAAATTGAGTGCCTCTGCCACTTTCTGAGTAATGAAAGTTCTCTGGGATCCTTGATCAAATAGTCCACGAGTGGTTATCCGGATTCCTTTATTCTTTACTTGAAGTTGGGCAGTGGGCAAGGTTGCATCCTACTGAGACGTTGGTTAAATTACGCTGTAAACTTCTCGCACCTTGCAGCACTGTACATGTGTAGATACTCTATCTCCTATTCTAGGATTGAAATCATTTGTTTTGACAAATTTGCACAGTGCAGCATGATGCTCGCCCATTCTACACCTATTGCAGATGTTCAGTGGGGTGTCACAGCTGTTAACATTATGTGATTTGAGACGCCTAGTACATTTGTGTAACTGTTTGAGTCGTCTGACTCTTGTATCTCTATTGGGGTTGAGATGGAAAAAAGAAGTGTAGGTGTTCGGCAGTCCTCCCAATGGCTAGTGTCAATGCCTATCACATTTAAAAAAAAAAAGATGACTGCATAGCTGTTGTGTCCTGTGGCAAAGTAAGGCATGACAAGCAAAACAAATAGTATGAACAATGAAACTTTAATTAAATTGAAAACAAATTATGAACAAGACAATTCCTTGGCTATGTACAGTGCAAATTAACAAAAAGTCAAAAAGTCAAAAAATAATATAAAATAAAATATTGGGGACATTACTCTAAAATGGATAAAGACAAAAATGAAATTAACAGGTGCTGAGAATAAAGCGCTGGCTGAGAACATCCACTAATAAACAGAGCGTATATCAGATGGTTGTGTCAGCTTTGAGAACACAGGATATTCTAACTCCAATATCTGGTGCAGGCCCAGACATCGGCTAGGTAGATGGTGCTGAGGTGCAGTGGTGCAGACATCGATTCACCAATCAGAAGTAGGCTGGCTGGGAATGGTAGTTTGGTGATCGGCGATGATGGAGGGGGGGGAGGTAGAGAGCGAGTGTGATATACGTATGCGCCTGGCAAAACGTATTTAATTGAATATGTATTACACTTGCTTGTAGTATCTAGATATTGTAGATGTACTGAAGTAACATGATGATAGGAAAGAGCAGGCCAAATCTCTTGAAGGAGATTATCGTAACAGCTCTCCCCCGAAGCCTGCTCTTACGGGTTAGGTACTTCAGTAGCTGGTGTAGAGGTAGGAGTAGCTGTCTCTACTTCGTAGACTCTGGAGAGGGCGTCAGCTATGATGTTGTCTGTACCCTTGATGAAGTAGATCTCCAGATTAAAATTCTGCAAGTACAGAGCCCAGCGTAGAAGACGCTGATTGTTGAATTGGGCCTGTTGCAGGAACCTTAAGGGATTGTGGTCCGAGTAGATGGTAATAGGCCGACTTCCCTGAAGGTAAGGTTCGAAATGATGCAGATTCTGGACGATGGCGAGGAGTTCCTTTTCTATAGTGCTGTAGTTCTTTTGATGGGGCTTCAACTTTTAGCTACAGAAGCTGACAGAAAGAACCTCCTCGCCTCGTTGTTGTAGTAGGACGCCCCCGATGCCGGTACCACTGGCGTCGACACTGATGATGAGGGGCTTCATGATATCTGGAGAGGCGAGAATGGGATCAGAACATAGCAGAGATTTAAGTTGTTCAAAGGCAACGGTCTGTTGAATGGTCCAATGATACCGTTGCTTGGGGCTGGTCAAATTAATCAATGGTGTCGCTACCGTACTAAAATTCTTCACAAACCTACGATAGTAAGACGCAAGTCCAAGGAAGCACAGGAGCTGCTTCCTGGTCATAGGTTGTAGATAATGCTAAATGGCTTCAGTGTGAATTGTTAAAGGAGCTATGTTGCCACTCCCTATCACATGACCCAGATAACACACTTTACCTTTGGCAAAGGTGGACTTGCTCAAGTTGATGGTAAGGCCGGCTGTCAGGAGCTTTGAGAACAATCGTTGCAACTGGAGCAGATGTTCGCTCCAGGTGTTTGTTGCCACAACAAATGTCGTCCAAGCAGGCATAGGTGTGATCTAGGCCGTAGATGACGCGGTAGACAACTCGCTGGAAGGTGGCCGGGGCGTTACACAGTCCAAAAGGAAGGCGTTCATATCTGTATAGGTCAAAAGGAGTGGTGAAGGCAGATATTTCCTTAGCTCGCTCTGTCAGGCTTATTTGGTAATAGCCTTTTAACAAATCAAGTTGGGATAAATATATATGGCATTACCAATGGGGTCAAGGATATCATCTATACGTGGTAAAGGATAAGCATCCTTGACGGTCACCAGATTCAATTTCCTATAATCGGTACAAAGGCAAACTTTACCGTGCGGTTTCGGCACCAAGATGCAGGGTGAGGCCCAAGGGGACTCACAAGGTGAGGCCAGCCCATGATCCAGAAGATATTGTACTTCAGCATGCATAACTTCCTTTTTGTACGGGCTGATATGGTAGAAGGGTTGACGAATCGGCTGGGTAGCAGGAAGCAGCTGGATGTCTTGCTGAACCACATTACTCTCCTGGGGATCATCGTTGAACAACTTCTGATGTTCATGAAGAACTTTGATGAGAGGAGCACTATTACTGTCCTGTAAATAGGTAGGAAGATCATTAAGGATTTCCGAGTTAGAAGGCATTGAATCAGTCAGAGCTTTCCAGAGGAGAAGCAGGGAAGGTCTCACTGTGGAGATATGGATCTTTGAAAGTGGAGAGTGATATTAGCACAGTGGGGGGAATACCTTTATACTTCTTCAGGAGGTTGACGTGGCACAACTGAGTCCTCCGCCGACTATCTGGAGTCTCAAGAACGTAGTTGTGGTTGTTTCTGCACTCTTTGATGCGGTAAGGTCCTGAAAACTTATTTTGCAATGGAGAACCTGTGATAGGAAAATATGCCAACACGAAGTCTCCTGGTTTAAATTTGCTGATTTTGCTGCATTGATCAAAATGAGTCTTCATCCTCTCTTGAGCTTTCAATAGATTGTCATTAGCAAATTTATGTACTCTAGAATGTGCTTTAAGTTTTGAAGAAACGGGCACATTCTGAGGGTCACTGAAGGTGGCATTACGTAGAGAGTCTTTAAAAGCTTTGAGAGGAGTACAGCACTTACATCCATAGAGCATCTCATAAGGAGATACTCCTAGAGACTCATTTGAGAGACTTTTGGAAATGCATATAAGGATATCAAGTTATCCCAGTCTTTCATGGTTTCATTGCAAAATTTCTTTAGGAGTGATTTAATCGTTTGGCGACTACATTACCCTATCATCCCTGTGAAGCAGGATGATAGGGGCTGGACAATACCCGAGTGATGTTAAACTCTTCCAGTGTCTTTAAGAGATCACTGGTCAAGTTGGTGCCACAGTCACTTTGAATCTCCCGTGGAAATCCGTATTGGGTAAATATCTTCATAGTTGTTTTACCACTGTAGCAGCCGTAATGTTCTTTACAGGAACTGCTATGAGGAATCTGGTGGTTGGACACAGGATAGGTAGTATATAAGCGTTACCAGAAATGGTCCGGGGTAAAGGACCAACACAGTCTATGATGAGTCTGGAAAGGTTCCGCAGGCACCAGGATGGGAATTAAAGGAGCTTTGGGAATCAGGAGGTTAGGTTTTCCTGCCATTTGACATATGACGCTGTTGCACGTAACTTTTGACGTCTTTAACCATACCTGGCCAGTAGTAGTCTTGTCTGATTCTGTGATAGGCTTTGTTAAAACCATAGCGAGAAGGTGTTCCGTGGGCCAGGTGTAGAGTATCGGGCCGTAGGCTGGTGGGAACCACTAGTTGTTCGACATTTGCCCAATCGTCATCCTCCGTCAGCTTACTGGGTCTGTACCTGCGGTAGAGCAACTGATTCTCTAGGAAGAACCCAGGGATACTGTCAGGTTGAGTCTCAGCCTGGAAGAATAATGGTGTTAATGAAGGATCATTCCTCTGTAACTTACGGAACTCCAAAATAGTATGATTCGGTGGTAGGTTCTGGTGGTCTTGAGGGACAGCGGTTGCAGTAGAGTCAGCTAGTTGCGGGCGTGCAGCTTGTGCACGGGTGGTCACCAAAACCAGAGAAACTTCATCACCTTCTTGGACCTCTGCTGGAACATACTTTAGGATGGGGTTGTCCACTACAGAGTCACATACCTGGGGTTTGTCCATGATGATCAGGTTGGAAGGTTGCAGATCCTCGGCCATGTCATTGCCCAGGAGAAGTTGCAATCCAGACATGGGAAAAGGCTTTTCCCTGATAGCGACTTGGACTTTACTGGTCACGAAAGAACAATCCAGGTGGACTCTGGCGAGTGGATATGGAGTGGTAGCAGTGAGGTCAGTGATAAGGACGGTTTCCCCGGTGTAGGTGATGTTAGGCACAGCCGATTTCAATATTATTGACTGAAGATTTACTGTGTCCCTCAAGATCTTCAATTTGAAACGTCTCTCCGAATCTATACTGTTGGTAGAGACAGTTCCAGGATACAGGTGTTTGCTGAAGAGGGAAAGATCTTTAACAGGAACACCAACATTCATCACAGGCTTACCGGACTTAGGAGGAGTCGGTTTGGGTTTAGGAGTTTCACTATAGGCTTTGTATTGAACTTTTCCACATTTATCTATAGTATGTCCATAGAGCTTGCAATACTTACAATACAATTGAGAGCTCGCTTGATCGGTACTCACTTTGTCATAACTATACCAAGACTTCTTACTGGAAGGTGGGTCTGGTGTTAGCCGGTGTATGAGGCTGTAGGTGTCAGCCGACTTCGCACATCGGATGTAGTCGGTTTCTTCTTTGTCTGCTAAATATTAACGGATGGAAGGGGGAACACGTCTAAAGAATTCCTCAACTAGAATGAGGTTGACGAGTTCTGAAAATGTAGAGACATGAGTTGCTTCCAGCCATTTCATGAAATATCTTTTCTTTGTTTTGGCAAATTCTAAAAAGGTGGTGGTACTTGCCTTTAGATAAGCATGGAATTTTCGTCTGTAGCTTTCGGTGGAGAGAAGGTAGGCGTCTAAAACTGCTTGCTTCAGGGTCTGGAAGTCATTCTCAGACGCTAAGGTACCGAGAGTAACCGCAGCTCTACCTTTGAGATGCACTCTGAGAAGGGTAGACCATTGACCTTCAGACCAGCTAAGTTTTTTTAGCTAGGGTCTCTAAAGTGGTAAAAAAACAAGTCTATCTCTGTGTCAACGAATGGTGGCATTAACTTACTTGCATGGGAGACATTGAAACTTATGGGAAGATTAGCGGCAGCTTGTTGGCACCGAGTGTGGTGTGTAGTTTCCAAGGTGAGTTCTTGTCGACGATATGCTAGAACACTCAGCTTGCTGTGTATCGTGCTCACGTTGCATCTCCAGGTGAAGTTTTCTTGCTTCAAGCTGCTCTCTCTCCCGCTCACGGTGTAGGGTACCCTCACGTTCCTGTTCTTTCTTTATGTCAACCTCACGTTCCCTTCGTAGTAGAGATTCTCTCTCATATGATGCTTGTTCTTGCAGTAGGTCACGCTTTAGGGCAGCCTCTCGTTCCTGTATCTGGAGAGCTTTTTGTTGTTCACGCTCTATTTTCGCTAGTTCGAGCTTTAACTTCATAGCTGCCAGAGCATGTTTATCTGCAATAGAATAGTTTTCGTGAGCATCAGAGTCTATAATTCCTTCATCTAAGAGGTGATCCAAGATAATATTGTGCTAGTCATTTTTGTTGGCTCCAGGGGGAGCATCTAGTTGATACAGTTGATACTCGTGTGCAAGAGTTTGTAATTCGGACCTCTTGGCATGAATTAAGTTCCCTACTTCACTTGCTGGATCACTACGAAATGCTGAGAGACGAAACATTTTGAAATAGCAAATAAATGTATAGCGAATATACATGTGTTATTCTAAGTGTCAGTAACAGGATAACGTGGCAAATGGTAACTATCTTGTGGATAGTTAATCGTTAACAATTAAGGTTAATATTAGATGGTAAATGATTAGTCGATCAAAATCGCAGGAAATCTTGTACCCGGTACTCAATATAAGAGAATAAGGGCAAGAAAATCCTTCTAAATAATTGAAACCGATAGTTTCGAAAACAAATGAAACTTAATTGTTTCAAAAGTGAAAAGGTAGTCCAAGAATGTAGGGATACCTTGCCGGGACTATAGGACAGAATCGAGGGGTTGCCTACTTAATTATACGATACTTACAGGATTAGCGTTCTTTGTGCTCTGAAAAAAGAAAGCTAATTCCCTACCTGAGTAAATATCATCATCTCTGACCGACGTGTAGAGGTGCGAGTGTCAACTGGTGATGAGAACTGCTGTTGAGGTCCCAATTCAACAGCGTAGTCCGTGCTAGAGGAACTATGGCCCTCTTTATCCTCCTTTGGTCGGATTGCAGAAGATAGGGTGCGTGGCCCGAAGACAAATCAAAGTACCAGGGTACCAAAATGATGATCTGCCGTAATTTGAGAAATATTCTAGGGACAAAAGGTGGAATACATGAGTAATAACACTGAGGGAGGGATGACCAATTAAGAGTGACGGACCTCCAGTCACCACGTAATCAACAGTTATCCAACACTAACAATATGTTACCCTCGGAATGCACAAAATACACAGCACCATATAAATATTAAAAGTTATGAAAATACTGAAAAGCAACTGTATCAAATCCAAGTACACTTACTACAAATTGATGTTCTAGTACTAGCACCCGAGTGAAGCTCCGAGGACAGGCCCCCATTAAATGTGATGGAAAAAAGAAGTGTAGGTGTTTGGCAGTCCTCTCAATGGCTGGTGTCAATGTCTATCACATTTAAAAAAAAAAGATGACTGGGTAGCTGTTGTGTCCTGTGGACAAGTAAGGCAAAATAAGAAAACAAATAGTATGAACAATGAAACTTTAATTAAATTTAAAACAAATTATGAATAAAACAATTCCTTGGCTATGTACAGTGCAAACTAACAAGATTATAGAGTCAAAAAATAATATAAAATAAAATAGTGGTGACGTTACTCTAAAATGGATAAAGACAAAACTGAAATTAACAGGTGCTGAGAATAAAGCGCTGGCTGAGAACATCCACTAATAGACAGCGTATATCAGATGGTTGTGTCAGCTTTGAGAGCACAGGATATTCTAACTTCAATGGCTGGTGCAGGCCCAGACATCGGCTAGGTAGATGGCGCTGAGGTGCAGACGTCGATTCACCAATCAGAAGCAGGCTGGCTGGAAATGGTAGTTTGGTGATCGGCGACGATGGAGGGGGGAGGTGGAGAGCGAGTGTGATATACGTATGCGCCTGGCAAAACATATTTGACTAAATATGTACAACACTAGCTTGTAGTATCTAGATGTTGTAGATGTACTGAAGTAACATGATGATAGGAAAGAGCAGGCCAAATCTCTCTTGAAGGAGATTATCGTAACAGGGTAATTAGTACATTTGTACAGAGAATGTTTTTGATTGCAAAACAAACATAACCCCCATCCTACAGTTCGTTTAGGGAACACCGGTTAAGGTGAAACTGCAACTGCTGGTTGTGAAGGTTTTGCTGCTAGCATTTGCTTGTTATTTATTCTCTTGTGAGTATTTGTTGTATTCAAGGGAGCAATTATTGTACTTTTGGGAGTTCTTTTTGGACTCTTGGGAGTACTTATTGGACTCTTAAGTCTCTTAGGAGCACTTGTGGGGCTCTTACGTCCCTTAAGAGCACTTATGGGGCCCTTAGGTCTTACTGAAGAATCAGTGTTTGACCTGTTGTTATTACATTGATTATTAGTACCCTTGTTAACTAATGAGTGTCACTTAAGGAGTTTCAGGTAAGGAACCTGTTGTGGGTACAGTTTCTGTGCACATTCTGAAGAGTCATTAAGTGCCTGGTTTGCTGATTGATTAATTAAATTGCGTCAACCTGCGAATATATCCTGCATTGACAGGATATTACCATTCTGGTATAAATACAATTTATTGAGCACCTCACCAGACAATTTTCTCTGGAGGATGATTTTAGTCATCCACTCAGCAGTAGGGTGATCCACCTCATTGCTGAAGGAATTTAACAGTGACTCAAGCTGAAAACTAAAGGCTTGTAAAGAGTCAACTGATTGTTCTGGTGGAGATAAATCTAGTAATTGGTGTACAAGGTTTATAACAGTCTTCTCATTGTTAGCACTTGTTCTAGAGGGCTGGTGTGAGTAATTATGACTATTACTTGTGTTGCTATGGCCTCTTGCTTAGCCTCAGCTTTAATTACAACTTCAGCTTTTTCATTTTCTTGTTCAGATTCACTGACTGTTGCAGCTTCACTTGGAGTTTCATCTGCAGCTTCACTTATTTCTCTGGGGTCATGTGAGAGAGACTGTTTAATTCAGTAGCGTCATGCATGGAATTTATAGAATCAAGGGAACATTGAGATGAGCTGTCTGAAAATTGATCAGACTTTGTGAATGAATCATTACGTGAAGTTGTATTAGATGAGATTTTAGAAAATGAAGGTTGAACTTCAGTTGTTGGTCCTGTGTCGGGATCAATATTGATTAGAGGATTCTCCTCATTTTGAGGTAGCTCATATATTTCATCTGAGCTGGGTGCTTGCTTTGGTATAGGTAAACTATAAAAATGTTCTAACAAATTAGGAACATTTTGTGTCGCAAGCACTTTGTAATAATGATCTAACTTGTCTTGAATTATATCTTTATAGTCGGCATAGTCAGATTCTGTCAGACTCAATTCGTCTGGGACAGTATTACTGACAAGGAGTATGATCCTATAAGACTCTATTGTATGCTTTACTTGATCATATTTTTGGCTAGCTACCTTTGTAGAAATTCTTAGCCTGGAAATGTCAACTGAATCAGTTCCTAAACAGTTGTCACATTTGTCAAGTAGTCTTAATATGTGATTTTGAAAACCTCTCAAGGTTCTTCTAGTAATTTTCTGAAGTAGCCATACTGGCTGTGGGTTTGAGTCTTTTAGGGCTTATATAGCTACTTGGACAGCTATGGTACTTGCTCATATATGTAGAGCAGGTATAATTATTGACAGCCTGATATTTCCTTGAATAGACCGATTGTAATTTTCCTCATTTAGAGGTTAGCTACCTACCTAATAATAAGCAACTAAGATTTGAGTGGTACTTTGGTGTCACAACAGGGGTTCCTAGGCCTAGCTCTTTATAATCAGCTTTGGATGGGTTATCTTGAGATGATTTCGGGGCTTTTTAGTGTCCCCGCGGCCCGGTCCTCGACCAGGCCTCCACCCCCAGGAAGCAGCCCGTGACAGCTGACTAACACCCAGGTACCTATTTTACTGCTAGGTAACAGGGGCATAGGGTGAAAGAAACTCTGCCCAATGTTTCTCGCCGGCGCCTGGGATCGAACCCAGGACCACAGGATCACAAGTCCAGCGTGCTGTCCGCTCGTCCGACTGGCTCCCACCGCTACAGTTCAAAATACAACTATAAAAATTCTTTAGGAATAATGGGAGAACCTTTGACAACAAACTGCCTTCCTGTCTCCAGCAAGGTCAGTAGAGATGGAGTAGACATAGAAATATGTAATGAAATATAATTACACAATAAATGGTACATAAATCCCATCCTAATTAGGGTCAACACTACTTAAATAATAATACACCAGCACTGTCTAACACAGTACTAGTTAGGTAATAATCCTACCTATTAATGCAGCTAATGGTGTAGACTGAATTTGTACAAATTTTAGTACCGTGGCAGTCTAAAATTATCCTACCTCTGTTGGGTTGGCATAACTACAATAAATGTGGTACAGTAATATGTAAAATAGTGCTATGTTTTTGGATTTTGCAATTTTATATAATATATACACTTGTAGAAATTATGTGTATAAGAAATTTAATGAACACAGATTATTAATTGTGTTTGGCAAGTATTCTACTCCCGTAAATAATGTTTACCACCTAAATGAACTTCCTAATTGTTGAATATAATGTTATCAGGGTTAGTAATGATTAATTAATTTATGGGATCAGTAATTTGGATTAGTATACTGGATCCTGAAATGTTAATGAATTCACTGAGTTGAGTGAATCAGTAATTAGATTGAATGTGATTTAGTCTATACTGGACAGTTTGCTGATAGCCGTAAATTGAAATATTTGTAAACCCCAAAAATGGTAACACATAAATGGTGTTAGTGATTAATTAATAATGATTGAGGATAGCTTGATTCTCAGCTATCTATCCGGTTCGAAGAGGACCAAAATGTTGGGTATCTGAGGCTTTGACTCAAATATGGAATTATTTAATTATGAGAATTAATATAAACCGAAGGACCACCCACTTTTGAGAAAAGAGGGGAAAACAAATAAAAGTGATGATAAGACTGACACTATAGGACTAGTGCCTATGTATGTTAAAATTATTTAACAATCATTTAAAGAGAATGAATGAACTGTATTATTAATTGATTAAAGTTAAAAGCCTCAAATATCATCTTTGAGGGGAAGGGGGAGGGGGAATTACTAGTAGTTCATATATATCTAGCAACCAGTGTGATTCGTCACCAGTTCATTAAGGATGTTAGTAAATTGAATTGAATATGGAATGAATTAGGTAATAGTAATCACAGGCGAATGAGCTTTAGGATACTACAATAATATAGAATAATATTACTAAAATTAGGGTTAGTAATATTGATCTCATTAGGAGATCATTAAAGTATATATATTAGTTAGTATCTCTACAATAACAATTAACAGCTTAGCTGTGAAATTAAGTGAGATGAAATCGGTTGCCACACTCCACTGACGACGTATTGCGTCGGACAAATTGTTGCACGTGAAGGTGGGGAAGCCTAGCACCTCGGTTGACGTGGACCCTGGAGCTGAAAGGCGATTACAATGTAGAACTCTTCTACGTAACTAACTACAGATACATACGGAATTCATCCTAAAATATCTATCACTGCAGAATTCTTCTGCAAACATTAATATAATATATTCCTATATAAATTGCTAGAAATAAATATTGCTAGAGGGGAGATGTACTGGATTTTTGTTGTAATGGCTCAGCCTAACGACAACTACCCTAAAATATAACATGTGATCACAGTGTTACAAGAAAGTGTAAAGCGCCCTAAATGCCTCCTTACTTAGGTTTCTGAATGATGTTCTAATTTTTGCCAGTGTAGAGTACGCTGCTGTCGTTATCCTATTTATATGTGCCTCAGGAGATAGATTAGGTGTTACGTCCACACCCAGGTCTCTTTCGCGCGTCGTCACAGGTAGGCTGTTCCCCTTCATTGTGTACTGTCCCGTTTGGTCTCCTATCTCCTAGTCCCATTTCCATAACTTTACATTTGCTCGTGTTGAATTCCAGTAGCCATTTCTCTGACCATCTCTGCAACCTGTTCAGGTCCTCTTGGAGGATCCTGCAATCCTCATCTGTCACAACTCTTCTCATCAACTTTGCGTCATCCACAAACATCGACATGTTGGACTCTACGCCTGTAAACATGTCGTTAACATATACAAGAAATAGAATTGGTCCCAGCACCGATCCTTGTGGTACTCCACTTGTTACTGTTCGCCAGTCCGACTTCTCGCCCGCCTACCGTAACTCTTTGTCTCCTTCCTGTTAGGTAGTTCCTTATCCATGCTAGGACCTTTTCCCCCCACCCCCGCCTGCCTCTCGAGCTTGAACAGCAGTCTCATGTGCGGTACTGTATCAAAGGCTTTTTGGCAGTCCAGAAATATGCAGTCTGCCCAACCATCTCTGTCCTGTCTTATCCTCATTATTTTATCATAGAATTCAAGAAGGTTTGTTAGGCACGGTTTCCCTGTCCAGAACCCATGCTGATGTTTGTTCACAAACCTAATGTTCTCCAGGTGTGCAACCAGTCGTAGCCTAATTATTCTTTCCAGTATTTTACATGGGATGCTTGTCAGTGATTCAGGTCTATAGTTAAGTGCCTCCTCCCTATCACCTTACTTGAAGATCGGCACGACATTTGCCTTCTTCCAGCAACTGGGCAATTCTCCCGACATAAGTGACTCATTAAAGGTCATTGCCAGAGGCACGCTGAGGGCCTGTGCTGCTTCTTTTAGTATCCACGGTGATACTTTGTCTGGTCCAACTGCTTTAGTTGCATCTAGAGATGTCAACTGTTTCATTACCTCCTCTGCTGTCACCTCTATATCTGATAGTCTTTCATCTAGGGTAAGCCCTTCCAACAATGGGAGCTGCTCAGGCTCGGTAGTGAACACTCCATGGAAACTGGCACTCAGTGCCTCGCAGATTTCCTTGTCACTTTCAGTATATGCCCCCCTCTGTCTTCCTTAGTCTTGTCACTTGGTCGTTCACAAACATTTTTCTTCTTATATGACTGTGTAGTAACTTAGGTTGTTTTTTCGCTTTGATTGCAATATCGTTCTTATAGTCCCTTTCCGATGTTCGTCTTATGTTAATGTAATCGTTCCTAGCTCTGTTGTATCTGATCCTGTTGTCCTCTGTTCTTTGTCTTCTGTACTTCCTCCACTCCCGCCTGCTGGCCATTTTTGCTTCCTGACACTGTCTATTAAACCATGGGTTATTATATTCCTTCTTATTTTTTCCCTTTACTCTTGGTATAAATCTCTCTTCGGCCTCCTGGCATTTCTGTATGACTAGGTCCATCATATCTTGGACTGTTTTTCCTCTAATTTCTTCCTCCCACTGCACTTCACCCAGATAGTCCCTTATCCTCTTATAGTCCCCTTTCCTGTAGTCAACTCTCCTTTCCCAGATCTCTTGTCCCATGGTCATAAGTTTGAATTCCATCATGTAGTCAAAGACTAGGACACAATGGTCACTGGCCCCTAGAGGTATTTCATGCTCTAAATTCTCGTTATCTTCTACGTTCAGGGTGAAAATCAGGTCTAATAGGCTCGGTGCATCTCCACCTCTTTCCCTTGTGTCTTCCTTCACATGTTGTGTTAGGAAACTCCTGTCTATAACATCTACTAATTTTGCTCCCCACGTTTTGTCCCCTCCATGGGGATTCCTTGATTCCTAATTTATCTCTCCATGATTTAGGTCCCCCATGATCAGCAGCTTCGCTCTCATTCTGTGGGCTAGTGTTGCTGCCTTCTGCAGTTCATCTATACATGCCTTGTTGTTGTCATCATACTCCTGCCTGGGTCTTTTACTGTTTGGTGCGGGATTGTAGATTATCAAGATCACAATCTTCCTCCCATTTACTGTCAGAGTTCCATGTATGAAGCTTGTGCACTCATTGGTAACTCGATTTCCCAGGTCTTCAAACTTCCATTACCGCTTTATTAGGAGTGCCACTCCCCCTCCCTGTCTCTGTGTCCTCTCTTATCGTATCACCTGGTACCCTTCTGGAAAGATTGCATCTGAGATCATGTCATTAATTTTAGTTTCCACAATTGCAACTATGTCAGGATCTGCTTCACTCACTCTTTCTTTTATCTCTTCTGCTTTATTAGATACCCCATTAGCATTGGTGTACCAAACCTTGAGATTCTTCATGGAAACTCTTGTACCAGAGTTCTCCCTTTCTCTGGGGGTCTGGGGGGATCTGGGGGGTGTTTGGGGGTGACTGGGGTCAGGGGGGATCTGGGGGATCTGGGGGTTGTCTGGGGGATGACTGGGGGCGGGGAGGATCCGGGGGATGTCCGGGGGGATCCGAGGGGTGTCTGGGGGGGTGCAGGGGGGTGTATGGGGGTGAAAGAGGTCAGGAGGGGTGCTTGGGGGGCTAATGGGGGCTGGGCTTCTAGGAAGGTAGGTAGGAGGGTCTGGGGTAGGGCCTGGGTAGATAGGTCTGGAGTAAGAAGGGCATACTGGATCTGAAGATTAGGGAGGGTCTGATAGGCATAGAGGGGTTGGGAGATAGCGTAAGGTTGGGAGTCAGATAGAGGTTGAGAGGTTGGGAGGGGGAAGGATAGAGGGGGTGGGGGGAACCTCCCACCCCCCTCGCAAGGGTGGGGGGTCACATGGAAGGAGAGGGGATTAGGAGGGGTGAGGGCTGGGTAGGTTTTGGGTGTTGAGGGGATGAGGGCTGGGTGGGTTCTTGGGGTTGAGGGGATGAGGGCTGGGTGGGGTTTGGGGGTTGAGGGGATAAGGGCTGGACGGGTTTTGGGGGTTGAGGTGATGAGGGGGTCCTTGGAATGTGGGATGAATTTGACTGCAGTGGGGTCAGAGGGGTCAAGGGAGGTGTTGGGGAGATAAGCAGGGGCAGAGAGGGCTGATTTGGGGAAGGAGTAACCTGAGAATGTGTGAGCTGGTTAGCATGGTGTGGATTAGCATTGGGGTGTGTAGCTACGCTCAAATGGGAAGAGTTGTATTGTTGTTTGCTTGCTCTATGGGCTATCTGCTCCTCCTTCATCACGAATTTGTCAATATATACGTTGTAGTAATTTTCGCTATCTCTGAGTAAGTGTTTGTGATGCAGTATGTAATCCACTGCCTCTTCGTTAGTGAACTGTACCAGGACAGGTCGTTTCCTGTTACAGTTGTATGGCCCAATGCGTCGTTGGACTTGCACCTCATTCCCTGCCATCTGGGCTCTTGTCTCTCAATATCCCCTGTAGCTCCAAATCCTCAATCTCCATCCTTTCCTGCCTCGATGGTGCCCTGGCTTCAAGCAATCCATGGATTATGATTGTCCTCTTTCTCAGTTCAGGGTCATGCTGGTGGCCCCCTCCCTGGCTGACCCCCACCCCTCCCACTCCCGCTACTCCACCTACTAATACTCCCCCTTCCCCTGCCAAGCTTCCCTTATTCCTGCCAAATTCATTAGTAAGCCTAGATATTTCTCCTTGCCATTCTACCCTGCTCTTCCTGATTTCCTCTTGAATATAATCCATAAACTCTTGTTTGAGTCTTTGAACCTCGTCCTGTATCTTATTAAAGACTTCACTTTTAATCCCCTGGATTAGATCATCTATCCAAACATCCCTCTTTTCTACAAATTTCCCAATCATCTTCTCCACAAACCTATCTTCTTCTTCAATCATAATACTGTTGGACCTAGACGCCCTTCCTGACCTAGTCATTGCTATAATGCAACCTTACCCACAGGGGTTCCAAGTATCTCACCGTCCTGCTAACACAATAGGTGAGTGAATCTCCAAGCGTCGTCCCACGTGGTGGTAGGAGGGTTGCTGCCGGGGGTGAGGTCACAGTCAGAGGTCGGTGAGGTCCGCTCCACACTGCCACAGCACTTAATCAACTATTTTGAATTACGCTACTTAAACTGTTTTTCTTCACTACCTTATGGCTTTGGTCAAAACCCAAGGTTTTTTCATTCACTTGTACACACTTTTTCACTTCGAAGTTGCCTGATTACCCCTCCCACTCCACTAGTGAACCAGGAGCTCCCAACCCACATCCACCCAACACGATGGTCACAACACCACACCACACACCACACCACACCACACCATACACCACACCACATCACACCAACACCACACTGTGTGTGTGTGTGTGAGTGTGTGTGTGTGTGTGTTGTTGAATATGACTGAAAAGGTAAGATTAATAACTCTAACACGAATCTTCTCAATATTTCTTACGTTCTTCTTTACTGTCGAGGGTAATTGATAAATGAACTCTCCAAAATTCATTCTTTTAATTCTGGTCTGACGTTTGAATGCATTTCGTAATGATTATTACATTTTCAAAAGATTAGGTTTACACACAAAATACATTATACTTATACTCGCTTTGGGTGAGGTGACAGAGATAAGACAGAATATGAAGGTATAAATTGGATAAGAAAATATAAGAATAGAAGTAACTGCAGAAGACCTATTGGCCCATACATGCTATTGCTGCTTCTATGTTGGTTCGGGATCTTGAAGTGGGTAGACTATAAGTAGTAGCGATGAAGCCATATGGGAACTTTTTTCTGGGAAAAAGGCTGATATGTCAAACCGGATTCACCAAACTTTGGAAAAAAAGGGTCAATACGGCACACCGTATTCGCCGAACTTTAGAAAAAAGGGCCAATACCTTACACCCGATGCACCAAACTTTAGAAAAGATGGACGATATGTCACACCGAACTTTTAAGAAGAGGACGATACAGCGTCAGGGGTTCCAGGTGATTTTGGCCGGTCACTGATTTGGAATTAAGGAATTCTTATGAGGAAAATAATTTCTGAGATTTTAGAAGTTTGTTAAGAGTTCTTATGAGGAAAATATGTTCATAGAAGTTTGTTAAGAGATCTTATAGGAGAAATTCTAATTTTTTCAGAGTTCATACTGAGAATAAACAGATATTTTGGACAGTATATGATTAAGTAGAAATTCTTACATACAAACGAGTATGTCTATATAACTAAAACTAAAGCATTACCCGGCCATCCCCCTCCCACCCCCTTCCGCCCACCGCGTCACCTTACCTCTCACCCCCTCCCCCTTCCCTCCCAACCCTGCATCGTCTGTTCCTACCTCACACCCCCCTCTCATCCAGGTCACCGCCGTCATCTTATCTTATCTTAGCGTCGCCGTAACGCCTGTTCCTACCTATCACCTCTCATCACCTGCCCCCACCTCACACTCCCGCATCACGTATTCCGACCCCACCAAACAGGTATCATCTCCATAATCTTATCTTAGTGTCACCGTAATATCTATCAGTCCCTCAGCCTCTCCATCTATTACCTTACCCCTCACTTTTTTCATTATCTTTATATTATTCGTTCATAAATCCGTACAACTATTTTAGACACCGTAATGCTAATTCCTTTACATTAAACAAGTCAGTTTCACACAAATCAGTCGAGTCAGTAAGCAAGTTCTAGCTTAGTCCCCTGTCGTATATTGAATACTATCAGCCCAATCCTCCTGAAATTATAAACAGTCATTTTTCAGACATAGTAGATCAAATCAATTCAGTAAGCAAGTTCTAGCTCCTGTCCCCGCTGTAGTTTATCCCCGTAACTTCTTTACTAACAGTCCAATCATCCTAAAATTTTAATCCGTCATATTTCAAACTTAGTACAATACAGTAATTTAGTTACCAAGCTCCAGCTTTCGTCCTAAGCCTTAGTTCCCTCGCACATCTTCGTTAATAACCCATTAATTTTCATAAAATTTAAACCCGCCATACTTCTAACTGAGTAAGTAAAGATAGCGTATTTACCGCACTCTAGCTCTTGTCCTCTGTCTTAGTTCACTCTTGCAAATTCACTACTATCAGTCCAAATCCCCAGAGATTTAAACCCACAACTACATTTTCAGACTCCCCCCCCCCCTGTAAAATAAATCAAAGCAAATTACCGAGTTCAAACTCATGTTCACCAACTTAGTTGCCTTTAGTATCTAACGAAATCCTATAAAATTTAAACCGTAGCTATTTCAGATGTAGTTAATACGACCAGTTCAGTTACCGAGTTTCAACTCTTGTTCCCCGCTTAGCTCATTTGTACAAGTTCTTTATTATCAGACCAAATCCCCTGAGATTTAAGACCACCATATTTCTAACGTAGTAAAATAAATCAAGACATTAGCCTAGCTCCATTTCCTTTCCTCTGCCTTAGATCATCAAACATAAATATTTCCGATCAAGTCCCTCTCCAGCCTAACTCTTTATCAGAGTAAAACCACCTAACTGCACCTGCGTAATTATCTTTTCACCCCCTCCCGCCTTCCTCCTTATCTTCCCCTCTTCCTCATCTCATCCAAGTTTCATAAATTTTAAATATAGTTATTAATTTGCATTCTTTCCCACTTCATAGCATTATCTCTGTACGTTCAGATCAGTACTTACTCTTACATATTCTCTAGTTCTTTCAATAAGACTTAAACAACTATTACCGTGTATCCTATCATATTTTAGCATGACCCGTATGTAAATATACCCAACTCCTTCCTTCCATTACAAGTCCCTACATGTTCGCCTCGCATCTCACTACACTTTCTTACTTACATGTTCAAGCATGTGTTCCGCACATCTCAGTACCGATGCTTACAATCTCTCTCAATCCTTTACACGTTTGCACATGTTCTCCACCTAACTTTTACAATTGTCCTCCATCCCTCCACTACATGTTCTTACCAGTTCTTTACAGTCCCTTACATGTTCTCTGTACAACTTTTTATACTCAGTATTCATGTTCACTGTGTTCATCAACTTTTCTTACATGTTTTCTGCGTTCTTTGTCATGTTCCCCATATGTTCTCTGTGTCCGCCATATTCTCTTACATATTCTTTAAAATCAAACTTTTCTTATTTTAACTAAAAATATTCATCAATCAACTAAAAACTTTGTCACTTTCGTCATTTCTCAACTAAACTTATTATCCAATCAACTAAAAATAGTCAGAATTAACCTCGGTCAATATTGGTCTTAATTAAAATGACCGTTCTCTTAGCTAAAAATAGTCAAAGGAAACTTTCCAATACTGTTCATAACTAACTTTATCCATCGTCAATCAACTGAAAGTAGTCTTGTTCATCATTTCTCAACTAAAACTATTCGTCAGTCAACTATAAATAGTCAGATTCATCACTGTTCCTAACTAAAATTATGTGTCGTTAAGTAAGAAAAAATAGTCAAGTGTAACTTCGTTCCGCACTTTCGTAACTAACAGTATACATCGTAGAGTACAAAAATAGTCAAATGTAACTTCTTTCAGCACTTTCGTAACTAAAATTATATGTTGTTTAGTAAGAAATATAGTCAAAGACACTCTTCGAGACATCAAGGACATACTCAAAGACATCAAAGATGCACTCAAAGACAACAAAAATACTCTGCGAGAAATCAAAGACACTCTTCGAGACATCAAAGTTACTCTTCGAGACGTCAAAGTTACTCTTCGAGACGTCAAAGTTACTCTTTGATACATCAAGGACACACCCAAAGACACACTCAAAGACGTCAAAATACTACTTATGTCCACAAAAGTTAATCTCAGAGCTATCAAAAGTTAATCTCAGAGCTATCAAAAGTTAATCTCAGTCCTCAAAAGTTAATCTCTAAGCCATCCAAGTTAATCTCTGTCATCAAAGTTATTCTGTAAGTCACCTTCGTTCATCAGAGAAACTTTCCAAAACATCTTCGTTCATCAAAGTTATTCTCAGAGTCAGTAAGGTATTCCCAGAGCCATCAAGGTTATTCTCAGAGTCATCAAGGATATTATCTAAGTCACCTTCGTTCATCAAAGGTATTCTCTAAGACATCAATGTTGTTCTCTAAGACATAAACGTTATTCTCTATGTCATCAAAAGTTAATCTCTGAGCTATCAAAAATACTACTCATGTTCTCAAAAGTCATTCTCAAAGTCATCAAAGATAATCTCAGAGTCATCAAAGGTGACCTCTAACTCACATTCGTTCAAGTCAAGTCATCAAAGTTGTTCTCTAAGACATCAAAGTCATTCGCAGAGTCATCAAAAGTTAGTCTCAGTCATCAAAGGTAATTTCTAAGTCACTTTCATTCATCAAAGTTATTCTCTAAGTCATAAAAGTTATTCTCTAAGACATCAAAAGTTATTCTCAGAGTCATCAAGATTATTGACCAGTCCACATACTAGAAGGTGAAGGGACGACGACGTTTCGGTCCGTCCTGGACCAATCTCAAGTCGATTGTGATGAGGAAGTAGACGCAGACAATAAATAGGCTAGAGAGAGGTGAGGAGCAAAGTGTAGTAGAGGAGATAGTAGTAGGAACTGCAGAGGGCCTATCGGCCCATACAAGGCAGCTTCTATTATAACCACCGAATGAGAAGAAGATAGTAATAGGAATAAGAAGGGGATAGCAAGGGAACGTAAAGAAAACCAAAGAACAGAAAAGAGAGAAGAGAGAAAGAAAATGAAAGAGAAAGAAAGATAAATGGAAGGGTAAGCTATTTTAGGTCACGTTTGTTAGAAAGATTAGAGCATTTAAGTATATACTGTGAAAGGGAAGAGTCCACAGCAACAAAGCCAGGACTCAAGTTCATGTTGGGTACATTGTGTATTAGAGCCTATTCAACAAGATGGCGTCTATGTAGAGTAGAGGCAGGAAAGATTATTTTGGAGGAAGACCAATCAACAGGATGATTGGAATCCCTCACATGACAGAAGAGAGCATTGTTAGTGTCTGCAGACTTAACACTTCTCTTGTGTTCTTTAAGTCTGTCATTCAGTGTACGGCCAGTTTCGCCAAAGTATTGGAGAGGACAAGACGAACAGGAAATAGAGTAGACACCAGCAGCATTAAAAGTATGAGGGGCAGTGTGAACTAGATTGCTACGAAGTGTGTTACTTTGTCTGAAGGGGCGTCTGGTTCCAATCAGGTTCCAAAAATGCAATAAATGAAAACTCGTTCGATTTCAATCAAACTTTTTTGACAAGTTCTATATGAAAAGTGTTTTATCTGGTCCTAAGTTTCAGCATCGTAGCATAAATAGGAAGGGAGAAAAAAATATTGAAGTAACTGAAAATTATGCCAAAATGGTCAAAATCGATTATCAAACAAAAGTGTCAACTGAAATCATAGCTATGACTCTTTGCTATCACAATAGCATATATTAAAAAAATATTAAAATTAGTTTAATTTGAAAAAAATTTTAAGGAAAAAAAATGTATTTTTTTTTCTATTTTTTTTCAGGCGATTCGCATCAAACTTACACACCTGACTGCACGTAAGCCTATCTATAAGGTTGCCAATTTTGGAGAAAATTGGTTGATGTCAACCTCAGCCACAGATTTTAGAACCTTAGTCTTTATTAATTTCTGTTGTTTTTTTTTCAATTGACACAAACGTTTACAAAACTGTTTAATTGTTTATTCATTTACATGAAACTTACACAGTATATGTGGAGGGCATGTCTCTACATTTGCTAGAGAGCATTTTTCTCTAAGTTCATTTATTGTTTTATAATAGCAATAAACATGCCATATTTGCATAATTTGGGGGAACTTTGAACATTTGTATTAGGAAAACTAAAGATGTTTTGGAAATTCTCAAACTAGGAATTCTTTATTATATGCTAATGTGTCAGAAAAGTGTCACAGAATAATTATATCAGAAACGTGTGTTCTGAAGTGTAGACTTAAAAATGTGTAAAAAACGTTGAAAAAAATCTCCATTTCTATTTACGCTGCAGTACTGAAACTTGCGACAATTTCAGCACTTTTCATATACAACTAGTCAAAAAATATTGGTTGACATTGAACAACTTTTCCGAAACCACCCAGACTCCTCACGAAGGCGAGCTTTATGTCAAGAGGACGAAAGGTATTGGTAAGAGTTTTGAGTTCAGATATGAAGGGAAGGCATAGTACAGTGCTACTAGTGTTGGAAGCAGATGTAGGATGAAAGAAATTGCGTTTTGCTTGAGAACAGTCACAGTTGATGAAATGCAAAGGGTAACCAAGGCGAGAGAATGATTTGTAGATAAAGGCAATTTCAGAATCAAGAAACTGAGGGTCGCTGAGGCGTAGAGCGCGGTGGAAGAGAGAGACGAGGACACTTTTCTTAACAGAAGGATGGTAGGAAAGGAAGTGAATGTTCATGCCACTATGCATGGGTTTACGGTAGACAGAGAAAGAGAACCCGGCAAACAGAGCTATGAACGTGAACGCCCACAGAGCTATGAATGTGGCCAGTATGACACTCACATGTGTCATACTGGCCACACTAACATGTGCCATTCTGGCCACACACTCACATGTGTCACACTGGCGACACACTCACATGTGTCATACTGGCCACACTCACATGTGTCACACTGGCGACACACTCACATGTGTCACACTGGCGACACACTCACATGTGTCACACTGGCGACACACTCACATGTGTCATACTGGCCACACACTCACATGTGTCACACTGGCGACACACTCACATGTGTCTTACTGGCCACACTCACATGTGTCACACTGGCCACACACTCACATGTGTCACACTGGCCACACTCACATGTGTCACACTGGCGACACACTCACATGTGTCACACTGGCGACACACTCACATGTGTCACACTGGCGACACACTCACATGTGTCACACTGGCGACACACTCACATGTGTCACACTGGCGACACACTCGCATGTGTCACACTGGCGACACACTCACATGTGTCACACTGGCGACACACTCACATGTGTCACACTGGCGACACACTCACATGTGTCACACTGGCGACACACTCACATGTATCACACTGGCCACACTCACATGAGTCACACCGGCGACACACTCACATGTGTCACACCGGCGACACACTCACATGTGTCACACTGGCGACACACTCACATGTGTCACACTGGCGACACACTCACATGTGTCACACTGGCGACACACTCACATGTGTCACACTGGCGACACACTCACATGTGTCACACTGGCGACACACTCACATGTGTCACACTGGCGACACACTCACATGTGTCACACTGGCGACACACTCACATGTGTCATACTGGCCACACTCACATGTGTCACACTGGCGACACACTCACATGTGTCACACTGGCGACACACTCACATGTGTCACACTGGCGACACACTCACATGTGTCACACTGGCGACACACTCACATGTGTCACACTCTCACCAATGGTAATTAAACAACTTCAATAACAGTTTAATAACCCGCTGAACAACCTGTCACACAGGATACAGCCGGGCACTCCAGTAGCGTAGAAGTTATAAACTTCTGTAATAATTGGTGAAATAATTGATTTAATAGTTTGTTGAATAATTGGTTTTAATAATTGCTTGAATAATTGGTTTAAATAATTGGTTGAATTATTGGTTTTAATAATTGGTTTTAATAATTGGTTGAATAATTGGTTTTAATAATTGGTTGAATAATTTGTTTTAATAATTTATTTAATAATTGGTTTTAATAATTAGTTGAACAATTGGTTTCAATAATTGGTTGAATAATTGGCTTTAATAATTGGTTGAATTATTTTTTATTTGAATTACCATGACCATTGGTCAATACTGGGCCCTTACACCTGCAAATATCGCATGTGTAAACAGGGTCATTACACCAGCAAATATCACATGTGTAAACTAGGCCTTTACACGAGCAAATACCAGCACATGTGATGTAAACCTGCACAAGACACATCAAGTGTCAAGGCCCAGAATTAAGGCAGGCGAGCTGTGTTCTCACCTAGTTGTGGTGTACAGGATCCTGAGCCTATTGGGCTCTATCATATTTGCATATAGAACTGTGTATGGAGTCTGCCTCCACCACATCACTGCTCGTGGGTACGAGGGGAGATGGGTATTAAGGATAAGAGGGTAACTAGGGCAGGAAGGCCATGGGTACCAGTTGGTACTGGGACTGAGAAACTAGAGTTGGAAGCAAATGAAGCGCGATAAGACGTAAAGGAAGTGAAAACAACAGTCGAGAAACGTTCGAGATGTTAAAGCCAAGAACGAGGAAATGGGAAGAGGAGGGAAGTAACGCAGGATAGGATGAGGGGAGGGTAAAGGGTGGGATAGTTAGGAGACGAGAGAGAGAGAGAGAGAGAGAGAGAGAGAGAGAGAGAGAGAGAGAGAGAGAGAGAGAGAGAGAGAGAGAGAGAGAGAGAGAGAGAGAGAGAGAGAGAGAGAGAGAGAGAGAGAGAGAGAGAGAGAGAGAGAGAGAGAGAGAGAGAGAGAGAGAGAGAGAGAGAGAGAGAGAGAGAGACAAAGAGAGAGAGAGACAAAGAGAGAGAGAGAGAGAAAGAAAGAGAGAGGGAGGGAGAGGGAGAGAGAGAGAGAGAGAATGGCCAGAAAGCGACAGGGAGGAGTTATAGAAGCTGGAGCAGTAATGGAGAACAAGAGGAAAGGAAAGCAGGGAACGTGAAGATAAGGAAGCAAGAGCAGGAGGGGAAGAGGCAAGAATCCACTCCATTGTTTCCCAGACATACCCACACTTCCACGACCATTCCCTCCCCCCCCCCCCCCCGACCGGCATTGGGGAGCCGGTCGGCCGAGCGGACAGCAGGCTGGACTTTTGATCATGTGGTCCGGGGTTCGATCCCGGGCGCCGACGAGAAACAATGGGCAGAGTTTCTTTCACCCTATGCTCCTGTTACCTAGCAGTAAAATAGGTAACTGGGTGTTAGTCAGCTGTCACGGGCTCCTTCCTGGGGATGGAGGCCTGGTCGAGGACCGGGCCGAAGGGACACTAAAAGCCCCGAAATCGTCTCAAGATAACCCCCCGTACCCAACACCCCCACCCCAGTCCTCAATAACCAGTTCCACTATTCATCCCAATCTACCAATCACCCACATACGCCACCTATATCCCCCAATCCAAAAATCACCCACGTACCCTTCTAAAAGCAATTCCTTCCCCTCCCCCCAAAAAATCTTTTTTACACCCCAATAACTTCCTAAATAATGTATCAAAATTGCACAAATTAGCAGATAACGGCAAAAACAAAAACCTGGAGCGAGCAATCAGTAACTTCCAGACCAGAGAGCATTATGGCCGGACATGATAGCCGGGTATTATGGCCGGACATGTTGGACGGGCACTATACCCGGGCATGATAGCCGGGCACTATGGACGGACATGATAGCCGGGCCCTATGGACGGGCATGATAGCCGAGCACTATGGACGGACATGATAGCCAGGCACTATGGACGGACTTGATAGCCGGGCACTATGGACGGACATGATAGCCGGGCACTATGGACGGACATGATAGCCGGGCACTATGGACGGGCATGATAGCCGGGCACTATGGACGGACATGATAGCCGGGCATTATGGACGGACATGATAGCCGGGCACTATGGACGGACATGATAGCCGGGCACTATGGACGGACATGATAGCCGGGCACTATGGACGGGCATGATAGCCGGGAACTATGGACGGACATGATAGCCGGGCACTATGGACGGGCATGATAGCCGGGCATTATGGACGGGCATGATAGCCGGGCATTATGGCCGGGCATTATGGCCGGGCATGATAGCCGGGCACTATGGACGGGCATGATAGCCGGGCACTATGGACGGGCATGATAGCCGGGCATTATGGCCGGGCATGATAGCCGGGCATTATGGCCGGGCATGATAGCTGGGCACTATGGACGGGCATGATAGCCGGGCATTATGGCCGGGCATGATAGCCGGGCATTATGGCCGGGCATGATAGCCGGGCATGATAGCCGGGCATTATGGCCAGGCATGATAGCCGGGCACTATGGACGGGCATGATAGCCTGTCATTATGACCGGGCATGATAGCTGGGCATTATGGCCGGGCATGATAGCTGGGCATTATGGCCGGGCATGATAGCCGGGCATGATAGCCGGGCATTATGGCCGGGCATGATAGCCGGGCATTATGGCCGGGCATGATAGCCGGGCATTATGGCCGGGCATGATAGCCGGGCATTATGGCCGGGCATGATAGCCAGGCATTATGGCCGGGCATGATAGCCAGGCATTATGGCCGGGCACTATGGACGGGCATGATAGCCGGGCATTATGGCCGGGCATGATAGCCGGGCATTATGGCCGGGCATGATAGCCGGGCATGATAGCCGGGCATTATGGCCGGGCATGATAGCCGGGCATTATGGCCGGGCATGATAGCCGGGCATTATGGCCGGGCATGATAGCCGGGCATTATGGCCGGGCATGATAGCCGGGCATTATGGCCGGGCATGATAGCCGGGCATTATAGCCGGGCATTATGGCCGGGCATGATAGCCGGGCATTATGGCCGGGCATGATAGCCAGGCATTATGGCCGGGCACTATGGCCGGGCATGATAGCCGGGCATTATGGCCGGGCATGATAGCCGGACATTATGGCCGGGCATGATAGCCGGGCATTATGGCCGGGCATGATAGCCGGGCATTATGGCCGGGCATGATAGCCGGGCACTATGGACGGACATGATAGCCGGGCACTATGGACGGACATGATAGCCGGGCACTATGGACGGGCATGATAGCCGGGCATTATGGCCAGGCACTATGGACGGGCATGATAGCCGGGCATTATGGCCGGGCATGATAGCCGGGCATTATGGCCGGGCATGATAGCCGGGCACTATGGACGGGCATGATAGCCGGGCACTATGGACGGGCATGATAGCCGGGCACTATGGACGGACATGATAGCCGGGCACTATGGACGGGCATGATAGCCGGGCATTATGGCCGGGCACGATGGACGGGCATGATAGCCGGGCATTATGGCCGGGCATGATAGCCGGGCATTATGGCCGGGCATGATAGCCAGGCATTACGGCCGGGCATGATAGCCGGGCATTATGGCCGGGCATGATAGCTGGGCACTATGGACGGGCATGATAGCCGGGCATTATGGCCGGGCATGATAGCCGGGCATTATGGCCGGGCATGATAGCCGGGCATTATGGCCGGGCATGATAGCCGGGCATTATGGCCGGGCATGATAGCCGGGCACTATGAACGGGCATGATAGCCGGGCATTATGACCGGGCATGATAGCTGGGCATTATGGCTGGGCATGATAGCTGGGCATTATGGCCGGGCATGATAGCCAGGCATGATAGCCGGGCATTATGGCCGGGCATGATAGCCGGGCATTATGGCCGGGCATGATAGCCGGGCATTATGGCCGGGCATGATAGCCGCGCATTATGGCCGGGCATGATAGCCGGGCATTATGGCCGGGCATGATAGCCAGGCATTATGGCCGGGCACTATGGACGGGCATGATAGCCGGGCATTATGGCCGGGCATGATAGCCGGGCATTATGGCCGGGCATGATAGCCGGGCATTATGGCCGGGCATGATAGCCGGGCATTATGGCCGGGCATGATAGCCGGGCATTATGGCCGGGCATGATAGCCGGGCATTATGGCTGGGCATGATAGCCGGGCATTATGGCCGGGCATGATAGCCAGGCATTATGGCCGGGCATGATAGCCGGGCATTATGGCCGGGCATGATAGCCGGGCATAATGGCCGGGCATGATAGCCAGGCATTATGGCCGGGCACTATGGCCGGGCATGATAGCCGGGCATTATGGCCGGGCATGATAGCCGGGCATTATGGCCGGGCATGATAACCGGGCACTATGGACGGGCATGATAGCCGGGCATTATGGCCGGGCATGATAGCTGGGCATTATGGCCGGACATGATAGCTGGGCATTATGGCCGGGCATGATAGCCGGGCATGATAGCCGGGCATTATGGCCGGGCATGATAGCCGGGCATTATGGCCGGGCATGATAGCCGGGCATGATAGCCGGGCATTATGGCCGGGCATGATAGCCGGGCATTATGGCCGGGCATGATAGCCAGGCATTATGGCCGGGCACTATGGACGGGCATGATAGCCGGGCATTATGGCCGGGCATGATAGCCGGGCATTATTGCCGGGCATGATAGCCGGGCATTATGGCCGGGCATGATAGCCGGGCATTATGGCCGGGCATGATAGCCGGGCATTATGGCCGGGCATGATAGCCGGGCATTATGGCCGGGCATGATAGCCGGGCATTATGGCCGGTCATGATAGCCGGGCATTATGGCCGGGCATGATAGCCAGGCATTATGGCCGGGCACTATGGACGGGCATGATAGCCGGGCATTATGGCCGGGCATGATAGCCGGGCATTATGGCCGGGCATGATAGCCGGGCATTATGGCCGGGCATGATAGCCGGGCATTATGGCCGGGCATGATAGCCGGGCATTATGGCCGGGCATGATAGCCGGGCATTATGGCCGGGCATGATAGCCGGGCATTATGGCCGGGCATGATAGCCGGGCATTATGGCCGGGCATGATAGCCGGGCATTATGGCCGGGCATGATAGCCGGGCATTATGGCCGGGCATGATAGCCGAGCATTATGGCCGGGCATGATAGCCAGGCATGATAGCCGGGCACTATGGCCGGGCATGATAGCCGGGCATTATGGCCAGGCATGATAGCCGGGCATTATGACCGGGCATGATAGCCGGGCATTATGGCCGGGCATGATAGCCGGGCATTATGGCCGGGCATTATGGCCGGGCACTATGGACGGGCATGATAGCCAGGCACTATGGCCGGGCATGATAGCCGGGCATGATGGCCGGGCATGATAGCCGGGCATTATGGCCGGGCATGATAGCCAGGCACTATGGCCGGGCATGATAGCCAGGCACTATGGCCGGGCATGATAGCCGGGCATTATGGCCGGGCACTATGGACGGGCATGATAGCCGGGCATTATGGCCGGGCATGATAGCCGGGCATTATGGCCGGGCATGATAGCCGGGCATTATGGCCGGGCATGATAGCCGGGCATTATGGCCGGGCATGATAGCCGGGCATTATGGCCGGGCATGATAGCCAGGCATTATGGCCGGGCACTATGGCCGGGCATGATAGCCGGGCATTATGGCCGGGCATGATAGCCGGGCATTATGGCCGGGCATGATAGCCGGGCATTATGGCCGGGCATGATAGCCGGGCATTATGGCCGGGCATGATAGCCGGGCATTATAACCGGGCATGATAGCCGGGCATTATGGCTGGGCACTATGGACGGGCATGATAGCCGGGCATTATGGCCGGGAACTATGGACGGGCATGATAGCCGGGCGTTATGGCCGGGCATGATAGCCGGGCATTATGGCCGGGCATGATAGCCGGGCATTATGGCCGGGCATGATAGCCGGGCATTATGGCCGGGCATGATAGCCGGGCATTATGGCCGGGCATGATAGCCGGGCATTATGGCCGGGCACTATGGACGGGCATGATAGCCGGGCATTATGGCCGGGCATGATAGCCGGGCATTATGGCCGGGCACTATGGACGGGCATGATAGCCGGGCATTATTGCCGGGCACTATGGACGGGCATGATAGCCGGGCATTGTGGCCGGGCATGATAGCCGGGCATGATAGCCGGGCACTATGGCCTGGCATGATAGCCGGGCACTATGGCCGGGCATGATAGCCGGGCATGATAGCCGCGCACTATGGCCGGGCATGATAGCCGGGCACTATGGCCGGGCATGATAGCCGGGCATTATGGCCGGGCATGATAGCCGGGCATTATGGCCGGGCATGATAGCCGGGCACTATGGACGGGCATGATAGCCGGGCATTATGGCCGGGCATGATAGCCGTGTATTATGGCCGGGCACTATGGACGGGCATGATAGCCGGGCATTATGACCGGGCACTATGGACGAGCATGATAGCCGGGCATTATTGCCGGGCATGATAGCCGGGCATTATGGCCGGGCATGATAGCCGGGCATTATGGCCGGGCATGATAGCCGGGCATTATGGCCGGGCATGATAGCCGGGCATTATGGCCGGGCATGATAGCCGGGCATTATGGCCGGGCATGATAGCCGGGCATTATGGCCGGGCATGATAGCCGGGCATTATGGCCGGGCATGATAGCCAGGCATTATGGCCGGGCACTATGGACGGGCATGATACCCGGGCATTATGGCCGGGCATGATAGCCGGGCATTATGGCCGGGCATGATAGCCGGGCATTATGGCCGGGCATGATAGCCGGGCATTATGGCCGGGCATGATAGCCGGGCATTATGGCCGGGCATGATAGCCGGGCATTATGGCCGGGCATGATAGCCGGGCATTATGGCCGGGCATGATAGCCGGGCATTATGGCCGGGCATGATAGCCGGGCATTATGGCCGGGCATGATAGCCGGGCATTATGGCCGGGCATGATAGCCGGGCATTATGGCCGGGCATGATAGCCGAGCATTATGGCCGGGCATGATAGCCAGGCATGATAGCCGGGCACTATGGCCGGGCATGATAGCCGGGCATTATGGCCGGGCATGATAGCCGGGCATTATGACCGGGCATGATAGCCGGGCATTATGGCCGGGCATGATAGCCGGGCATTATGGCCGGGCATTATGGCCGGGCACTATGGACGGGCATGATAGCCAGGCACTATGGCCGGGCATGATAGCCGGGCATGATGGCCGGGCATGATAGCCGGGCATTATGGCCGGGCATGATAGCCAGGCACTATGGCCGGGCATGATAGCCAGGCACTATGGCCGGGCATGATAGCCGGGCATTATGGCCGGGCACTATGGACGGGCATGATAGCCGGGCATTATGGCCGGGCATGATAGCCGGGCATTATGGCCGGGCATGATAGCCGGGCATTATGGCCGGGCATGATAGCCGGGCATTATGGCCGGGCATGATAGCCGGGCATTATGGCCGGGCATGATAGCCAGGCATTATGGCCGGGCACTATGGCCGGGCATGATAGCCGGGCATTATGGCCGGGCATGATAGCCGGGCATTATGGCCGGGCATGATAGCCGGGCATTATGGCCGGGCATGATAGCCGGGCATTATGGCCGGGCATGATAGCCGGGCATTATAACCGGGCATGATAGCCGGGCATTATGGCCGGGCACTATGGACGGGCATGATAGCCGGGCATTATGGCCGGGAACTATGGACGGGCATGATAGCCGGGCGTTATGGCCGGGCATGATAGCCGGGCATTATGGCCGGGCATGATAGCCGGGCATTATGGCCGGGCATGATAGCCGGGCATTATGGCCGGGCATGATAGCCGGGCATTATGGCCGGGCATGATAGCCGGGCATTATGGCCGGGCACTATGGACGGGCATGATAGCCGGGCATTATGGCCGGGCATGATAGCCGGGCATTATGGCCGGGCACTATGGACGGGCATGATAGCCGGGCATTATTGCCGGGCACTATGGACGGGCATGATAGCCGGGCATTATGGCCGGGCATGATAGCCGGGCATGATAGCCGGGCACTATGGCCTGGCATGATAGCCGGGCACTATGGCCGGGCATGATAGCCGGGCATGATAGCCGCGCACTATGGCCGGGCATGATAGCCGGGCACTATGGCCGGGCATGATAGCCGGGCATTATGGCCGGGCATGATAGCCGGGCATTATGGCCGGGCATGATAGCCGGGCACTATGGACGGGCATGATAGCCGGGCATTATGGCCGGGCATGATAGCCGTGTATTATGGCCGGGCACTATGGACGGGCATGATAGCCGGGCATTATGACCGGGCACTATGGACGAGCATGATAGCCGGGCATTATGGCCGGGCATGATAGCCGGGCATTATGGCCGGGCATGATAGCCGGGCATTATGGCCGGGCATGATAGCCGGGCATTATGGCCGGGCATGATAGCCGGGCATTATGGCCGGGCACTATGGACGGGCATGATAGCCGGGCATTATGGCCGGGCATGATGGCCGGGCATGATAGCCGGGCATTATGGCCGGGCATGATAGCCAGGCACTATGGCCGGGCATGATAGCCAGGCACTATGGCCGGGCACTATGGACGGGCATGATAGCCGGGCATTATGGCCGGGCATGATAGCCGGGCATTATGGCCGGGCATGATAGCCGGGCATTATGGTCGGGCACTATGGACGGGCATGATAGCCGGGCATTATGGCCGGGCATGATAGCCGGGCATTATGGCCGGGCATGATAGCCGGGCATTATGGCCGGGCATGATAGCCGGGCATTATGGCCGGGCATGATAGCCGGGCATTATGGCCGGGCATGATAGCCAGGCATTATGGCCGGGCACTATGGCCGGGCATGATAGCCGGGCATTATGGCCGGGCATGATAGCCGGGCATTATGGCCGGGCATGATAGCCGGGCATTATGGCCGGGCATGATAGCCGGGCATTATGGCCGGGCATGATAGCCGGGCATTATGGCCGGGCATGATAGCCGGGCATTATGGCCGGGCACTATGGACGGGCATGATAGCCGGGCATTATGGCCGGGCATGATGGCCGGGCATGATAGCCGGGCATTATGGCCGGGCATGATAGCCAGGCACTATGGCCGGGCATGATAGCCAGGCACTATGGCCGGGCACTATGGCCGGGCACTATGGACGGGCATGATAGCCGGGCATTATGGCCGGGCATGATAGCCGGGCATTATGGCCGGGCATGATAGCCGGGCATTATGGCCGGGCACTATGGACGGGCATGATAGCCGGGCATTATGGCCGGGCATGATAGCCGGGCATTATGGCCGGGCATGATAGCCGGGCATTATGGCCGGGCATGATAGCCGGGCATTATGGCCGGGCATGATAGCCGGGCATTATGGCCGGGCATGATAGCCAGGCATTATGGCCGGGCACTATGGCCGGGCATGATAGCCGGGCATTATGGCCGGGCATGATAGCCGGGCATTATGGCCGGGCATGATAGCCGGGCATTATGGCCGGGCATGATAGCCGGGCATTATGGCCGGGCATGATAGCCGGGCATTATGGCCGGGCATTATGGCCGGGCATTATGGCCGGGCACTATGGACGGGCATGATAGCCGGGCGTTATGGCCGGGCATGATAGCCGGGCATTATGGCCGGGCATGATAGCCGGGCATTATGGCCGGGCATGATAGCCGGGCATTATGGCCGCTCATGATAGCCGGGCATTATGGCCGGGCACTATGGACGGGCATGATAGCCGGGCATTATGGCCGGGCATGATAGCCGGGCATTATGGCCGGGCATGATAGCCGGGCATTATGGCCGGGCATGATAGCCGGGCATTATGGCCGGGCATGATAGCCGGGCATTATGGCCGGGCATGATAGCCAGGCATTATGGCCGGGCACTATGGCCGGGCATGATAGCCGGGCATTATGGCCGGGCATGATAGCCGGGCATTATGGCCGGGCATGATAGCCGGGCATTATGGCCGGGCATGATAGCCGGGCATTATGGCCGGGCATGATAGCTGGGCATTATGGCCGGGCACTATGGCCGGGCATGATAGCCGGGCATTATGGCCGGGCATGATAGCCGGGCATTATGGCCGGGCATGATAGCCGGGCACTATGGACGGGCATGATAGCCGGGCATTATGGCCGGGCATGATAGCCGTGTATTATGGCCGGGCACTATGGACGGGCATGATAGCCGGGCATTATGACCGGGCACTATGGACGAGCATGATAGCCGGGCATTATGGCCGGGCATGATAGCCGGGCATTATGGCCGGGCATGATAGCCGGGCATTATGGCCGGGCATGATAGCCGGGCATTATGGCCGGGCATGATAGCCGGGCATTATGGCCGGGCACTATGGACGGGCATGATAGCCGGGCATTATGGCCGGGCATGATGGCCGGGCATGATAGCCGGGCATTATGGCCGGGCATGATAGCCAGGCACTATGGCCGGGCATGATAGCCAGGCACTATGGCCGGGCACTATGGACGGGCATGATAGCCGGGCATTATGGCCGGGCATGATAGCCGGGCATTATGGCCGGGCATGATAGCCGGGCATTATGGCCGGGCACTATGGACGGGCATGATAGCCGGGCATTATGGCCGGGCATGATAGCCGGGCATTATGGCCGGGCATGATAGCCGGGCATTATGGCCGGGCATGATAGCCGGGCATTATGGCCGGGCATGATAGCCGGGCATTATGGCCGGGCATGATAGCCAGGCATTATGGCCGGGCACTATGGCCGGGCATGATAGCCGGGCATTATGGCCGGGCATGATAGCCGGGCATTATGGCCGGGCATGATAGCCGGGCATTATGGCCGGGCATGATAGCCGGGCATTATGGCCGGGCATGATAGCCGGGCATTATGGCCGGGCATGATAGCCGGGCATTATGGCCGGGCACTATGGACGGGCATGATAGCCGGGCATTATGGCCGGGCATGATGGCCGGGCATGATAGCCGGGCATTATGGCCGGGCATGATAGCCAGGCACTATGGCCGGGCATGATAGCCAGGCACTATGGCCGGGCACTATGGCCGGGCACTATGGACGGGCATGATAGCCGGGCATTATGGCCGGGCATGATAGCCGGGCATTATGGCCGGGCATGATAGCCGGGCATTATGGCCGGGCACTATGGACGGGCATGATAGCCGGGCATTATGGCCGGGCATGATAGCCGGGCATTATGGCCGGGCATGATAGCCGGGCATTATGGCCGGGCATGATAGCCGGGCATTATGGCCGGGCATGATAGCCGGGCATTATGGCCGGGCATGATAGCCAGGCATTATGGCCGGGCACTATGGCCGGGCATGATAGCCGGGCATTATGGCCGGGCATGATAGCCGGGCATTATGGCCGGGCATGATAGCCGGGCATTATGGCCGGGCATGATAGCCGGGCATTATGGCCGGGCATGATAGCCGGGCATTATGGCCGGGCATTATGGCCGGGCATTATGGCCGGGCACTATGGACGGGCATGATAGCCGGGCGTTATGGCCGGGCATGATAGCCGGGCATTATGGCCGGGCATGATAGCCGGGCATTATGGCCGGGCATGATAGCCGGGCATTATGGCCGGGCATGATAGCCGGGCATTATGGCCGGGCACTATGGACGGGCATGATAGCCGGGCATTATGGCCGGGCATGATAGCCGGGCATTATGGCCGGGCATGATAGCCGGGCATTATGGCCGGGCATGATAGCCGGGCATTATGGCCGGGCATGATAGCCGGGCATTATGGCCGGGCATGATAGCCAGGCATTATGGCCGGGCACTATGGCCGGGCATGATAGCCGGGCATTATGGCCGGGCATGATAGCCGGGCATTATGGCCGGGCATGATAGCCGGGCATTATGGCCGGGCATGATAGCCGGGCATTATGGCCGGGCATGATAGCCGGGCATTATGGCCGGGCATGATAGCCGGGCATTATGGCCGGGCACTATGGACGGGCATGATAGCCGGGCATTATGGCCGGGCATGATGGCCGGGCATGATAGCCGGGCATTATGGCCGGGCATGATAGCCAGGCACTATGGCCGGGCATGATAGCCAGGCACTATGGCCGGGCACTATGGCCGGGCACTATGGACGGGCATGATAGCCGGGCATTATGGCCGGGCATGATAGCCGGGCATTATGGCCGGGCATGATAGCCGGGCATTATGGCCGGGCACTATGGACGGGCATGATAGCCGGGCATTATGGCCGGGCATGATAGCCGGGCATTATGGCCGGGCATGATAGCCGGGCATTATGGCCGGGCATGATAGCCGGGCATTATGGCCGGGCATGATAGCCGGGCATTATGGCCGGGCATGATAGCCAGGCATTATGGCCGGGCACTATGGCCGGGCATGATAGCCGGGCATTATGGCCGGGCATGATAGCCGGGCATTATGGCCGGGCATGATAGCCGGGCATTATGGCCGGGCATGATAGCCGGGCATTATGGCCGGGCATGATAGCCGGGCATTATGGCCGGGCATTATGGCCGGGCATTATGGCCGGGCACTATGGACGGGCATGATAGCCGGGCGTTATGGCCGGGCATGATAGCCGGGCATTATGGCCGGGCATGATAGCCGGGCATTATGGCCGGGCATGATAGCCGGGCATTATGGCCGGGCATGATAGCCAGGCATTATGGCCGGGCACTATGGCCGGGCATGATAGCCGGGCATTATGGCCGGGCATGATAGCCGGGCATTATGGCCGGGCACTATAGACGGGCATGATAGCCGGGCATGATAGCCGGGCATTATGGACGGGCATGATAGCCGGGCATGATAGCCGGGCATGATAGCCTGGCACTATGGCCGGGCATGATAGCCGGGCACTATGGCCGGGCATGATAGCCGGTCACTATGGCCGGGCATGATAGCCGGGCATTATGGCCGGGCATGAAAGCCGGGCATTATGGCCGGGCACTATGGACGGGCATGATAGCCGGGCAATACGGCCGGGCATGATAGCCGGGCATTATGGCCGGGCACTATGGACGGGCATGATAGCCGGGCACTATGGACGAGCATGATAGCCGGGCATTATGGCCGGGCATGATAGCCGGGCATTATGGCCGGGCATGATAGCCGGGCATTATGGCCGGGCATGATAGCCGGGCATTATGGCCGGGCACTATGGACGGGCACTATGGACGAGAGAGAGAGAGAGAGAGAGAGAGAGAGAGAGAGAGAGAGAGAGAGAGAGAGAGAGAGAGAGAGAGAGAGAGAGAGAGAGAGAGAGAGAGAGAGAGAGAGAGAGAGAGAGAGAGAGAGAGAGAGAGAGAGAGAGAGAGAGAGAGAGAGAGACAAAGAGAGAGAGAGACAAAGAGAGAGAGAGAGAAAGAAAGAGAGAGGGAGGGAGAGGGAGAGAGAGAGAGAGAGAATGGCCAGAAAGCGACAGGGAGGAGTTATAGAAGCTGGAGCAGTAATGGAGAACAAGAGGAAAGGAAAGCAGGGAACGTGAAGATAAGGAAGCAAGAGCAGGAGGGGAAGAGGCAAGAATCCACTCCATTGTTTCCCAGACATACCCACACTTCCACGACCATTCCCTCCCCCCCCCCCCGACCGGCATTGGGGAGCCGGTCGGCCGAGCGGACAGCAGGCTGGACTTTTGATCATGTGGTCCGGGGTTCGATCCCGGGCGCCGACGAGAAACAATGGGCAGAGTTTCTTTCACCCTATGCTCCTGTTACCTAGCAGTAAAATAGGTAACTGGGTGTTAGTCAGCTGTCACGGGCTCCTTCCTGGGGATGGAGGCCTGGTCGAGGACCGGGCCGAAGGGACACTAAAAGCCCCGAAATCGTCTCAAGATAACCCCCCGTACCCAACACCCCCACCCCAGTCCTCAATAACCAGTTCCACTATTCATCCCAATCTACCAATCACCCACATACGCCACCTATATCCCCCAATCCAAAAATCACCCACGTACCTTTCTAAAAGCAATTCCTTCCCCTCCCCCCAAAAAATCTTTTTTACACCCCAATAACTTCCTAAATAATGTATCAAAATTGCACAAATTAGCAGATAACGGCAAAAACAAAAACCTGGAGCGAGCAATCAGTAACTTCCAGACCAGAGAGCATTATGGCCGGACATGATAGCCGGGTATTATGGCCGGACATGTTGGACGGGCACTATACCCGGGCATGATAGCCGGGCACTATGGACGGACATGATAGCCGGGCCCTATGGACGGGCATGATAGCCGAGCACTATGGACGGACATGATAGCCAGGCACTATGGACGGACTTGATAGCCGGGCACTATGGACGGACATGATAGCCGGGCACTATGGACGGACATGATAGCCGGGCACTATGGACGGGCATGATAGCCGGGCACTATGGACGGACATGATAGCCGGGCATTATGGACGGACATGATAGCCGGGCACTATGGACGGACATGATAGCCGGGCACTATGGACGGACATGATAGCCGGGCACTATGGACGGGCATGATAGCCGGGCACTATGGACGGACATGATAGCCGGGCACTATGGACGGGCATTATGGACGGGCATGATAGCCGGGCATTATGGCCGGGCATGATAGCCGGGCACTATGGACGGGCATGATAGCCGGGCACTATGGACGGGCATGATAGCCGGGCATTATGGCCGGGCATGATAGCCGGGCATTATGGCCGGGCATGATAGCTGGGCACTATGGACGGGCATGATAGCCGGGCATTATGGCCGGGCATGATAGCCGGGCATTATGGCCGGGCATGATAGCCGGGCATTATGGCCGGGCATGATAGCCGGGCATTATGGCCAGGCATGATAGCCGGGCACTATGGACGGGCATGATAGCCTGTCATTATGACCGGGCATGATAGCTGGGCATTATGGCCGGGCATGATAGCTGGGCATTATGGCCGGGCATGATAGCCGGGCATGATAGCCGGGCATTATGGCCGGGCATGATAGCCGGGCATTATGGCCGGGCATGATAGCCGGGCATTATGGCCGGGCATGATAGCCGGGCATTATGGCCGGGCATGATAGCCAGGCATTATGGCCAGGCATGATAGCCAGGCATTATGGCCGGGCACTATGGACGGGCATGATAGCCGGGCATTATGGCCGGGCATAATAGCCGGGCATTATGGCCGGGCATGATAGCCGGGCATTATGGCCGGGCATGATAGCCGGGCATTATGGCCGGGCATGATAGCCGGGCATTATGGCCGGGCATGATAGCCGGGCATTATGGCCGGGCATGATAGCCGGGCATTATGGCCGGGCATGATAGCCGGGCATTATGGCCGGGCATGATAGCCGGGCATTATAGCCGGGCATTATGGCCGGGCATGATAGCCGGGCATTATGGCCGGGCATGATAGCCAGGCATTATGGCCGGGCACTATGGCCGGGCATGATAGCCGGGCATTATGGCCGGGCATGATAGCCGGACATTATGGCCGGGCATGATAGCCGGGCATTATGGCCGGGCATGATAGCCGGGCATTATGGCCGGGCATGATAGCCGGGCACTATGGACGGACATGATAGCCGGGCACTATGGACGGACATGATAGCCGGGCACTATGGACGGGCATGATAGCCGGGCATTATGGCCAGGCACTATGGACGGGCATGATAGCCGGGCATTATGGCCGGGCATGATAGCCGGGCATTATGGCCGGGCATGATAGCCGGGCACTATGGACGGGCATGATAGCCGGGCACTATGGACGGGCATGATAGCCGGGCACTATGGACGGACATGATAGCCGGGCACTATGGACGGGCATGATAGCCGGGCATTATGGCCGGGCACGATGGACGGGCATGATAGCCGGGCATTATGGCCGGGCATGATAGCCGGGCATTATGGCCGGGCATGATAGCTGGGCACTATGGACGGGCATGATAGCCGGGCATTATGGCCGGGCATGATAGCCGGGCATTATGGCCGGGCATGATAGCCGGGCATTATGGCCGGGCATGATAGCCGGGCATTATGGCCGGGCATGATAGCCGGGCACTATGAACGGGCATGATAGCCGGGCATTATGACCGGGCATGATAGCTGGGCATTATGGCTGGGCATGATAGCTGGGCATTATGGCCGGGCATGATAGCCAGGCATGATAGCCGGGCATTATGGCCGGGCATGATAGCCGGGCATTATGGCCGGGCATGATAGCCGGGCATTATGGCCGGGCATGATAGCCGCGCATTATGGCCGGGCATGATAGCCGGGCATTATGGCCGGGCATGATAGCCAGGCATTATGGCCGGGCACTATGGACGGGCATGATAGCCGGGCATTATGGCCGGGCATGATAGCTGGGCATTATGGCCGGGCATGATAGCCGGGCATTATGGCCGGGCATGATAGCCGGGCATTATGGCCGGGCATGATAGCCGGGCATTATGGCCGGGCATGATAGCCGGGCATTATGGCTGGGCATGATAGCCGGGCATTATGGCCGGGCATGATAGCCGGGCATTATGGCCGGGCATGATAGCCGGGCATTATGGCCGGGCATGATAGCCGGGCATAATGGCCGGGCATGATAGCCAGGCATTATGGCCGGGCACTATGGCCGGGCATGATAGCCGGGCATTATGGCCGGGCATGATAGCCGGGCATTATGGCCGGGCATGATAACCGGGCACTATGGACGGGCATGATAGCCGGGCATTATGGCCGGGCATGATAGCTGGGCATTATGGCCGGGCATGATAGCTGGGCATTATGGCCGGGCATGATAGCCGGGCATTATGGCCGGGCATGATAGCCGGGCATTATGGCCGGGCATGATAGCCGGGCATGATAGCCGGGCATTATGGCCGGGCATGATAGCCGGGCATTATGGCCGGGCATGATAGCCAGGCATTATGGCCGGGCATGATAGCCGGGCATTATGGCCGGGCATGATAGCCGGGCATTATGGCCGGGCATGATAGCCGGGCATTATGGCCGGGCACTATGGACGGGCATGATAGCCGGGCATTATGGCCGGGCATGATGGCCGGGCATGATAGCCGGGCATTATGGCCGGGCATGATAGCCAGGCACTATGGCCGGGCATGATAGCCAGGCACTATGGCCGGGCACTATGGCCGGGCACTATGGACGGGCATGATAGCCGGGCATTATGGCCGGGCATGATAGCCGGGCATTATGGCCGGGCATGATAGCCGGGCATTATGGCCGGGCACTATGGACGGGCATGATAGCCGGGCATTATGGCCGGGCATGATAGCTGGGCATTATGTCCGGGCATGATAGCCGGGCATTATGGCCGGGCATGATAGCCGGGCATTATGGCCGGGCATGATAGCCGGGCATTATGGCCGGGCATGATAGCCAGGCATTATGGCCGGGCACTATGGCCGGGCATGATAGCCGGGCATTATGGCCGGGCATGATAGCGGGGCATTATGGCCGGGCATGATAGCCGGGCATTATGGCCGGGCATTATGGCCGGGCATGATAGCCGGGCATTATGGCCGGGCATTATAGCCGGGCATTATGGCCGGGCACTATAGACGGGCATGATAGCCGGGCATTATGGCCGGGCACTATGGACGGGCATGATAGCCGGGCGTTATGGCCGGGCATGATAGCCGGGCATTATGGCCGGGCATGATAGCCGGGCATTATGGCCGGGCATGATAGCCGGGCATTATGGCCGGGCATGATAGCCGGGCATTATGGCCGGGCACTATGGACGGGCATGATAGCCGGGCATTATGGCCGGGCATGATAGCCGGGCATTATGGCCGGGCACTATAGACGGGCATGATAGCCGGGCATTATGGCCGGGCACTATGGACGGGCATGATAGCCGGGCATGATAGCCGGGCATGATAGCCTGGCACTATGGCCGGGCATGATAGCCGGGCACTATGGCCGGGCATGATAGCCGGTCACTATGGCCGGGCATGATAGCCGGGCATTATGGCCGGGCATGAAAGCCGGGCATTATGGCCGGGCACTATGGACGGGCATGATAGCCGGGCAATACGGCCGGGCATGATAGCCGGGCATTATGGCCGGGCACTATGGACGGGCATGATAGCCGGGCACTATGGACGAGCATGATAGCCGGGCATTATGGCCGGGCATGATAGCCGGGCATTATGGCCGGGCATGATAGCCGGGCATTATGGCCGAGCATGATAGCCGGGCATTATGGCCGGGCACTATGGACGGGCACTATGGACGAGAGAGAGAGAGAGAGAGAGAGAGAGAGAGAGAGAGAGAGAGAGAGAGAGAGAGAGAGAGAGAGAGAGAGAGAGAGAGAGAGAGAGAGAGAGAGAGAGAGAGAGAGAGAGAGAGAGAGAGAGAGAGAGAGAGAGAGAGAGAGAGAGAGAGAGAGAGAGAGAGACAAAGAGAGAGAGAGACAAAGAGAGAGAGAGAGAGAAAGAAAGAGAGAGGGAGGGAGAGGGAGAGAGAGAGAGAGAGAATGGCCAGAAAGCGACAGGGAGGAGTTATAGAAGCTGGAGCAGTAATGGAGAACAAGAGGAAAGGAAAGCAGGGAACGTGAAGATAAGGAAGCAAGAGCAGGAGGGGAAGAGGCAAGAATCCACTCCATTGTTTCCCAGACATACCCACACTTCCACGACCATTCCCTCCCCCCCCCCCCCCCCCCCCCCGACCGGCATTGGGGAGCCGGCCGGCCGAGCGGACAGCAGGCTGGACTTTTGATCATGTGGTCCGGGGTTCGATCCCGGGCGCCGACGAGAAACAATGGGCAGAGTTTCTTTCACCCTATGCTCCTGTTACCTAGCAGTAAAATAGGTAACTGGGTGTTAGTCAGCTGTCACGGGCTCCTTCCTGGGGATGGAGGCCTGGTCGAGGACCGGGCCGAAGGGACACTAAAAGCCCCGAAATCGTCTCAAGATAACCCCCCGTACCCAACACCCCCACCCCAGTCCTCAATAACCAGTTCCACTATTCATCCCAATCTACCAATCACCCACATACGCCACCTATATCCCCCAATCCAAAAATCACCCACGTACCCTTCTAAAAGCAATTCCTTCCCCTCCCCCCAAAAAATCTTTTTTACACCCCAATAACTTCCTAAATAATGTATCAAAATTGCACAAATTAGCAGATAACGGCAAAAACAAAAACCTGGAGCGAGCAATCAGTAACTTCCAGACCAGAGAGCATTATGGCCGGACATGATAGCCGGGTATTATGGCCGGACATGTTGGACGGGCACTATACCCGGGCATGATAGCCGGGCACTATGGACGGACATGATAGCCGGGCCCTATGGACGGGCATGATAGCCGAGCACTATGGACGGACATGATAGCCAGGCACTATGGACGGACTTGATAGCCGGGCACTATGGACGGACATGATAGCCGGGCACTATGGACGGACATGATAGCCGGGCACTATGGACGGGCATGATAGCCGGGCACTATGGACGGACATGATAGCCGGGCATTATGGACGGACATGATAGCCGGGCACTATGGACGGACATGATAGCCGGGCACTATGGACGGACATGATAGCCGGGCACTATGGACGGGCATGATAGCCGGGCACTATGGACGGACATGATAGCCGGGCACTATGGACGGGCATGATAGCCGGGCATTATGGACGGGCATGATAGCCGGGCATTATGGCCGGGCATTATGGCCGGGCATGATAGCCGGGCACTATGGACGGGCATGATAGCCGGGCACTATGGACGGGCATGATAGCCGGGCATTATGGCCGGGCATGATAGCCGGGCATTATGGCCGGGCATGATAGCTGGGCACTATGGACGGGCATGATAGCCGGGCATTATGGCCGGGCATGATAGCCGGGCATTATGGCCGGGCATGATAGCCGGGCATTATGGCCGGGCATGATAGCCGGGCATTATGGCCAGGCATGATAGCCGGGCACTATGGACGGGCATGATAGCCTGTCATTATGACCGGGCATGATAGCTGGGCATTATGGCCGGGCATGATAGCTGGGCATTATGGCCGGGCATGATAGCCGGGCATGATAGCCGGGCATTATGGCCGGGCATGATAGCCGGGCATTATGGCCGGGCATGATAGCCGGGCATTATGGCCGGGCATGATAGCCGGGCATTATGGCCGGGCATGATAGCCAGGCATTATGGCCGGGCATGATAGCCAGGCATTATGGCCGGGCACTATGGACGGTCATGATAGCCGGGCATTATGGCCGGGCATGATAGCCGGGCATTATGGCCGGGCATGATAGCCGGGCATTATGGCCGGGCATGATAGCCGGGCATTATGGCCGGGCATGATAGCCGGGCATTATGGCCGGGCATGATAGCCGGGCATTATGGCCGGGAATGATAGCCGGGCATTATGGCCGGGCATGATAGCCGGGCATTATGGCCGGGCATGATAGCCGGGCATTATAGCCGGGCATTATGGCCGGGCATGATAGCCGGGCATTATGGCCGGGCATGATAGCCAGGCATTATGGCCGGGCACTATGGCCGGGCATGATAGCCGGGCATTATGGCCGGGCATGATAGCCGGACATTATGGCCGGGCATGATAGCCGGGCATTATGGCCGGGCATGATAGCCGGGCATTATGGCCGGGCATGATAGCCGGGCACTATGGACGGACATGATAGCCGGGCACTATGGACGGACATGATAGCCGGGCACTATGGACGGGCATGATAGCCGGGCATTATGGCCAGGCACTATGGACGGGCATGATAGCCGGGCATTATGGCCGGGCATGATAGCCGGGCATTATGGCCGGGCATGATAGCCGGGCACTATGGACGGGCATGATAGCCGGGCACTATGGACGGGCATGATAGCCGGGCACTATGGACGGACATGATAGCCGGGCACTATGGACGGGCATGATAGCCGGGCATTATGGCCGGGTACGATGGACGGGCATGATAGCCGGGCATTATGGCCGGGCATGATAGCCGGGCATTATGGCCGGGCATGATAGCCGGGCATTATGGCCGGGCATGATAGCTGGGCACTATGGACGGGCATGATAGCCGGGCATTATGGCCGGGCATGATAGCCGGGCATTATGGCCGGGCATGATAGCCGGGCATTATGGCCGGGCATGATAGCCGGGCATTATGGCCGGGCATGATAGCCGGGCACTATGAACGGGCATGATAGCCGGGCATTATGACCGGGCATGATAGCTGGGCATTATGGCTGGGCATGATAGCTGGGCATTATGGCCGGGCATGATAGCCAGGCATGATAGCCGGGCATTATGGCCGGGCATGATAGCCGGGCATTATGGCCGGGCATGATAGCCGGGCATTATGGCCGGGAATGATAGCCGGGCATTATGGCCGGGCATGATAGCCGGGCATTATGGCCGGGCATGATAGCCGGGCATTATAGCCGGGCATTATGGCCGGGCATGATAGCCGGGCATTATGGCCGGGCATGATAGCCAGGCATTATGGCCGGGCACTATGGCCGGGCATGATAGCCGGGCATTATGGCCGGGCATGATAGCCGGACATTATGGCCGGGCATGATAGCCGGGCATTATGGCCGGGCATGATAGCCGGGCATTATGGCCGGGCATGATAGCCGGGCACTATGGACGGACATGATAGCCGGGCACTATGGACGGACATGATAGCCGGGCACTATGGACGGGCATGATAGCCGGGCATTATGGCCAGGCACTATGGACGGGCATGATAGCCGGGCATTATGGCCGGGCATGATAGCCGGGCATTATGGCCGGGCATGATAGCCGGGCACTATGGACGGGCATGATAGCCGGGCACTATGGACGGGCATGATAGCCGGGCACTATGGACGGACATGATAGCCGGGCACTATGGACGGGCATGATAGCCGGGCATTATGGCCGGGTACGATGGACGGGCATGATAGCCGGGCATTATGGCCGGGCATGATAGCCGGGCATTATGGCCGGGCATGATAGCCGGGCATTATGGCCGGGCATGATAGCTGGGCACTATGGACGGGCATGATAGCCGGGCATTATGGCCGGGCATGATAGCCGGGCATTATGGCCGGGCATGATAGCCGGGCATTATGGCCGGGCATGATAGCCGGGCATTATGGCCGGGCATGATAGCCGGGCACTATGAACGGGCATGATAGCCGGGCATTATGACCGGGCATGATAGCTGGGCATTATGGCTGGGCATGATAGCTGGGCATTATGGCCGGGCATGATAGCCAGGCATGATAGCCGGGCATTATGGCCGGGCATGATAGCCGGGCATTATGGCCGGGCATGATAGCCGGGCATTATGGCCGGGCATGATAGCCGCGCATTATGGCCGGGCATGATAGCCGGGCATTATGGCCGGGCATGATAGCCAGGCATTATGGCCGGGCACTATGGACGGGCATGATAGCCGGGCATTATGGCCGGGCATGATAGCCGGGCATTATGGCCGGGCATGATAGCCGGGCATTATGGCCGGGCATGATAGCCGGGCATTATGGCCGGGCATGATAGCCGGGCATTATGGCCGGGCATGATAGCCGGGCATTATGGCTGGGCATGATAGCCGGGCATTATGGCCGGGCATGATAGCCGGGCATTATGGCCGGGCATGATAGCCGGGCATAATGGCCGGGCATGATAGCCAGGCATTATGGCCGGGCACTATGGCCGGGCATGATAGCCGGGCATTATGGCCGGGCATGATAGCCGGGCATTATGGCCGGGCATGATAACCGGGCACTATGGACGGGCATGATAGCCGGGCATTATGGCCGGGCATGATAGCTGGGCATTATGGCCGGGCATGATAGCTGGGCATTATGGCCGGGCATGATAGCCGGGCATGATAGCCGGGCATTATGGCCGGGCATGATAGCCGGGCATTATGGCCGGGCATGATAGCCGGGCATGATAGCCGGGCATTATGGCCGGGCATGATAGCCGGGCATTATGGCCGGGCATGATAGCCAGGCATTATGGCCGGGCACTATGGACGGGCATGATAGCCGGGCATTATGGCCGGGCATGATAGCCGGGCATTATGGCCGGGCATGATAGCCGGGCATTATGGCCGGGCATGATAGCCGGGCATTATGGCCGGGCATGATAGCCGGGCACTATGGACGGACATGATAGCCGGGCACTATGGACGGACATGATAGCCGGGCACTATGGACGGGCATGATAGCCGGGCATTATGGCCAGGCACTATGGACGGGCATGATAGCCGGGCATTATGGCCGGGCATGATAGCCGGGCATTATGGCCGGGCATGATAGCCGGGCACTATGGACGGGCATGATAGCCGGGCACTATGGACGGGCATGATTGCCGGGCACTATGGACGGACATGATAGCCGGGCACTATGGACGGGCATGATAGCCGGGCATTATGGCCGGGTACGATGGACGGGCATGATAGCCGGGCATTATGGCCGGGCATGATAGCCGGGCATTATGGCCGGGCATGATAGCCGGGCATTATGGCCGGGCATGATAGCTGGGCACTATGGACGGGCATGATAGCCGGGCATTATGGCCGGGCATGATAGCCGGGCATTATGGCCGGGCATGATAGCCGGGCATTATGGCCGGGCATGATAGCCGGGCATTATGGCCGGGCATGATAGCCGGGCACTATGAACGGGCATGATAGCCGGGCATTATGACCGGGCATGATAGCTGGGCATTATGGCTGGGCATGATAGCTGGGCATTATGGCCGGGCATGATAGCCAGGCATGATAGCCGGGCATTATGGCCGGGCATGATAGCCGGGCATTATGGCCGGGCATGATAGCCGGGCATTATGGCCGGGCATGATAGCCGCGCATTATGGCCGGGCATGATAGCCGGGCATTATGGCCGGGCATGATAGCCAGGCATTATGGCCGGGCACTATGGACGGGCATGATAGCCGGGCATTATGGCCGGGCATGATAGCCGGGCATTATGGCCGGGCATGATAGCCGGGCATTATGGCCGGGCATGATAGCCGGGCATTATGGCCGGGCATGATAGCCGGGCATTATGGCCGGGCATGATAGCCGGGCATTATGGCTGGGCATGATAGCCGGGCATTATGGCCGGGCATGATAGCCGGGCATTATGGCCGGGCATGATAGCCGGGCATAATGGCCGGGCATGATAGCCAGGCATTATGGCCGGGCACTATGGCCGGGCATGATAGCCGGGCATTATGGCCGGGCATGATAGCCGGGCATTATGGCCGGGCATGATAACCGGGCACTATGGACGGGCATGATAGCCGGGCATTATGGCCGGGCATGATAGCTGGGCATTATGGCCGGGCATGATAGCTGGGCATTATGGCCGGGCATGATAGCCGGGCATGATAGCCGGGCATTATGGCCGGGCATGATAGCCGGGCATTATGGCCGGGCATGATAGCCGGGCATGATAGCCGGGCATTATGGCCGGGCATGATAGCCGGGCATTATGGCCGGGCATGATAGCCAGGCATTATGGCCGGGCACTATGGACGGGCATGATAGCCGGGCATTATGGCCGGGCATGATAGCCGGGCATTATGGCCGGGCATGATAGCCGGGCATTATGGCCGGGCATGATAGCCGGGCATTATGGCCGGGCATGATAGCCGGGCATTATGGCCGGGCATGATAGCCGGGCATTATGGCCGGGCATGATAGCCAGGCATTATGGCCGGGCACTATGGACGGGCATGATAGCCGGGCATTATGGCCGGGCATGATAGCCGGGCATTATGGCCGGGCATGATAGCCGGGCATTATGGCCGGGCATGATAGCCGGGCATTATGGCCGGGCATGATAGCCGGGCATTATGGCCGGGCATGATAGCCGGGCATTATGGCCGGGCACTATGGACGGGCATGATAGCCGGGCATTATGGCCGGGCATGATGGCCGGGCATGATAGCCGGGCATTATGGCCGGGCATGATAGCCAGGCACTATGGCCGGGCATGATAGCCAGGCACTATGGCCGGGCACTATGGCCGGGCACTATGGACGGGCATGATAGCCGGGCATTATGGCCGGGCATGATAGCCGGGCATTATGGCCGGGCATGATAGCCGGGCATTATGGCCGGGCACTATGGACGGGCATGATAGCCGGGCATTATGGCCGGGCATGATAGCTGGGCATTATGTCCGGGCATGATAGCCGGGCATTATGGCCGGGCATGATAGCCGGGCATTATGGCCGGGCATGATAGCCGGGCATTATGGCCGGGCATGATAGCCAGGCATTATGGCCGGGCACTATGGCCGGGCATGATAGCCGGGCATTATGGCCGGGCATGATAGCCGGGCATTATGGCCGGGCATGATAGCCGGGCATTATGGCCGGGCATTATGGCCGGGCATGATAGCCGGGCATTATGGCCGGGCATTATAGCCGGGCATTATGGCCGGGCACTATAGACGGGCATGATAGCCGGGCATTATGGCCGGGCACTATGGACGGGCATGATAGCCGGGCGTTATGGCCGGGCATGATAGCCGGGCATTATGGCCGGGCATGATAGCCGGGCATTATGGCCGGGCATGATAGCCGGGCATTATGGCCGGGCATGATAGCCGGGCATTATGGCCGGGCACTATGGACGGGCATGATAGCCGGGCATTATGGCCGGGCATGATAGCCGGGCATTATGGCCGGGCACTATAGACGGGCATGATAGCCGGGCATTATGGCCGGGCACTATGGACGGGCATGATAGCCGGCCATGATAGCCGGGCATGATAGCCTGGCACTATGGCCGGGCATGATAGCCGGGCACTATGGCCGGGCATGATAGCCGGTCACTATGGCCGGGCATGATAGCCGGGCATTATGGCCGGGCATGAAAGCCGGGCATTATGGCCGGGCACTATGGACGGGCATGATAGCCGGGCAATACGGCCGGGCATGATAGCCGGGCATTATGGCCGGGCACTATGGACGGGCATGATAGCCGGGCACTATGGACGAGCATGATAGCCGGGCATTATGGCCGGGCATGATAGCCGGGCATTATGGCCGGGCATGATAGCCGGGCATTATGGCCGAGCATGATAGCCGGGCATTATGGCCGGGCACTATGGACGGGCACTATGGACGAGAGAGAGAGAGAGAGAGAGAGAGAGAGAGAGAGAGAGAGAGAGAGAGAGAGAGAGAGAGAGAGAGAGAGAGAGAGAGAGAGAGAGAGAGAGAGAGAGAGAGAGAGAGAGAGAGAGAGAGAGAGAGAGAGAGAGAGAGAGAGAGAGAGAGAGAGAGAGAGAGAGAGAGAGAGAGAGAGAGAGAGAGAGAGACAAAGAGAGAGAGAGACAAAGAGAGAGAGAGAGAGAAAGAAAGAGAGAGGGAGGGAGAGGGAGAGAGAGAGAGAGAGAATGGCCAGAAAGCGACAGGGAGGAGTTATAGAAGCTGGAGCAGTAATGGAGAACAAGAGGAAAGGAAAGCAGGGAACGTGAAGATAAGGAAGCAAGAGCAGGAGGGGAAGAGGCAAGAATCCACTCCATTGTTTCCCAGACATACCCACACTTCCACGACCATTCCCTCCCCCCCCCCCCCCCGACCGGCATTGGGGAGCCGGCCGGCCGAGCGGACAGCAGGCTGGACTTTTGATCATGTGGTCCGGGGTTCGATCCCGGGCGCCGACGAGAAACAATGGGCAGAGTTTCTTTCACCCTATGCTCCTGTTACCTAGCAGTAAAATAGGTAACTGGGTGTTAGTCAGCTGTCACGGGCTCCTTCCTGGGGATGGAGGCCTGGTCGAGGACCGGGCCGAAGGGACACTAAAAGCCCCGAAATCGTCTCAAGATAACCCCCCGTACCCAACACCCCCACCCCAGTCCTCAATAACCAGTTCCACTATTCATCCCAATCTACCAATCACCCACATACGCCACCTATATCCCCCAATCCAAAAATCACCCACGTACCCTTCTAAAAGCAATTCCTTCCCCTCCCCCCAAAAAATCTTTTTTACACCCCAATAACTTCCTAAATAATGTATCAAAATTGCACAAATTAGCAGATAACGGCAAAAACAAAAACCTGGAGCGAGCAATCAGTAACTTCCAGACCAGAGAGCATTATGGCCGGACATGATAGCCGGGTATTATGGCCGGACATGTTGGACGGGCACTATACCCGGGCATGATAGCCGGGCACTATGGACGGACATGATAGCCGGGCCCTATGGACGGGCATGATAGCCGAGCACTATGGACGGACATGATAGCCAGGCACTATGGACGGACTTGATAGCCGGGCACTATGGACGGACATGATAGCCGGGCACTATGGACGGACATGATAGCCGGGCACTATGGACGGGCATGATAGCCGGGCACTATGGACGGACATGATAGCCGGGCATTATGGACGGACATGATAGCCGGGCACTATGGACGGACATGATAGCCGGGCACTATGGACGGACATGATAGCCGGGCACTATGGACGGGCATGATAGCCGGGCACTATGGACGGACATGATAGCCGGGCACTATGGACGGGCATGATAGCCGGGCATTATGGACGGGCATGATAGCCGGGCATTATGGCCGGGCATTATGGCCGGGCATGATAGCCGGGCACTATGGACGGGCATGATAGCCGGGCACTATGGACGGGCATGATAGCCGGGCATTATGGCCGGGCATGATAGCCGGGCATTATGGCCGGGCATGATAGCTGGGCACTATGGACGGGCATGATAGCCGGGCATTATGGCCGGGCATGATAGCCGGGCATTATGGCCGGGCATGATAGCCGGGCATTATGGCCGGGCATGATAGCCGGGCATTATGGCCAGGCATGATAGCCGGGCACTATGGACGGGCATGATAGCCTGTCATTATGACCGGGCATGATAGCTGGGCATTATGGCCGGGCATGATAGCTGGGCATTATGGCCGGGCATGATAGCCGGGCATGATAGCCGGGCATTATGGCCGGGCATGATAGCCGGGCATTATGGCCGGGCATGATAGCCGGGCATTATGGCCGGGCATGATAGCCGGGCATTATGGCCGGGCATGATAGCCAGGCATTATGGCCGGGCATGATAGCCAGGCATTATGGCCGGGCACTATGGACGGTCATGATAGCCGGGCATTATGGCCGGGCATGATAGCCGGGCATTATGGCCGGGCATGATAGCCGGGCATTATGGCCAGGCATGATAGCCGGGCACTATGGACGGGCATGATAGCCTGTCATTATGACCGGGCATGATAGCTGGGCATTATGGCCGGGCATGATAGCCGGGCATTATGGCCGGGCATGATAGCCGGGCATTATGGCCGGGCATGATAGCCGGGCATTATGGCCGGGCATGATAGCCGGGCATTATGGCCGGGCATGATAGCCGGGCATTATGGCCGGGAATGATAGCCGGGCATTATGGCCGGGCATGATAGCCGGGCATTATGGCCGGGCATGATAGCCGGGCATTATAGCCGGGCATTATGGCCGGGCATGATAGCCGGGCATTATGGCCGGGCATGATAGCCAGGCATTATGGCCGGGCACTATGGCCGGGCATGATAGCCGGGCATTATGGCCGGGCATGATAGCCGGACATTATGGCCGGGCATGATAGCCGGGCATTATGGCCGGGCATTATGGCCGGGCATGATAGCCGGGCACTATGGACGGACATGATAGCCGGGCACTATGGACGGACATGATAGCCGGGCACTATGGACGGGCATGATAGCCGGGCATTATGGCCAGGCACTATGGACGGGCATGATAGCCGGGCATTATGGCCGGGCATGATAGCCGGGCATTATGGCCGGGCATGATAGCCGGGCACTATGGACGGGCATGATAGCCGGGCACTATGGACGGGCATGATAGCCGGGCACTATGGACGGACATGATAGCCGGGCACTATGGACGGGCATGATAGCCGGGCATTATGGCCGGGTACGATGGACGGGCATGATAGCCGGGCATTATGGCCGGGCATGATAGCCGGGCATTATGGCCGGGCATGATAGCCGGGCATTATGGCCGGGCATGATAGCTGGGCACTATGGACGGGCATGATAGCCGGGCATTATGGCCGGGCATGATAGCCGGGCATTATGGCCGGGCATGATAGCCGGGCATTATGGCCGGGCATGATAGCCGGGCATTATGGCCGGGCATGATAGCCGGGCACTATGAACGGGCATGATAGCCGGGCATTATGACCGGGCATGATAGCTGGGCATTATGGCTGGGCATGATAGCTGGGCATTATGGCCGGGCATGATAGCCAGGCATGATAGCCGGGCATTATGGCCGGGCATGATAGCCGGGCATTATGGCCGGGCATGATAGCCGGGCATTATGGCCGGGCATGATAGCCGCGCATTATGGCCGGGCATGATAGCCGGGCATTATGGCCGGGCATGATAGCCAGGCATTATGGCCGGGCACTATGGACGGGCATGATAGCCGGGCATTATGGCCGGGCATGATAGCCGGGCATTATGGCCGGGCATGATAGCCGGGCATTATGGCCGGGCATGATAGCCGGGCATTATGGCCGGGCATGATAGCCGGGCATTATGGCCGGGCATGATAGCCGGGCATTATGGCTGGGCATGATAGCCGGGCATTATGGCCGGGCATGATAGCCGGGCATTATGGCCGGGCATGATAGCCGGGCATAATGGCCGGGCATGATAGCCAGGCATTATGGCCGGGCACTATGGCCGGGCATGATAGCCGGGCATTATGGCCGGGCATGATAGCCGGGCATTATGGCCGGGCATGATAATCGGGCACTATGGACGGGCATGATAGCCGGGCATTATGGCCGGGCATGATAGCTGGGCATTATGGCCGGGCATGATAGCTGGGCATTATGGCCGGGCATGATAGCCGGGCATGATAGCCGGGCATTATGGCCGGGCATGATAGCCGGGCATTATGGCCGGGCATGATAGCCGGGCATGATAGCCGGGCATTATGGCCGGGCATGATAGCCGGGCATTATGGCCGGGCATGATAGCCAGGCATTATGGCCGGGCACTATGGACGGGCATGATAGCCGGGCATTATGGCCGGGCATGATAGCCGGGCATTATGGCCGGGCATGATAGCCGGGCATTATGGCCGGGCATGATAGCCGGGCATTATGGCCGGGCATGATAGCCGGGCACTATGGACGGACATGATAGCCGGGCACTATGGACGGACATGATAGCCGGGCACTATGGACGGGCATGATAGCCGGGCATTATGGCCAGGCACTATGGACGGGCATGATAGCCGGGCATTATGGCCGGGCATGATAGCCGGGCATTATGGCCGGGCATGATAGCCGGGCACTATGGACGGGCATGATAGCCGGGCACTATGGACGGGCATGATTGCCGGGCACTATGGACGGACATGATAGCCGGGCACTATGGACGGGCATGATAGCCGGGCATTATGGCCGGGTACGATGGACGGGCATGATAGCCGGGCATTATGGCCGGGCATGATAGCCGGGCATTATGGCCGGGCATGATAGCCGGGCATTATGGCCGGGCATGATAGCTGGGCACTATGGACGGGCATGATAGCCGGGCATTATGGCCGGGCATGATAGCCGGGCATTATGGCCGGGCATGATAGCCGGGCATTATGGCCGGGCATGATAGCCGGGCATTATGGCCGGGCATGATAGCCGGGCACTATGAACGGGCATGATAGCCGGGCATTATGACCGGGCATGATAGCTGGGCATTATGGCTGGGCATGATAGCTGGGCATTATGGCCGGGCATGATAGCCAGGCATGATAGCCGGGCATTATGGCCGGGCATGATAGCCGGGCATTATGGCCGGGCATGATAGCCGGGCATTATGGCCGGGCATGATAGCCGCGCATTATGGCCGGGCATGATAGCCGGGCATTATGGCCGGGCATGATAGCCAGGCATTATGGCCGGGCACTATGGACGGGCATGATAGCCGGGCATTATGGCCGGGCATGATAGCCGGGCATTATGGCCGGGCATGATAGCCGGGCATTATGGCCGGGCATGATAGCCGGGCATTATGGCCGGGCATGATAGCCGGGCATTATGGCCGGGCATGATAGCCGGGCATTATGGCTGGGCATGATAGCCGGGCATTATGGCCGGGCATGATAGCCGGGCATTATGGCCGGGCATGATAGCCGGGCATAATGGCCGGGCATGATAGCCAGGCATTATGGCCGGGCACTATGGCCGGGCATGATAGCCGGGCATTATGGCCGGGCATGATAGCCGGGCATTATGGCCGGGCATGATAACCGGGCACTATGGACGGGCATGATAGCCGGGCATTATGGCCGGGCATGATAGCTGGGCATTATGGCCGGGCATGATAGCTGGGCATTATGGCCGGGCATGATAGCCGGGCATGATAGCCGGGCATTATGGCCGGGCATGATAGCCGGGCATTATGGCCGGGCATGATAGCCGGGCATGATAGCCGGGCATTATGGCCGGGCATGATAGCCGGGCATTATGGCCGGGCATGATAGCCAGGCATTATGGCCGGGCACTATGGACGGGCATGATAGCCGGGCATTATGGCCGGGCATGATAGCCGGGCATTATGGCCGGGCATGATAGCCGGGCATTATGGCCGGGCATGATAGCCGGGCATTATGGCCGGGCATGATAGCCGGGCATTATGGCCGGGCATGATAGCCGGGCATTATGGCCGGGCATGATAGCCAGGCATTATGGCCGGGCACTATGGACGGGCATGATAGCCGGGCATTATGGCCGGGCATGATAGCCGGGCATTATGGCCGGGCATGATAGCCGGGCATTATGGCCGGGCATGATAGCCGGGCATTATGGCCGGGCATGATAGCCGGGCATTATGGCCGGGCATGATAGCCGGGCATTATGGCCGGGCATGATAGCCGGGCATTATGGCCGGGCATGATAGCCGGGCATTATGGCCGGGCATGATAGCCGGGCATTATGGCCGGGCATGATAGCCGGGCATTATGGCCGGGCATGATAGCCGGGCATTATGGCCGGGCATGATAGCCGAGCATTATGGCCGGGCATGATAGCCAGGCATGATAGCCGGGCACTATGGCCGGGCATGATAGCCGGGCATTATGGCCGGGCATGATAGCCGGGCATTATGACCGGGCATGATAGCCGGGCATTATGGCCGGGCATGATAGCCGGGCATTATGGCCGGGCATGATAGCCGGGCATTATGGCCGGGCACTATGGACGGGCATGATAGCCAGGCACTATGGCCGGGCATGATAGCCGGGCATGATGGCCGGGCATGATAGCCGGGCATTATGGCCGGGCATGATAGCCAGGCACTATGGCCGGGCATGATAGCCAGGCACTATGGCCGGGCATGATAGCCGGGCATTATGGCCGGGCACTATGGACGGGCATGATAGCCGGGCATTATGGCCGGGCATGATAGCCGGGCATTATGGCCGGGCATGATAGCCGGGCATTATGGCCGGGCATGATAGCCAGGCATTATGGCCGGGCATGATAGCCAGGCATTATGGCCGGGCACTATGGCCGGGCATGATAGCCGGGCATTATGGCCGGGCATGATAGCCGGGCATTATGGCCGGGCATGATAGCCGGGCATTATGGCCGGGCATGATAGCCGGGCATTATGGCCGGGCATGATAGCCGGGCATTATAGCCGGGCATGATAGCCGGGCATTATGGCCGGGCACTATGGACGGGCATGATAGCCGGGCATTATGGCCGGGAACTATGGACGGGCATGATAGCCGGGCGTTATGGCCGGGCATGATAGCCGGGCATTATGGCCGGGCATGATAGCCGGGCATTATGGCCGGGCATGATAGCCGGGCATTATGGCCGGGCATGATAGCCGGGCATTATGGCCGGGCATGATAGCCGGGCATTATGGCCGGGCACTATGGACGGGCATGATAGCCGGGCATTATGGCCGGGCATGATAGCCGGGCATTATGGCCGGGCACTATGGACGGGCATGATAGCCGGGCATTATGGCCGGGCACTATGGACGGGCATGATAGCCGGGCATTATGGCCGGGCATGATCGCCGGGCATGATAGCCGGGCACTATGGCCTGGCATGATAGCCGGGCACTATGGCCGGGCATGATAGCCGGGCATGATAGCCGCGCACTATGGCCGGGCACTATGGCCGGGCATGATAGCCGGGCATTATGGCCGGGCATGATAGCCGGGCATTATGGCCGGGCATGATAGCCGGGCACTATGGACGGGCATGATAGCCGGGCATTATGGCCGGGCATGATAGCCGGGTATTATGGCCGGGCACTATGGACGGGCATGATAGCCGGGCATTATGACCGGGCACTATGGACGAGCATGATAGCCGGGCATTATGGCCGGGCATGATAGCCGGGCATTATGGCCGGGCATGATAGCCGGGCATTATGGCCGGGCATGATAGCCAGGCAATATAGCCGGGCACTACCCAGCAAACAATTTTAGGTTGCCACAACATATCTGGAAAGTATTTGAAAGTATTGGAAACGTTTGTTTTATCGTATCAGATACGATATTGTGTGTGGACTTAAATAGGTTTCCAAAACTTATAACCAAGACATATGTATCTAACACTAATTTGAGATGTTGTGGCAACTTACACTCCTAACATGAGTCATTCATAATCCATTCATACACCAATATGAATCTCTTGTGAAAGGTTTG